>NC_089837.1:188452254-188755588 GCF_035609145.1 Eleutherodactylus coqui | reverse complement strand
CTGGTATGGCTGTGTGTCAGGTTTGGTATTATGTCGACCTGTTCGCATCTAGCGCCCAACTTCGGTTGTTGGGGAAGTGTAGATGGCTGGGGCCGTCTCCTGCTTCAGCCAGGGCTGCAGACAGCACTGCACAGTCTGTGTGGGTTGGTAGCCCAGATGCAGGGGTTAATTTGTCCTTGCTATGATGCAGGAGTGTTGGGCTCTGTCTCCTGTCTGAGCTGCGAGCCGCTGCCTGCAGATTGCCTAGCTGTTTGTCTGCAGAGTTATGTGGCCTTTGAGTAATGCCCTCTGGGGTTAACCTGTTCTTTACACAGGGGGGGACCGCGTGGTGTGTCCCTTTGTTATAACTGCGGGCTATCTAGTGGGGCAGGTCCTCTCGCAGCCCGGGTGTCTCCTACCTTCTCCTCAGCACTCCGCTGCTCCTCAACGGCGTGTTCCCTGTGTCCACAGTGGATTTTGGCTGGGGTGTAGGGTCTGGTGTGCGGCGTCGGTCGGCGGGAGTATGTCGCATGCCGGCGGTTCTTCTCCTCCTTTCCCGCGGCCGGACACCCCCAATGGTCACGTGTGCCGGCCCGCGGCGCTCCAGCGCTCTCACGGCTGCTCGTCTCCCTCTGATCGGGTCCTC
This sequence comes from Eleutherodactylus coqui, assembly GCF_035609145.1. Classification (NCBI taxonomy): domain Eukaryota; kingdom Metazoa; phylum Chordata; class Amphibia; order Anura; family Eleutherodactylidae; genus Eleutherodactylus; species Eleutherodactylus coqui. Next base: position 188,754,963 of record NC_089837.1, on the reverse strand, counting down.
AGTCTCCGCTGGCCCCGGGGAGTCACCCTGCGCCGCAGGTTACTGGCTTTCCGCCGATCGCGAAACCGGAAGTCAGCGCCGGACACTCTGTAGGAGCCGGCCCGGGACCGGAGTTGTTGGAAAACTCCGTCGGGTGTCCGCTGAAGCCCCCTCGATGCCGCCAGGGATGTTCACCTGCCTGTCGGTGAGTGGTTAGACTCGATCAGGAGTCTGGGCAGTCAGGATGGGTGCAGGATATTGGGGTTTGTTGCGGAGCTCAAATGCCTTGCTTCCTCACAGCATGGCTGCTGGGCACGCCCCCCCCCCCCCCCCAGTAACATTTCTGTAGCAGAAGTATAGGCAGATCCCAGTAACATTTCTGTAGCAAAGGTATAGGCAGACCCCAGTAACATTTCTGTAGTAAACGTATAGACAGACCCCAGTAATATTTCTGTAGTAAAAGTATAGACAGACCCCAGTAACATTTCTGTAGTAACAGTATAGACAGACCCCTTTAACATTTCTGTAGCAGAAGTATAGGCAGACCCCAGTAACATTTATGTAGCAAAGGTATAGGCAGACCCCTGTAACATTTCTGTAGTAAACGTATAGACAGACCCGAGTAACATTTCTGTAGTAAAAGTATAGGCAGACCCCTGTAACATTTCTGTAGCAGAAGTTTAGTCAGACCCCAGTAAAATTTCTGTAGCAAGAGTATAGGTGAACCCCAGAAGCATTGGTTACCATGAGTGTAGGCGAGGCCGGAAAAATTTGTTAGATAACAGTATAGGCGAGGGCCAGAAAAATTAGTGTACCAAGAGTACAAATGTACCCCTGAAAAATTGCTCAACCGAGAGGGCAGGTAAAACCCATATTTTTTAAAGATACAGCTCGCTGTTGCTTAAATTGTAACAGAGACTGGAGGCAGCGCTTTTAAAACAATTGGTTTATGTTAAAGTATCAATACTTTTGAAACTTTGAAAAATTGTTAAAAAATTGTAAGCAGAGCCTTTTGGACCGCAGAAAAATTTGCAGTTCAGTGGGATGACATGATGTTTCAGGAGAAGGAGTAGTAGGAGGAGGACTAATATCCAAGAGAGATTGACAAAGCCAATTTCCCCTTTTTTTCCGGTGATGGAGAATGCTTTTTTCTCCGGTTGCAGCGAAAATAATCTTTAGGTTCCGCTGCTCTCCGCCGGTGGAGGAGAAGTCTGGGGAAATCCAGGGTTTGTTCATATTTATGAGTGCAAGCATGTCGGCACTGGCAGTTGACAGGCGGGTACGCTTATCCGTGATGATTCCCCCGACTGCACTAAACACCCTCTCTGACAAGACACTAGCTGCAGGGCAAGCCAGCACCTCCAGGGCATACAGCGCAAATCGTGCCACGTGTCCAGCTTTGACACCCAATAGTTGTATGGAGCAGAGGCATCACAGAGGATGGTGGTATGATCGGCTACGTATTCCCTCACCATCTTTTTACAGTGCTCCCTCCGACTAAGCCTTGACTGAGGAGTGGTGACACAGTCTTGCTGGGGAGCCATAAAGCTGGCAAAGGCCTTGGAGAGTGTTCCCCTGCCTATGCTGGACATGCTGCCTGATCTCTGCGCCTCCCCTGCTACTTGGCCATCAGAACTGCGCCTTCTGCCACTAGCGCTGTCAGATGGGAAGTTTAGCATCACTTTTTCCACCAGGGCCCTGTGGTATTGCATCACTCTCGTACCCCTTTCCTCTTCGGGAATGAGAGTGGAAAGGTTCTCTTTATACCATGATCCTCTTGTCATCTAAGCTGAGTAGTTTCAGCACGGCCTGCTGACGCTTTCCCACTGCTGTGCTGCCGCGCCGCGCCATACCGACTGCTGGCGATGTACTGCTCACACTTCTTAATTGAGAGGTACAGGTTGCATAGGAGGAGAAGGAGGGGAGGGTTTAGAGGAGGTGGCATAAACCGCCGCAGATACCAGCACCGAGGTAGGACCCACTATTCTGGGTGTGGGTAGGACGTGCGCGGTCCCAGGCTCTGACTCAGTCCCAGTCTCCACCAAATTCACCCAATGTGCCGTCAGGGAGATATTGTGGCCCTGCCCGCCAGTACTTGTCCACGTGTCCGTGGTTAAGTGGACCTTCTCAGTAATCGTGTTGGTGAGGGCATGATTTATGTTACGCAAGATGTGCTGGTGTAGGACTAGGACGGCACACCGGGAAAAATAGTGGCGACTTGGGACTGAGTAGCGCAGGACCACCGCCGTCATCATGTTTTTGAAAGCCTCTGTTTCCACAAGCCTGTACGGCAGCATCTCCCAGCTGATTAATTTGGCAATGTGCACGTTTAAAGCTTGTGCGTGCGGGTGCGTGGCGGGGTATTTGCGCTTTCGCTCCATCGCTTGTGCTAGTGACAGCTAAACGCTGCACTGTGAGACATTACTGGATGGGGTGGAGGACAGTGGAGGTGAGGGTGTGGGTTGTTGAGGGTTAGTCTGCACAAACAGACTGGTCAGTGATGTTGTCCGCTTCCAAATTGACCTACGTAGGAGCGCTCCCTTTTGAGAGGCAATGCATAGACCTATACACACAGTATATGGTTTAAAGCAATGAACTCTATTTTATTGTCTGTATCTCTTGGCTTTTATAGAAGATCGTCCTCGCAGGGACGCGACTTGTGGTAAAACAGGGAATAACCTCGTGATTTCACATACATCTGACAAAAACGTATGACTTAATCATTCAACAAAAACTTGTGATATATGACATTTAAGAAATAGCTGATTTCACATGACTTTTAGACAAGCACATTATTTTTAGAGAGAGAGAGCTAGCAACCTCTTTGCGGTTAGGCCATGTCTTGCTAAATTCCGAGACATCTGCTCTTGGAACTTCCTGATTCCAATAGGTCAGTCTGCAGAGCTTGTTTCTCAATAGTCATGAGTTCTGTACACATACAAAATATTTGCAATATATTCATTTTGCTAAAATGGATTTGTTAAGCAACATATATATTCATTTTGATAAGCAACATATATATTCATTTTGATAAACAACATATATTAACTCCTTCAGCCCCTCTTGGCCCCTATCATTCCCCCATTTTGGACATCAGGAAGACACACGCAGGGTCCAGTTCTATTTTGAAAAGTCATAGTCGAGGTAGGTCCTATTGGTCGACTAGTTCCTATAAGGCGTCTCTAGTATGATGTTACAATACTAGTAGCGTGCACAGGTACGCACGGCAGGGGATTCCCTAATCTTCACCCACACCAATGTCCCTCCTGAAGATAGTCCTAATGGTGAACACGTCCAGGTCGCCTTACCCTGACCCTACACTACCTAGTGACAAGACTGGAAGGAACCGCCGTATGTTCTGCCTACCTCCAGCAGGGCTCGGCCTACACAGGGGCTGTAAAGGCTTTTGCCGTACATTTGCTCACACAAGAGATTATGACTTTGATTACTATATATACACAACAGCATGACAATTATGGGGAATTTTGAGGCTGAGTTGATCCAGAGGAAGGCGAAAACCCTTTTAGGAAAAAGCCAATTATCCTTGTATAAAAGGGAAAAATTCCTTCCTGACCCCAAATATGGCGATCGGAACAAGTCCCAAGATCACAGCCGACATCTGATTTTAAAAAAAATGTATTATTGTTTTCATGAATCTAAACAAATCTCTTACCATTTGTTTGTGTGAAATATAAAGTGTATGTTGGACCGCATCACAATAGGAACAATATTCATATACATTAAGAAAGGTATTTTCCTGAATAACATTGCTCTCTTCCACATCACTATCGTTATGCACTATTGAATATATATCGCGAAGTGTCTTTATTGGAGTGGGGATAGACAGTAAGCAAGTCCGTAAAATATCTTCCCCACTCCGAAGGTTGGGCATGCACATGTGGGAAATATTCAGTACGTCTTTTGCAAAGTATTCCCACATGTTGGGGTGTCCTTCCGCCCAAACAGTCCATCTTCTTCTTACATCGACAGTTGATGAGGAATTGTCCCGAAAAGAGAGTAGTCCAAGAAAACAAAGGGTAAATAATACACCTATCCAGACTATCAATGCTGGTGTCCAGGTTGCCATCCCCCTCCCCCACCCTGGGTTGGGCTTACTCTCCACCCCCCTCGTGGTGCTGAGGCGTTGGAACTTTCTTGCAGTGTGAGGCATGGATCCAAGTGGGTTTGCCTTCTAGCTTGACCGAGGTGGGAGTGGTTAACAGCACTTGGTATGGTCCGTCAAAGCGAGGTTCCAAAGTCTTTCTGACGTGTCTCTTTACCACCACCCAATCTCCGGGATTCAGAGAGTGGGATCCTTCCAAACTATCAGGGTCTGAAATAGAAGAGAAAACTAGGTTGTGTGTTATTTTTAGCTTTTGGCATAAGTCCTGCACAAAGGAAGTAACTTTATCATGACCCAGGGATAGAGCTTGTGGGTGATACAGTCCTAACCTGGGCACGGAGCCAAAGAGAATCTCATAAGGAGACAGTCCTGTTTTCCTATTTGGCGTGGTCAGTACTGAGTAGAGGGCCAGAGGTAGGCACTCGGGCCAAGGTTTTCCTGTTTCAACCATGGCTTTCTGTATCTTAAGTTTGAGGGTGCCATTGAGTCTTTCTACTTTTCCGGAGCTCTGCGGATGATAGGGGGTGTGAAAGGCCTGCTCTACTCCTAAGGCGGACATGACTTCCTTCATTACCTCACCAGTGAAGTGAGTACCACGGTCGCTCTCAATGGTCTCTGGTACCCCAAATCTGCACACTAACTCTGACACAAGTTTTTTTGCAGTGGCCTGGGCAGTGGCCTTCGTGACCGCGTAGGCCTCAGCCCACCCAGAAAAGAGGTCAATGCATACCAGGACATACTCATACCTTCCTGATCTGGGCAGCTGGATATAATCTATCTGTAGTCTCTGGAAGGGGTACAAAGGTCGCGGAGTGCACTTCCGAGGGGTCTTTACTACTTGACCGGGGTTGTGTAGTGCACAGATTTCACAAGCCTTGACGTATGCCTTTGCCATCCTGTCAAATCCCGGAGCGTACCACATTTTCTCCACCAGGGCTACCATGGCATTACGAGAAGCGTGCACCTTTCCATGAACCAAAAGGGCCATACTAGGATAGGCAGCCTGCAGGTAAACACATACGGGAACCCATCATCCAACCTTCATTTCCTTTTACTGCCCCTGCACTTGCCCAGCGCTCCTGCTCTTGCCCTGAGGGGAGTAGGTCCACCTCCTTCTGTGGTGGGACAGAGGGAGTCTGGTCCTTGGCAGGGGGATCAGGATCCTCCTCCGCTGGGCAGGACCTGGTCTGAACTCTGCACACGGGTGCCCTCCAGTCCAGCAGGGCTGCAGCCTTAGCTGCTCCGTCTGCCTTCTCGTTGCCTCTGCTTTCCAAGGAGTCCCCTTGGGTGTGTGCCTTTACCTTTATTATGGCTACCTGCTTCGGGAGCATGATAGCTGACATTAAACTACTTACTGCCTCACCATTCTTTATCGGTCTGCCTTGAGCTGTTAGGAAGCTCCGCGCGCGCCAAATCGGCCCATAGTCATGCGCAACGCCAAACGCGTACCTGGAATCCGTGTAGATATTAGCAGTGACTCCCCGGGCTAACTTGCAGGCCTCGGTCAGAGCGCACAGCTCCGCTTCCTGTGCTGACATATGTGGGGGCAAGGCGCGGCCTATCAGTACTTTATTCATTGATACTACAGCAAACCCTGTCACAAATCTGCCCATCTCATTCTGGTATCGTGATCCATCCACAAACATTTCAAGGTGGGGGTTCAGGAGAGGCTTATCTGTGACATGAGCAAATCCAGCTGTCTCCTGCTCCATCAGAGCAGCACAGTCATGCTGGTGCTCGGTGTCAAAAGCTTCCTCTTCGCCTAGGGAATTGACAAAAAGTTGATCCCCTGTGCTTACTCCCCCTTTTGAATCAGTGTCACCTAATGGCAGTAAGGTGGCCGGATTCAAAGTTGTGCAACGTTGAAATGAGACATTGGATGAAGAGTGTACTGCAAGTTCCATTTTGACCTGTCTAGCAAGAGACAGATGTCTACGGCTCACCTGTGTCAGAATTCCATGTACGTCATGGGGCCTGAGGACCACAAGAGGGTAGTCTAGGACCACCTCAGACGCTTTCTCAAGTAGTGCTTGTACAGCCAGAACTGCTCTTACACAGGAGGGTGAACCCCTGGCTACTGCGTCAAGATGTGCACTGTAGTATGCTACAGGGCGCTTTTTGTCACCATGCTCTTGTGTGAGGACGGCAGTAGCATGTCCCGCCATCTCAGTCACGAACATCTGGAAGGGTTTATCATAGTCTGGCAGACCCAGTGCTGGAGCGCTGGTGATCTGTATTTTCAGCTGATGGAAAGCTGACTCGGCTTCCGGAGACAAAGCAAATGGCTTAGAACTCAGGCAGTCGTACAGAGGCTGCATGGTCATGGAGGCAGAGCGAATCCACGGCCGACAATATGAAACTAACCCCAGAAATGTCCGCAACTGAGCATGGGAGGCGGGGAGTGGCATGTCCTCCACCACCTTGGTACGTTCTGGCGTGAGGTGTTTTGTACCAGGACCTAGGCAGTGACCAAGAAACACAACATGAGATTTGCAAAACTGTAATTTGTCTTTACTGGCTTTACACCCGCTGTCTGCAAGAAAACAAAGGAGGCTGAGTGAGGCCGCAACGCAGGTAGGTCTGTCCGGTGCACAGAGTAGGAGATCATCAACATACTGAAGCAGGGCCACACCTGGTGGGACCATCCATGCATCAAGTACAAGCCTCATACATCGGGTGAATTGATTTGGGCTGTTTTGTGCCCCTTGTGGTAGGACAGTCCAGCAGTACTGTTTTCCTCGGAACGTGAAGGCAAACAGGTACTGGCAATCGGGGTGGAGCGGGACGGACATAAATGCATTGGCAAGATCGACCAGAGTGTACCAACAGGTTCCGGAAGGTATGGTGGACAACAGAGTGTAGGGATTGGGGACCAGAGGTGTTTCTAGGATGGTCACCTTATTGATTTCTCTTAGATCGTGAACCATCCGGTAGGTATCAGGTTCGCCTTTCTTCCCTTTCTTTTTAACTGGGAAGAGTGGCGTGTTAGCGGGTGAGACGCAAGGTTTTAAAGCATTCAAGGCACATAACTCTGTAATAGTGGAGGCTATTGCGTCTTCCTGTGCCATGGCTAGGGGATACTGGTGAATCATGGGGGCTTTTTCCCCATCTTTGAGATATACCATGACTGGGGGTACGTGGAGATGGCCCAAGTCTGTCTTCCCTTTTGCCCATAGGGTCTCTGGTACTGCTGAGAGAACCTGTGTATCTTCTGGGGTCAACACATATACAGTACAAGAAGGAGGCGGAGTGACCAAGTCTGCTGCCATGAGACAGAATACTTGGTGATCGGCCGCAGAGGTACTGACATGAGCCTCACCGGAAGGATGGAGCTGAATGCAGCACCCCAGGGGTCCCATCACATCGGTTCCCATGATGCAATCCCCAGCAGGTGACACCAGGAAGCGAGTGAGGACTCGTGACCCTTGAAAGGAGACTTCTATGGGCTCGGTCTCACGCATGGGTGTTGGTTCACCGGACACTCCAACGGCTATGGCTATGGAGTCTGAGAGGGGAATACTAAGGTCATTGACTTGTGAGGTACTGACACATGATTTAGTGGCCCCTGTGTCAATTAAAAAGGGCACCTCCTTCCCCTGGATTTTTAGAGGCTGAAACATTTGTGGCCCACGTGCGTCACTAACTATAAGGGACACGGGGGAAGGAGTGCCAGACCTTCATTGGTAATTGGTATACCCGTTATTTCCCTGTGGGCGGGATGATGTGGTATTGGCCGTACTTCCCTGTTGCCCCCTATCGTCTGACATGTTCTGTCTAGGGCGTTTAGGGGCTCTACAATTACGGGCCAAGTGTCCAGTCTTCCCGCAGTTATAACACTTACGGGTCTCCCGCCTGGGGTCGTTAAGTCGGGCTGTGTCCCCCTCCATGGTGTAATGTTTAACCATAACACCCTTTGTGTGGTCTTCTGTGTCCATGACAAATCCTACAGCTTTCTTATATAGATCACGCGGTTTGGCCTGTCGCCAATCGGGGGTACATGCTTTAACGCGGTCGGACAGGCGCTTATCTATTCCTTGCTATGCTTATCCTCATATTGTGACCAAAATTCATAATTGAATGTTCCCGCCTTCTTGAGGCCTATACGTTTGTAAACTTTATAGGCTTGTCTGCAAATGTCCTCCCCTTCTCTATCTTTAATTATTTCAATAGGAGTCTGATATATCTTAGATTGTTCAGAACCCATCTTGACCACTTCCAACTATTCTTCACTAAGTATACAGGACGTATATTTCACACAGTAAACTAAGATAATCACTGAGATTATCTGGGAACACACAGTTCCCTGTCCCGGAATAGATTTACAGAACTAAAACGTGGTCAACTTCAAACACTAGGATTCAGGGGAGACCAGACTTCGCCTCTTAGGGAACTTTTAGTAATATTATAACAGATCCAGAGTAACAATATGACTGCCAGAAATGAGACTATAACAATAACAATTATTTCAATCTCCAATACAGACAACATGACTCTTTAAGTCCCAATGAGTGAGTTCTTCCGTCTAGGACAGTTAAATGAACTTATTCACTCTAAAATATGGACGGGGCAGAAAATATAGGAAACAGGCAACAACTAACCTCTAGTCCGTTAGAGACACACAGATCTAAAGAATCCAGACTGTATAATAGTAAGATAAGCTCTTACCTCTACACCGGTGTTTTCAGTCTGGGGTCTCAGGATCCAGTATCCACGTCAATGGGCCAGGAGTTTGTTTCAGTCTACTGGTTGCGATGTCCCATAAAGATAAGCCCCGCCCCCTTAGTTGGGCGCCAAAAACTGTCGAGGGTTAGTCTGCACAAACAGACTGGTCAGTGATGTTGTCCGCTTCCAAATTGACCTACGTAGGAGCGCTCCCTTTTGAGAGGCAATGCATAGACCTATACACACAGTATATGGTTTAAAGCAATGAACTCTATTTTATTGTCTGTATCTCTTGGCTTTTATAGAAGATCGTCCTCGCAGGGACACGACTTGTGGTAAAACAGGGAATAACCTCGTGATTTCACATACATCTGACAAAAACGTATGACTTAATCATTCAACAAAAACTTGTGATATATGACATTTAAGAAATAGCTGATTTCACATGACTTTTAGACAAGCACATTATTTTTAGAGAGAGAGAGCTAGCAACCTCTTTGCGGTTAGGCCATGTCTTGCTAAATTCCGAGACATCTGCTCTTGGAACTTCCTGATTCCAATAGGTCAGTCTGCAGAGCTTGTTTCTCAATAGTCATGAGTTCTGTACACATACAAAATATTTGCAATATATTCATTTTGCTAAAATGGATTTGTTAAGCAACATATATATTCATTTTGATAAGCAACATATATATTCATTTTGATAAACAACATATATTAACTCCTTCAGCCCCTCTTGGCCCCTATCAGGGTGCAGGCTGGGAGGCGCTTGTGCCTCTGTCCTGAGAGGGGGTTGGATCTAAATAGCAGGTTGGGGCCCCGGGGGAAGAGGCAGTGGTGTGACCCGGAGGCGGTGAATGGCCTTCGTCCCACCTTGTGGGGTTCTTGGCCATCATATGCCTGCGCTTGCTGGTGGTGGTGAGGCTGGTAGTGGTGGCTCCCCGGCTGATCTTGGTGCGACACAGGTTGCACACCACTGTTCGTCATTCGTCCGTGCTCTCACTGAAAAACATCCACACCTTTGAACATCTAGCCCTCTGCACGGAGGCTTGGTGCAAGGCTGTGCTTTGGAAAATAGTTGGGGGATTCTTGGCTCTGGCCCTGCCTCTACCCCTGGCTACTCCACTGCGTCTTTCAAGCTGTCCTGCTGCTGCACTTGCCTTCCCCTCTGAAGCCCTGTCCTCAGTAGGCTTAGCAAACCAGGTGGGGTCAGTCACCTCATCGTCCAGCTGCTCTTCCTCCGAATCCACTGTGCGCTCTTCCCTCGGACTTACTGCCCTTACTATTACCTCACTGATAGACAACTGTGTCTCATCATCATCATCCTCCTCACCCACTGAAAACTCTTGAGACAGTTGCCGGAAGTCCCCAGCCTCATCACCCGGACTCCGGGAACTTTCCAAAGGTTGGGCATCGGTCACGACAAACTCCTCAGGTGAGAGAGGAACCATTTTTTCCCACTCATGGCCAGGACCCGAGAACAGTTCCTGGGAATCTGCCAGCTCATCAGAATATGTCATTTTCATGGAGTGAGGAGGCTGGGAGGAAGGAGGAGCAGCAGCCAGAGGATTCAGAGTTGCAGTTCCTAAGCCGGGAGTAGTGGGCTGCGTAGAGGACTGGGTGGTCGATACATTGCTGGATGCATTTTCTGCCATCCATGACAGGACCTGCTCACACTGCTCTGTTTGTAATAAAGGTCTACCACGCGGACCCATAAATTATGATATGAAGCTGGGGACTCCAAAAACTTGCCTCTTCCCTAATCCCGCAGCAGCCGGCTGTGATTCACCTGGACCAGGAACTCGGCTTGTGCCCACACCCTCGCTTGACGTCCGCGTCCTCGACCCTTACCCCTACTTCTCATCATGGCAGATTAAGAATAGAGCAGGGCCCAAATAAATTACCCCACTGTACAGCACTGACAACTGGGCTTTAATTCACAGCACACAGAGACTTGTAGATAGCGGGGGCTCTATGCTGTTACTTGAAAAAAGTAACCCGCTGTCTTGCACTGATACCTAGGGGTAATTTATTGCTCGTAGAGACTTGTAGATAATAGAGGCTGTGTGGAGTGGGAGAAGACTCTAAAGCCAGTGGATAGTGCTGGTAACTGCGGCAATCTCAACCCCACGAATGGAAATGGTATTGTGAGACGCTCTGCACAGCGGCTGAGCTGAAATACTTTGCAGTGACCCCAGTAATATTACAGTACTGTTTAGCGGTGAGACCGCTGGCTAATTCACTGCAGACAGAGAACGGTATAAATAAGTATGTTTGCAGCAGGGTAGGAATTATTTGCGTGCACTTTCACGGTGAGAGCGCTCTTGCGCTGCACTCCAGCCAGAAAATAATATTACTGAAAGGCTGCAAACAGGCCTAGCTGCGTAATACAAAAAGGGAAGCACTACAACTCCCAGCAGCCACCAAGTAAAATGCACACGGTGAGATGTAGCTCTAAGAAGGAGCTTTTGTTTTTTTGCACAGAGGATCGGGGCTGTATAGTGTATATCACTTTCCTTCTAGAAGTGGCTGTGGCCCAACGTTCTGCGTGTAATTCACTGCAGACAGAGAACGGTATAAATAAGATTGTTCGCAGCAGGCTAGGAATTATTTGCGTGCACTTTCACGGTGAGAGCGGTATTGTTTGTACTACACTGCAGCCAGAAAAAAGTATTAATGAAAGGCTGCAAACAGGTCTAGCTGCGTAATACAAAAATGGAAGCACTACAACTCTCAGCAGGCCCCAAGTAAAATGCACACAGTCAGATGTAGCACAACAAAGGAGCTTTAGGATTATTGCACAGAGGTTACAGACTGTATAGTGTATATATCACTTTCCTCTAGAAGTGGCTGTGGCCCAACGCTCTGCGTCTAATTCACTGCAGGTATAAATAAGTATGTTCGCAGCAGGGTAGGAATTATTTGTGTGCACTTTCACGGTGAGAGCGGTATTGTGCTGCATTCCAGCCAGAAAAAAATATTACGGAAGGCTGCAAACAGGCCTAGCTGCGTAATGCAAAAATGGAAGCACTGCTACTCCCAGCAGCCACCAAGTAAAATGCACACAGTGAGATGTAGCCCAACAAAGGAGCTTTAGGATTTTTGCACAGAGGATATGGACTGTATAGTGTATATCACTTTCCCTCTAGAAGTGGCTGTGGCCCAAGGCTCTGCGTCTAATTCACTGCAGACACAGAATGGTATATCTAAGTTTGTTCGCAGCAGGCTAGGAATTATTTGCATGCACTTTCACGGTGAGAGCACTATTGTGCTGCACTCCAGCCAGAAAATAATATTACGGAAGGCTGCAAACAGGCCTATCTGCGTAATACAAAAATAGAAGCACTACAACGTCCAGCAAGCCCCAAGTAAAATGCACACAGTCAGATGCAGCACTACAAAGGAGCTTTAGGATTTTTGCACAAAGGATACAGACTGTATAGTGTATATATAACTTTTCCTCTAGAAGTGGCTGTGGCCCAACGCTCTGCGTCTAATTCACTGCAGACAGAGAACGGTATAAATAAGATTGCGTGCACTTTCACGGTGAGAGCGGTATTATTTGTACGGCACTGCAGCCAGAAAAAAGTATTACTGAAAGGCTGCAAACAGGCCTAGCTGCGTAATACAAAAAGAAAAAAAGCACTACTACTCCCAGCAGCCACCAAGTAAAATGCACACGATGAGATGTAGCACAATGAAGGAGATTTTGGTTTTTTGCACAGAGGATATGGACTGTATAGTGTATATCACTTTCCCTCCAGAAGCGGCTGTGGCCCAATGCTCTGCGTCTAATTCCCTGCAGACACAGAACGGTATAACTAAGTTTGTTTGCAACAGGCTGGGAAATATTTGCGCGCACTTTCACGGTGAGATCAGTATTGTTTGTACTACACTGCAGCCAGAAAAAAATATTACGAAAGGCTGCAAACAGGCCTAGCTGCGTAATACAAAAAGGGAAGCACTACAACTCCCAGCAGCCACCAAGTAAAATGCATGCGGTGAGATGTAGCCCTAAGAAGGACCATTGGGGTTCTTGAAGACAGTATCCTACACTAACACTTACCCTATCTCCGCAGCACTTTCCCTATACTCTGTATAATAGACTGCAGACTGCGAACGCTATAGCTGTAATGGCCTGCACAGCCCGAGATGAAAAAAAAAAATTGTGCACTACTGCTCCCAGCCAGCCTTAACAGTAATGCACATGGTCAGATGTAGCCCTAAGAAGGACCGTTGGGGTTCTTGAAGACTGGATCCTACACTAACACTATCCCTGAATGAGCAGCAGCACTTTCCCTAATCTCTACCAAAGTGTGTCTGAGGCGAGCCGCGGGTGTGACCGCTTTAAGGCCTCATGTCCAGGGGGAAAATCAGGCCCGCTACAGATTCTACATGTAGAATCCGTAGCGGGTCCCTCCTGCCCCGCGGACATGAGCGCTTAAAATATTAATTTAAAAGAATTAACTCACCCGCAGCGGGCCGGGAGGGTCTTCTCTTCCTCACGGCTGGATCTTCTTTTTCGGCCGGCGGATGAACTCGGCACGTCGGCGGCACGGCGGCGGCGTGCCGCGTGCATGCGCCGGGCACATCCGCCGAGCCGAAGCAAGAAAGATCCGGCCGTGAGGAAGAGAAGACCCTCCCGGCCCGCTGCGGGTGAGTTAATTCTTATTTTAGGTCTCCCGCAGATCTGGACGGCTTCCATAGGCTTCAATAGAAGCCTGCGGGAGCCGTCCCCGCGGGAGACCCGCACGAAAATGGAGCATGGTCCAGATTTTTTCATGCTCCTTTTTTTTTTAATTCCCTTTTATTGACCATCCGCGGGTATTTTCTACCCGCGGGTGGTCAATGCATCCCTATGGGATGCGGATCCGCTTGCAGGAGAAGAGTTAAAATCCGCTGCGGATTTGAATTCTTCTTTTGCCCGTGGACATGAGGCCTAAGTACTCTGCGGTCACTTGATCTCGCCAGCCACTCACTGCAGGGGGGTGGGATATGGCTGGCACGTCACAGGAGGAAGTGGTATTGCCTTCCCCGCATGTCTATTGGCTAGAAAATGGCGCTAAACATGCGGGGAAGGAAATGGAATTGACTCGAGTACCGCGTGGGTGCACGTCTCGAGTAACGAGCATCTCGAGTACCCTAATGCTCGAACGAGCATCAAGCTCGGACAAATGTGTGCTCGCTCATCTCTAGATTTTACCCATATGGCGAAATTATTTTTGCTGCATTTTGTTTTCCTTGACATATAGGGCTATTTTTTTAAAAATCTTTTTCACTGACTTATTTTTCTGTTTTTTAGTTTTATTGGGGGTAAAAAGCTAAAAAAAAAAAATTTTAACATTTCTATTTTTTTATTATTATATTTACGCTAAAATAAAGTATAGGAACAAGTTCATTATTTTGTTTCGGATGTTTTGGTATCTAATATATATGATTTTGGATTACAGGGCAACGGTTTTGGTTGGCCCCGGTTTTGGGTTATTTTCTTTGTTATGAATATTCAGATTCAGACCCAAGTCCATCATCCTGCAAAGCCTCAGTGCTAACTGTAGAGCTACTATGCTGCCAATATAATTTTACTTTGCTCTCACAATGAACAGTTCACATTCTTTTCCTGCATTTGATTCCAGCTTTACATTATATAATATATGTTTAAAATTGAGAAACAAGTTTTAGCATTTCTGAAAAGCATCTTGCTCTCTATTTTATTGGACACTCCTCAGCATTGACAAAAATATTTTGTGATCAACTCACCATCTTTGCTGCTAACGATCTTGTATAGTCAGCAGTAATGGAAATTTACTGAAAAGTTAAAGAATCTAGGATGATTACACTGCTGTTAAAAGCAGAGTAGACACAAAAAAAATCATTTTTCTATTTATGAAAGCTTTCTGTTAGTGAGCTCTTTTTTTCAGATTGAGAAACAACTGTTCGATAAATGTAGAAGATATTTATTAAGCCTCAAAGTGAATTTTCTGCAGTTTGCAATGCAATTAAAAAGAAAGACTGAATAAATAAATTTTAACACAAGTCACTATTAACACTGAAAGTACTGCGTACCATTACAGTGCTTCTGTACATTGTATATAGTGTTCTTGCTCCCATAGTTATGGTCCGGTACCATCTGTGACTATATGAATAAGTGCATAGAAATATTATATGGCATCAGATCCTGGTATTGACCCATACTGTATCTTCTTGGGAGAAAATATTAAGTTATGCTCAAACAGAGATTAATCACAGCTAATAAAGTGGCAACCAAAGTTCTGTTTTAAAAATCTGCATATGGACATTCATGTTGAAAAAATATTATATTTATAGCTGCCCGTCAAGATATTTATTCAAAAAAAGGGTCAAAAGTATTTGCGCTGGAGCTATTGCAAGCCAAAGGAAGACCGTAGACATAATAGAAATTTTGTTTCCTTGGCTTATGCCACTCAGCTTCTATGGAATTGGCACTGATAAGAGAAAGCATGGTGTCTAAACAAGCCACTAGTCTTTCATGTTAAATCCCATAAGTAGGTGTGGCTTTAGTTGGAATGATTAACATGTTTAGCCCCATGAATACTCCATAATAAGTGGCAGGAGATGTAATTAGAGCTCATAGGTACAATAAAATGAAACAGCAGACATTTTTCATGTAGGAACACAATGATGTTAACTGAGATAACAATATGCAGTGACTGATGGGCAGCAAGTGACCCAAATTGTCCGACAGAAAATGCAATAGGACAATTTGGGTCAGCAACAGGAGGTCCATCAAGCATGCAATAACTGGAATTCACAAAACAGGTGAGGATAAATCTCTTTCTGCATTAGGTGGCCTGATATGTCAGACCTCTGGATGAACTCACACAATTAATTCTATGGTAACTCAAAATTTGGCAGTAGCTAGCATGAAACTGGGCAGACCATTTTGTTGTGTTATCAGATTTGATCTTGATTTGCAAGGCTATATAGTAATATGTAACTTTCCATAACATATCCTCTTATACTTCAGTCTATGCAAATGATGTGTTTCCTTCCTTAACCCCTCAAGGACCTGGCTGTTTTGTACCTTAAAGGGGTTCTGTCACTAAAAAAGAAAAATGCTCTACTTATCTATTCCTCCCCCATCAGTCTACTTACCAGATCTTCACCTCCCTTATCTTCTCCTGTCTCCTGCAGTCCAGGGGCTCACTTCAGCTCCACTTGCCTGATTCTGCTCCTTCCTGTGAGGTTACGTACATTAGGTTGGCAGTCTACCAATGTACGTTATGTCACAGCTCACAGGCCAGCAGGGGGACTGCCTATCTTCTTCAGAGATTGCTCATGCGAGCTGCAATACAAACACAATTTTTGCATTCATCTTCTCAGGCATTCCTCAGATGAAAGCTTGATTCTTTCTATCTCCATAGGTTCCTCAGTAGACAGAGCAGATGCTGAAGTGCTCTAGAAAAACTGAGAGCAAGATGAATTTTCTTTTTCTCATGAGAGACTTCGTGTATGCATTCCCTGAAGTGAATATGAATTCTAGAGGCTAAGAAAATGAGGTTCACTGGAGAGAAGGTTAGATCTTTGTCAGCCAGTTCCTCTTTTATTCTACTGGAAAGCTCCAACAGGAATGCTGCTGAGAGTGTCTGGTCTTTCTATTTTATTTTCACAGTTAGTGTATGAAATTGTATGGCTTACAGGCTGACCATCATGGACTCTTGGTGTAGGCGCAGGAGAGCAGACTCAGCAGACGAAACTTAGACAGGGTCTTTAAATACAGTACAGAATGTAGCAAAGAAAGTCAACTAAGAAGATCAGATGTCATTAAACTTACAAATGTTGTAAAAATAAATGCAATCTTATTGTGATCAGTAGTAAACTTCAACTTTAAGTTCAAAATGAATATGACACTGGTTCAAAAATACTCATTTAAATCATAACGTAATGCCTCAGTGTGAGGAGCGGATACAGGAGGCAAAGATACAGCCTGACCAGCTAACTGAGTAGACACCTGACTCACTAGCTGTAAAACGACTTGTGTAGCAGCTTGGGTGGTGGCTTGAACAGGAGCCTGTGCAGACTGTGCATTTTCCAATGATTTCAGGCAGGTTGCAACAGTCTACAGAAACTGTGACACCTAGTCTGGAAATGCGCAATCACACATGGCTGGATTTGGCATGGTGTTAGCAGTGCCAGCAGGATTTAACCCGTTTAGGACCAGGCACAGTAAATTTGCGTTGCTTGGTCCTGGACTTAAAGCCTAGCCAATAGTAAAATTACGGCAGGGCTTTAAGCCTCCTGTCTCTGCGATCAATCAAAGGCAGGACGGGTTGTCAGTTGTTAGTAACAGCTGATAACACGGAGAAGCTAGGAGGGTTTTTTTTAACCCTTTCTGCCTTTTCCTTCCCCAAGTATACAGCGCTCTAACAGCACTGTGTACTCCATAAGTGAAAGTGAAAGTGTAACTTTCACTACGGGACCCGGGGGGTCATGAGACCGCCCGGATTCCCTGCTACAGCAGAGCTGCAGGGTCATACTAGTGACTAATACCACCACAGGGGATGTTTTTCCCTGTAACTGGGGCTCCTATGGGTTCCCAAGCCCATACATACAGATAGTCCCAGTTATGTGCCTACTGATGCTGCACTGGACAGAGATGCAGTACCTGTAGGTCTGAACAAGGTGTAGTTAGGAAACAAGCTGAAGTCAGGGCTGGCAGCACAGCATCCAAGCTGAAAGCAAAGGCAAACAGCAGACAGTACCAGAGTCCAGAAACCTAAGGCTAAGGTCATGGAGCACAAAAGTCAGAATTGTTAAAACTAGGCATTGAGCAAAACCAAGAATACACAAAAAACTGGGACTTTATGATAACATCTATGACACCAATTGCTAATGCTTCTTTCATCGGGAAGGATGCCTAATATAGTAGGTCGTAACTGGTGGTTGGAGGGTGGGTGGGCTTAGGGAGTGCACCCTGGCCCTTTAAGAAAGCCCCTGCACAGAGGCTTGTGAGCCAGAAGAGATAGAGAATTGCTATGCACCATGTAACAAACAGCTGCATCCGACCGCAAGCCCAGAAGCAGTTGAGCAGCATGCTGTAACATAAATTTTATATAGTGAATAGAGCTCCTTGACTACTAACAGGTAAGTTTAGACTGGAATATCCCAAATGTTAGGTGTTGTCTGGCTCCATATTTTATTTGATTTAGGTATGCTTCACACTGTGTGTATCTAATGGGAGCAGATTTGCAAATTCTTATAAGATGTCATGGGAGTGATTGTGCCAAATGCCCCCAAGACTTACCTTTTATCTGTAGATCCAGAAGAATCTCCATATCCTATAGAACAAACATTCCTTAGTGAGACATTATATCATGATAGGAAGTCTTTGTCTAAATACAGGATGGCTTCATCTCTGCTTGTGATACATGACTGGATATGGTTGGCTAATCTCATACTACCCCTTAAAAATGAATATATATATATATATATATATATATATATATATATATATATATATATATATATATACAAAAGAGAAATAGAGGTCCTTTTTACCAAATCTGGCACAGATGGATGAACACCTCAGTCACAATAGCTTTTCTGCCATGTTTGACTCACAGAAAGGAATCTTATTCACCTTCCCCCTGGTTTGCATACAACCTCCAGCGTGTGCCTCCCATAGTACTTGGTTTTAATTTAACCTGGTGATTCTATGTTTATCCTGATAATTGATGGAATAACACACTACACATAAATTTGCTTTCTTTTGGGAGGTTTTATTCTGTTAAATTAAACTGGTTTAACTTTTTGATTTCTCCTTTTTGCCTTTTCAGAAGACATTATCTTGTATGCAATACTCTGTGAATAGTGTGAACTATATTTTTTCCCTGGTTGTTTATCCAAGGATGTCAACAGCCATTGTCAACGATTTCTGAAGATTATTACCGGTTGTTGTGTTTATACCTGGTACATTTCCTTTGCATTACATGTGCTTTTTTCCCTTCCTTCTCTCCCTCCCTGTTGTGTGTTGTACAACCATATAAAAAATTATTTTGTATCACTTGTACTTTGCTTTATCCTGGTTGTATGACAAATAAATCCCTCATTCTCCCCTGCAGGGGAATTCTTCCTTGTCTGATGATAAACAACTCTGATAAGCAGTGGAAGAACGCACTGCTGATTGGAGTTCGGGAACAGCTGAACAGCAAGTTTAAAATGTCCCGCTGTAAACTCCTGTTAGGCCTCGCTGGGAAGAGGGGAAGCCTCAAGGTGATGAAGGGAACCCCTGGCGAGTCCCCTCATCCCCGTGAGGGTTGAAACAGGCTGAACTACATGGTCGTTGTCTTCTTTCAGCCTAACCTACTATTTTACTATGACTAACAGGAGCTTACAGCGGGACATTTAAAAGGTGCTTCTCGGTTTAGTGGTGCGGCAGCATTCCCTCCCCTTTATCTCCCTTGCTCTCCCATTCCTATTTTTTAGAAATTTAAACTAAACAATCGGAATGTTCAGCTAATCTCCCTCCCCCCTCCCTTGGCCAGCTTCCATAGGAGTCTAAGAAAACTCTTACGCATCGCACACCAAAGATAGGTCAGGTCCTATTTTTGTACGTATCAGGGGATTTCAGTTGCTGAAATTTCAGTTGGTCATGTCTAGAGATGAGCGAGCACCAAAATGCTCGGGTGCTCGTTACTCGAGTCGAACTTTCCGCGATGCTCGAGGGTTCGTTTCGAGTAATGAACCCCATTGAAGTCAATGGGCGACTCGAGCATTTTTGTATATCGCCGATGCTCGCTAAGGTTTTCATTTGTGAAAATCTGGGAAATTCAAGAAAGTGATGGGAACGACACAGAAACGGATAGGGCAGGCAGGGGGCTACATGTTGGGCTGCATCTCTAGTTCCCAGGTCCCACTATTAAGCCACAATAGCGGCAAGAGTGCCCCCCCCTCCCAACAATTTTTACTTCTGAAAAACCCTCATTAGCAAGGCATACCTTAGTTAAGCACCACACTACCTCCAACAAAGCACAATCCCTGCCTGCATGACACTTCGCTGCCACTTCTCCTGGGTTACATGCTGCCCAACCCCCCCCCCCCCGCACGACCCAGTGTCCACAGCGCACACAAAAGTGTCCCTGCGCAGCCTTCAGCTGCCCTCATGCCACACGCTGGCCTCATAGCCACACCACCCTCATGTCTATTTATAAGTGTGTCTGCCATGAGGAGGAACCGCAGGCACACACTGCAGAGGGTTGGCAGGGCCAGGCAGCGACCCTCTTTAAAAGGGGAAGTGGCGATAGCCCACAATGCTGTACAGAAGCAATGAGAACTCCAATCCTGTGCCACCTCCGTCATGAGCTGCAAATGTGGGCATAGCAATGGGGAATCCATGTGCCACACAGTATTCATTCTGTCAAGGTGTCGCATAGCTCAATCCACACTGCAAGGGGAAAGCCGTCAGCGCTCTGCCCCCTACCCAAGCAGGTGGGCTTCGGCCCACATTGCATGCCCCAGTTTGACCGGGGTTTTTAATACATAGACACAGGCAGGTACAAATCCCTAATGTGAAGTCCATGTGGACCCAAAGCATGGGTGGCTCCCTGGAACCCACCGGCGATACATAAACAAATCCCATTGCAGTGCCCTGGACAGCAGAGCTAACGTCAGATACAATACAGGTGGGCTTCGGCCCACAGTGCATGCCCCAGTCAGACTGGTAATATGTACCTTAACAGTAACCGCGTTGGTGGTAATGTGGTGGCGAATGCGGACCTAGTAGCGCGGTTTTATTTAGTTGGTTTTCGGAATGTGGCCAGGATTAAGTGGGCCGTGGCGGGGGGATGGTGGGGAGGCTCTCTTGTTGTGTCGTTAAAGGTGAAATTCTTGGACTGCCACCAGACGGACCAATGCAAAGGTATTTGCCAAGAATGTTTTCATTGTTGGAGGAGGGGGATGTTTTTGAGGCACTACGTGTCCTCTCCACGTGTCCGTGGTTATATGCACCTTAACAGTAACCGCGTTGGTGGGAAATGGCCTCGCCGCCATCATGTCTTTGGGAAGCCTCCGTTTCCACACCCCAGTGACATAGCATTAGCAGCGGTATAGGCAGAGCCCAGAATTAGTAACATTTCAGCGGTAGGATTAGGGACAGGCCCCAGTAACGTATCACTAGCAGCATTATAGGGGGAGCACAGTATTAGTTCCATTTCAGTAGTAGTAGCAGTCCAGACAGGCCCCAGTAACAATTCCGAAGCAGCAGTATAGGGGGAGCACAGTCTTAGTTCCATTTCAGTAATAGTAGTACTCAAGACAGGCCCCAGTAACAATTCCGAAGCAGCAGTATAGGGGGAGCGCAGTCTTAGTTCCATTTCAGTAATAGTAGCAGTCTAGACAGGCCCCAGTAACAATTCCGAAGCAGCAGTATAGGGGGAGCGCAGTCTTAGTTCCATTTCAGTAATAGTAGCACTCAAGACAGGCCCCAGTAACAATTCCGAAGCAGCAGTATAGGGGGAGCACAGTATTAGTTCCATTTCAGTAGTAGTAGTAGTAGTCAAGACAGGCCACAGTAACATTCCCGTTGCAGCAGATTAGGGAGATAATAGTCTCTTTCACATTTCAGTAGTTGCAGTATAGACAAGGCCCCAGTTACATTTATGTAGCAAAAGTGTGGGCCAACCCCACACACCTTGCTGTACCATGAGTGCAGGCGAAGCCCATAAAAATTACTAGGATTACACTGTAGGCGAGGGGCCAAAAAAATTGGTGTACCAACAGTACAAATGTACCTCAGAAAAATTGCCCATGCCCAACCAAGAGGGCAGGTGAAACCCATTAATCACTTTGGTTAATGTGGCTTAATTTATAACTAGGCCTGGAGGCAGCCCAGTTAAAATAAAAATTGGTTCAGGTGCAAGTTTCAACACTTTAATGAGAATTGAAACGTATAAACATTGTTTACAAAAGGAATATGATTGAGCCTTGTGGGCCTAAGAAAAATTGCCCGTTCGGCGTGATTACGTGAGGTTTCAGGAGGAGGAGCAGGAGGAGGAGGATGAATATAATACACAGATTGATGAAGCTAAAAGGTCCCCGTTTTTGATGGTGATAGAGAACGATGCTTCCATCCGCGGGTGCAGCCTA
Source organism: Eleutherodactylus coqui (assembly GCF_035609145.1). NCBI lineage: Eukaryota > Metazoa > Chordata > Amphibia > Anura > Eleutherodactylidae > Eleutherodactylus > Eleutherodactylus coqui. The sequence continues at coordinate 188,733,080 of NC_089837.1, read as the reverse complement.
CGTATTGTTTAGGTACCGCTGCTGTCCGCTGGTGGAGAAGAGAAGTCTGGGGAAATCCAGGCTTTGTTCATCTTTATGAGTGTAAGCCTGTCGGCACTGTCAGTTGACAGGCGGGTACGCTTATCCGTGATGATTCCCCCAGCCGCACTAAACACCCTCTCTAACAAGACGCTAGCCGCAGGACAAGCAAGCACCTCCAGGGCATACAGCGCGAGTTCAGGCCACGTGTCCAGCTTCGACACCCAGTAGTTGTAGGGAGCAGAGGCGTCACAGAGGACGGTCGTGCGATCGGCTACGTACTCCATCACCAGCCTTGACTGGGGAGCGGTGACACAGTCTTGCTGGGGAGCCATAAAGCTGTCAAAGGCCTTGGAGAGTGTTCCCCTGCCTGCACTGTACATGCTGCCTGATCTCCGCGCCTCCCCTGCTACCTGGCCCTCGGAACTGCACCTTCTGCCACTAGCGCTGTCAGATAGGAATTTTACAATCAGTTTGTCCGCCAGGGTCCTGTGGTATAGCATCACTCTCGAACCCCTTTCCTCTTCGGGTATGAGAGTGTACACCCAGTAATCGGTAGTGGCCAGAATGCGTGTAACGCGAGGGTCACGAGAAAGGCAGCCAAACATGAAGTCAGCCATGTGTGCCAGGGTACCTGTACGCAACACATGGCTGTCCTCACTCGGAAGATCACTTTCAGGATCCTCCTCCTCCTCCTTCTCCTCCTCTGGCCATACACGCTGAAAGGATGACAGGCAAGCAGCATCTGTACCCTCAGCAGTGGGCAAAGCTGTCTCTTCCCCCTCCTCCTCATGCTCCTCCCCCTCCTCCTCCTCCTCCTCCTCCTCTGGCCATACACGCTGAAAGGATGACAGGTTGGAGGCTCAGCGGCGAAAGCCAGCGGTCTGCTCTGTCAGACTCTGCAGCAGTTCATGGGCCGTGTGCCTCTTCTCTCCTAAGCTGAGTAGTTTCAGCACGGCCTGCTGACACTTGGCCACCACTGTGCTGCCACGCTGCGCGACACCGTCTGCTGGCGACGTGCTGCTGCTGACACATCTTGATTGCGAGACAGAGGTTGCGTAGGAGGAGGAGGGTGGTTTAGTGGAGGAAGCATACACTGCCGCAGATACCACCACCAAGCTGGGGCCCGCAATTCTGGGGGTGGGTAGGACGTGAGCAGTCCCAGGCTCTGACTCTGTCCCAGCCTCCACTAAATTCACCCAATGTGCCGTCAGGGAGATATAGTGGCCCTGCCCGCCTGTGCTTGTCCAAGTGTCCGTTGTTAACTGGACCTTGGCAGTAACCGCGTTGCTTAGGGCGCGTACAATGTTTCGGGAGACATGGTCGTGCAGGGCTGGGATGGCACATCGGGAAAAGTAATGGCGACTGGGAACCAAGTAGCGCGGGGCCGCCGCCGCCATCATGTTTTTGAAAGCCTCCGTTTCAACAAGCCTATACGGCAGCATCTCCAGGCTGATCAATTTGGCTATGTGCACATTTAACGCTTGAGCGTGCGGGTGCGTGGTGGCGTACTTGCGCTTGTGCTCAAACAGTTGCGCTAGCGACGGCTGGACGCTGCGCTGAGAGACATTGCTGGATGGGGCCGAGGACAGTGGAGGTGAGCGTGTGGATGCAGGCCGGGAGACGGTCGTGCCTGTGTCCTGAGAGGGGGGGTGGATCTAAATGGCAGGTTATGGCACAAGGGGAGAGGCAGTGGTGCAAACCGGAGGCAGTGAACGGCCTTTGTCCCACTTTGTGGAGTGCTTGGCCATCATATGCCTGCGCATGCTGGTGGTGGTGAGGCTGGTGCTGGTGGCTCCCCGGATGATCTTGGTGTGACAAACCTTGCACAGCACAGTGAACTCTCAGTGAAAAACTGCCACACCTTTGAGCACCTCGGCCTCTGCAGGGTGGTATGGCACGACGGGGCGCTTTGGGAAACAGTTGGTGGATTATTCGGTCTGGCCCTGCCTCTACCCCTGCCCACCGCACTGCCTCTTCCAACCTGCCCTGCTGCTGCACTTGCCTCCCCCTCTGAAGACCTGTCCTCAGTAGGCTTAGCAAACCAGGTGGGGTCAGTCACCTCATCGTCCAGCTGCTCTTCCTCCGAATCCTCTGTGCGCTCCTCCCTCGGACTTACTGAAATTACTACTACCTCACTGATAGACAACTGTGTCTCATCGTCATCGGCCTCCTCACCCACTGAAAGCTCTTGAGACAGTTGCCGGAAGTCCCCAGCCTCATCACCCGGACCCCGGGAACTTTCCAAAGGTTGGGCATCGGTCACGACAAACTCCTCCGGTGGGAGAGGAACCATTGCTGCCCAATCGCGGCAGGGGCCCGAGAACAGTTCCTGTGAGTCTGCCTGCTCCTCAGAATGTGTCATTTTCATGGAGTGAGGAGGCTGGGAGGAAGGAGGAGCAGCAGCCAGAGGATTCAGAGTTGCAGCTGTGGACGGCGTAGAAGACTGGGTGGTCGATAGATTGCTGGATGCACTTTCTGCCATCCACGACAGGACCTGCTCACACTGCTCATTTTCTAATAAAGGTCTACCGCGTGGACCCATTAATTGTGAGATGAATCTGGGTACCCCAGAAACTTGCCTCTCTCCTAATCCCGCAGCAGTCGGCTGCGATACACCTGGACCAGGAGCTTGGCCTGTGCCCACACCCTGACTTGGGCCTCCACGTCCTCGGCCGCGTCCACGTCCTCTAGGCCTACCCCTACCCCTCAGCATGGTGTATTACGAGTAGAGCAGAAACAGAACGCTGTTATTAAATGTGCCGCTTATTGGCCTGTGGTTGGAGGCTGACTTCGCATACGGAAGGCACAGCAGAGCCAGGAAACAATTATGCGCAAGGCTGTGTATTAATCACCGACTACTCCCCCCAGCAGACACGCAGTAAACTGAAGACAGTCACAGGCAGGCCAAATATAGTATATTTTTAAACTTTTGGGGAAAAAGCCCACTGCCTCTGATAGACACTGTATTTTGATTTCCCTGTTGGAGGCTGGCTTCGCGTACGGAACGCACAGCAGAGCCAGGAAACAATTATGCGCAAGGCTGGGTATTAATCACCGACTACTACCCCCAGCAGACACAGTAAACTGAAGACAGTCACAGGCAGGCCAAATATAGTATATTTTTCCACTTTTTGGGAAAAAGCCCACTGCCTATATAGCCAGTATACCGCTTTCCCTTCCCAGTACTGTCCCTATACTCTGTAAAACGACTGCAGACTGGGGACGCTATGGTCTGCACGCCCGATATACAAAAAAAAAAATTGTGCAACACTGCTAAAAGCAGCCTCAACAGTACTGCACATGGTTAGATGTGGCCCTAAGAAGGACCGTTGGGGTTCTTGAAGACGAATATAACACCTAACACTCTCCCTATAGCAGCTACAGCAAAAGAGCACTTTCCCTGATCTCTGTCAGCATGCATCTGTGGTGAGCCGCGGGCGGGGCAGATTTAAATACTCAGGTGTCATTTGATCTCCCCAGCCACTCACTGCAGGGGGGTGGGATAGGGCTGGAATGTCACAGGAGGAAGTTGTAATGCCTTCCCTGTGTTTCTATTGGCCAGAAAAGCGTGCAAATTTCTCAGGGAACGAAATGTAATGGAGTCGAGCACCGCGTGGTGCTCGTCTCGAGTAACGAGCATCTCGCACACCCTAATACTCGAACGAGTATCAAGCTCGGACGAGTACGCTCGCTCATCCCTACTCATGTCCTATTTTCGGGGCATGTTTTTTGCGAAGTAAAAACCTAAGAAAATCCATCTCTAGAAAGGAACAAAATAATCCATAGGGAGAAGACCAGCCACTTGCCCATGACAATAAGTAAGGCAATTTAAAAAAAGGGTGTAGGGGGCACTAAACTCTTTTTATTGGGTTAGTTAATTTTGAATTAATTCATTGTATCAACTTTCCAAAGCATGAGGTAGAGGGATAAATCCCCATATGTATGTCCTGCTTTGTAGGACATCCAGGAAATAAACATCAATCTAAAGACATTTTGTTTAACACTACAGACTGCTGTAAGTTTAAAGGGGTTGTCTCGAGGCAACAGTGATTTTTTTTTATTGCCCAGTCCCCCTTCTTAAGCATACATTACTATGCAGCAGTGTAAACGGCTTTTAAGGCCTGTTTGTACTCACAGTTCTGGTGTTTCATCAACTTATAAAACGGTTCCCAAAGATGGCCACCGGTTCTTTTCCCATGGTGCACCGCGCTTGCTGTAGCCCGACGTGCGCGCTCCCGAGACGCTACCAGCTGTGTCTCCCTGAGAACCAGACGCCCCGCAGCTGCCGACCGGACCCCACAGCCACCGACCGGGCCTCGGGATTGAACGCGGCCGACCACGGCACACGCTCTTGGGCCACAGTCACCCACCGCCAGGCAGCAGGTAACCGGTGCTAGGCCCCCGGCTCCCCCGCGCTAGGCCCCCGGCTCCCCCGCGCTAGGCCCCGGCTCCCCAGCGGTAGGCCCCTGGCCCCAGCGGTAGGCCCCGGGGCCCAGCGGTAGGCTCCGGGGCCACAGCGGTAGGCTCCGGGGCCACAGCGGTAGGCTCTGGGGCCACAGCGGTACAGTCCCCCCTGCGCACACATCACCCCCGACCCCTCACTTACATGGGCGGCTGGGCGGCTTCACGGCAGGGCTGCTGGGCGGCTTCACGGCAGGGCTGCTGGGCTGGGCTGCTGAAGTTTCTGCACCCCTCTCTAAGAGAGGATGGTAGCAGAATGGCCGCTCCAGCGCGCTCCCGAGAAGTTACAGCTCTTTGATGCGCAGAAGAGCTGTAGCGGCGAGCACGCTGAAGCGGCTCGTGCTCAGAGCAGAAGACCGGACTGCGCAAGCGCGTCTAAAAAAGAAAGCCGCCAGCGAAATTAGACGGAACCATGGAGACGTGGACGCTAGCAACGGAGCAGGTAAGTGAATAACTTCTGTATGGCTCATATTTAATGCACGATGTACATTACAAAGTGCATTGATATGGCCATACAGAAGTGTATAACCCCACTTGCTGCCCCGAGACAACCCCTTTAACTACAAAAATAAGTAAATATTGTACAAATATTAATAAATTAAGGAAATATTTATTTTTGAAATGTCATGGGAGAGTATTTTCTTATTAAATCTTCAGTCAACCGCTCTACTTGTATTGTCATCTACCTATTCCAATGTTCTTGTAAGTTACTATATGTAGAGAGGATGATAGAGACTTTACAATGTCAAATTTACAATCACGAATTAAATGTTTCTAAGAGTTTTATTAAATATTGCCAAACTAGACATGCTGCAATCATACATTAATCTGACTTTTGACAATTCACTGTAACATCAATACAAATACCACAAAATGTGGCCAATCAATTTGAGAGTATGAAAAGAAAGGAAATTTAGTGGATCCATTCTGATGATCCGGAGACAAAAACAACTCCCTACAAACACATATATGATCATAAGATGTTCTGTGTTTCACCAATTGTTGAGGCACACTTCCTTCTGTTTTAAATTGACATACATATTGACACTACATACTGTCTTATTAGGTGCTCTACCCTTGTTTATTTTCTGTACAGTGTTTTGTTGCTGCCTAACCTGTTATAATTAGTCTCTACACTTAATTGCTAATATAAATATATTCAGGATTATTTCAAATTTCACAAATAATTTTATAACTTACTTGAATACTTAATCACTAGACAGCATTAAAAATATTACAATTAAAAAATATATACTTTGCTGACTTTGTTGAGGTTTCAAACATATCTAAAATTGCTATAATGAACTAGGATATGGTAACATGTAAAAAAATCTATATACAGATAGTCCCCGACTTGCGAACATTCGAGTTACGAATTTCGCTAGATACGAACTATCTGTACAGCACAGTATGATGTAATGCTATGGCATTACATCATACTGTGCAGGGACCGGACAGGCTTCTTTCAAGCCTGATAGAAGCCTGTCCGGTCACATCGCGTTTGCTGGGCAGCCGGGGACCTCCTGAAAGGCCCTAGGGCTGTCTATGCAGAGCGCCTATCAAGCCGTGCGCTTGATGGGCACTCTGCATAGGCAGCCCTGGGGCCTTTCAGGAGGTCCCCGGCTGCCTAGCAACCGCACAGCGTCCCGCGATCTCATCGTGGGACGCTGTACGGGCCCCCTGAACGTTGGGTGCAGGCTGTTTCTTACAGCGGGCACCCGGCGGCAGCAGTTCTGACGAGCCGCGCCGCTCGTCAGAACTGTTAACACTTTAAATACCGCTGTCAGAGCGGTATTTAAAGTGTTAACAGTTAGGACAAGCGGCGCAGCTCGTCGGAACTGCTGCCGCCGGGTGCCCGCTGTAAGAACAACCGGCACCCGACGTTGTATAGAGCGGGATCCACCCGCGATCCCGCTCCATACTACCATTTGTTCGACTTGCGAACAAAACGGACTTGCGAACGGGCTCCCGGAACGGAACCTGTTCGCAAGTCGGGGACTACCTGTATATAGGAATATGAGTAAATCTACTATACTAGCTTGAAACCATACAGAGTAATCACCCTTGGGCTCAGTCATATAAAGTACAAGTGCAATGCAAACTATATTGGGCCAGTGTGGATTAATATTGGAATTATACTTACTAGAGATGAGCGAACATACTCATCTGAGCTTGATGCTCGCTCGAGTATTAGGGTACTCGAGATGCTCGTTACTCGAGGCGAGCACCACGCGGTACTCGAGTCAGTTCCATTTCCTTCCCTGCATGTTTTGTGCCATTTTCTGGCCAATAAACATGCAGGGAAGGTATTACAACTTCCTCCTGTGACGTTCCAGCCCTATCCCTCCCCCCTGCAGTGAGTGGCTGGCGAGATCAAGTGACCGCCAAGTATTAAAAGCGGTCCCGCCCGCGGCTCGCCTCAGACATACGCTGGCAGAGATTAGGGAGAGTGCTGTTCCTGCTATAGGGAAAGTGTTAGGCTACTGTTTACGTCTTTAAGAACCCCAATGGTCCTTCGAAGGGCCACATCTGACCGTGTGCATTACTGTGGTGGCTGCTGGGAGCAGTTTTGCACAATTTTTTTGTTTTCATCTTGGGCTATGCAGACTATTGTGTTGTCAGTCTGCAGCCAATTATACAGAGTATAGGGGCAGTACTGGTCAGGCAGGGACAGTGGAAGTGTAGAATCCTGTCAACAAGTACCCCAACGGTCCTTCTTAGGGCTACCTCTGACAGTGTGCATTACTGTTCTGGCAGCTGGGAGCAGTTTTGCCCTTTTTTTTTATCTTGGGCTGTGCAGACTATTGCGCTCTCAGTCTGCAGCCAATTATACAGAGTATAGGGGCAGTACTGGTCAGGCAGGGACAGTGGTAGTGTAGAATCCTGTCAACAAGTACCCCAAAAAAGCTCCTCCTTAGGGCTACCTGTGCGCGTGTGCATTACTGTTGTAGTGGCTCACAAAAAAAGTATACGCCCACAGCCGCTGATAGAGGGAAAGACATATACACGCTATCCAGGCTGCTGTTTTTTTTTTAAAAATCTGAAAAAAAACTCCTCCTTAGGGCAACCTGTGAGCGTGTGCATTACTGCTGTAGTGGCTCACCAGCGTATAATTTTTTCGGCCAACAGTGTGCGTTACATAACCGCTGTGACCCTCCAAGTGCAGGCTAATAATTGCCTAATTTTTTACACCGCTCTGTGCGTCACGTCAACTTCGCGCACAGCGTACGCCCACAGCCGCTGATAGAGGGAAAGACATATACACGCTATCTAGGCTGCTGTTTTGTTTTTTTTTAAATCTGAAAAAAAAAAACTCCTTAGGGCTACCTGTGAGCGTGTGCATTAGTGTTGTAGTGGCTCACTATTAGCCAGCTAGGCCTTTCTGCAGCCCAGCGTATACTTTTTCCAGCCTATAGTGTGTGTTACATAACCGCTGTGACCCTCCAAGTGCAGGCCAATAATTGCCTTATTTTTTACACTGCTATGTGCGTCCCATCAACTTCACGCACAGCATACGCCCACAGCCGCTGATAGAGGGAAAGACATATACACGCTATCTAGGCTGCTGTTTTGTTTTTTTTTTAAATGTGAAAAAAAGCTCCTTCTTAGGGCTACCTGTGACAGTGTGCATTTTACTGCGTGGCCGCTGAGAGTTTTAGTGGCTCACTATTACCCAGCTAGGCCTTTTTCCAGCCTAGCGTATAATTTTTTGCGGACTGCAGTGTGCGTAACATAACCGCTGTCAGCCTCCAACTGCACGCCACTAATTGGATAATTATTTAGACCGCTCTGTGTCTGCTATATTGGTAATACACCATGCTGAGGGGTAGGGGTAGGCCTACAGGACGTGGCCGTGGACGCGGGCGACGATGCCGAGGTCCAAGTGAGGGTGTGGGCACAGGCCGAGTTCCTGGTCCAGGAGAATCGCTGCCGGCTGATGCGGGATTAGGAGAGAGGCAAGTTTCTGGGGTCCCCAGCTTCATATCACAATTTTTGGGTCCACGTGGTAGACCTTTATTACAAAAAAAGCAGTGTGAGCAGGTCCTGTCGTGGATGGCAGAAAATGGATCCAGCAATGTATTGACCACCCAGTCTTCTATGCCGTCCACTGCTGCAACTCTGAATCCTCTCGCTGCTGCTCCTCCTTCCTCCCAGCCTCCTCACTCCATGAAAATGACACATTCTGATAAGCAGACAGACTCCCAGGAACTGTTCTCGTGCCCCTGCCTTGACCAGGAAAAAATGATTCCTTTCCCACCTGAGGAGTTTGTCGTGACCGATGCCCAACCTTTGGAAAGTTCCCAGGGTCCGGGTGATGAGGCTGGGGACTTCCGGCAACTGTCTCAAGAGCTTTCAGTGGGTGAGGAGGTCGATGATGATGAGACACAGTTGTCTATCAGTGAGATAGTAGTAATTTCAGTAAGTTCGAGGAAGAAGCGCACAGAGGATTCGGAGGAAGAGCCGCTGAACGATGAGGTAACTGACCCCACCTGTTTCGGTAAGCCAACTGAGGAGAGGTCTTCAGAGGGGGAGGCAAGTGCAGCAGCAGGACAGGTTGGAAGAGACAGTGGGGTGGCCAGGGGTAGAGGCAGTGCCAGAGCGAAGACTCCCCCAACTGTTTCCCAAAGCACCCCCTCGCGCCAAGCCACCCTGCAGAGGACTAGGTGTTCAAAGGTGTGGATGTTTTTGAGTGAGAGTACCGACGACCGACCAACAGTGTTGTGCAACCTGTGTCGCACCAAGATCAGCTGGGGAGCCACCAGTACCAGCTTCACCACCACCAGCATGCGCAGGCATATGATCGCCAAGCACCCCACAAGGTGGGACGAAGGCCGTTCACCGCCTCCGGGTTGCACCACTGCCTCTCCCTCTGTGCCCCAACCTGCCACTCAGATCCAACCCCCCTCTCAGGACACAGGCACGAGCACCTCCCGGCCTGCACCCACACCCTCACCTCCGCTGTCCTCGGCCCCATCCAGCAATGTCTCTCAGCGCAGCATCCAGTTGCCGCTAGCGCAAGCCTTGGAGTGGAAACGCAAATACTCCGCCACTCACCTGCACACTCAAGCTTTAAACGTGTACATTGCGAAATTGATCATCCTGGAGATGCTGCAGTACAGGCTTGTCGAAACGGAGGCTTTCAAAAACATGATGACGGCGGCGGTCCCGTGCTACTCGGTTCCCAGTCGCCACTATTTTTCCTGGTGTGTCGTCCCAGCCCTACACCAGCACGTCTCTCGCAACATAAATCATGCCCTCACCAACGCGGTTACTGGGAAGGACAAGTGGACGGACAAGTGGACAAGTACTGGCGGGCAGGGCCACTACATCTCCCTGACGGCACATTGGGTGAATTTGGTAGAGGCTGGGACAGAGTCAGAGCCTGGGACCGCACACGTCCTACCCACACCCAGAATAGCGGGTCCTTCCTCGGTTCTGGTATCCCAGAACCCTTCCCCTCCTCCCCCACCTACGCAACCTCTACCTCTCAATTAAGAAATGTGAGCAGCACGTCGCCAGCAGTCGGTGAGGCGTGGCGCGGCAGCACAGCGGTGGGCAAGCGTCAGCAGGCCGTGCTGAAAATACTCAGCCTAGGTGACAAGAGGCACACGGCCCCCGAGCTGTTGCAGGGTCTGACTGAGCAGACCGACATCTGGCTTTCGCCGCTGAGCCTCCAACCGGGCACGGTCGTGTGTGACAACGGCTGTAACCCGGTGGTGGCTCTGCAGCTTGGCAGCCTCACACATGTGCCATGACTGGCCCACGTCATAAATCTGGTGGTTCAGCGGTTACTGAAAAACATTTCCACAAGTCTACCACGGATGCTGCCACCCTAAGGACCCTGCAACATTGGTTTAATCTGCCAGAGCACCGACTGCTGTGCAACGTGCCCACATGGTGGAATTCTATGCTCCACATGTTGGCCAGGCTCTATGAGCAGCGTAGAGCTATAGTGGAATACCAACTCCAACATGGGCGGCATAGTGGGAGTCAGCCTCCCCAATCCTTTACCGAGGAGTGGACCTGGATGGCAGACATCTGCCAGGTCCTCAGAAACTTTGAAAAGTCTACCCAGATGGTGAGCGGCGATGCTGCAATCATTAGCGTCACCATTCCTCTGCTATGCCTGCTGAGAAGTTCGCTGCAAAGCATAAGGGCTGACACTTTGCGGTCGGAACAGGAGACGGGGGATGACAGTATGTCGCTTGAAAGTCAGAGCACCCTCATGTCTATATTTCAGCGCGTTTTGGAGGAGGAGGAGGAGGAGGGGGAGGAGCAGGAGGAGGAGGGGGAAGAGACAGCTGGGCCCACTGCAGAGGGTACCCATGCTGCTTGCCTCCCATCTGTTCAGCGTGTATGGCCTGTGGACGAGGAGGAGGAGGATCCTGAAAGTGATCTTCCTAGTGAGGACAGCCATGTCTTGTGTACTGGCACCCTGGCACACATGGCTGACTTCATGTTAGGCTGCCTTTCTCGTGACCCTCGCGTTAGACGCATTCTGGCCACTACGGATTACTGGGTGTACACACTGCTCGACCCACGGTATAAGGAGAACCTTTCCACTCTCATACCCGAAGAGGAAAGGGGTTCGAGAGTGATGCAATACCACAGGGCCCTGGAGGACAAACTGATGGTAAACTTCCCATCTGACAGCGCTAGCGGCAGAAGGCGCAGTTCCGAAGGCCAAGTAGCAGGGGAGGCGCGGAGATCAGGCAGCATGTTCAGCGCAGGCAGCGGAACACTCTTCAAGGCCTTTGCCAGCTTTTTGGCTCCCCAGCAAGACTGCATCACCACTCCTCAGTCAAGGCTAAGTCGGAGGGAGCACTGTAAAAAGATGGTTAGGGAGTACGTAGCCGATCATACCACCATCCTCCGTGATGTCTCAGCTCCATACAACTATTGGGTGTCAAAGCTGGACACGTGGCACAAACTTGTGCTATATGCCCTAGAGGTGCTGGCTTGCCCTGCCGCTAGCGTCTTGTCAGAGAGGGTGTTTAGTGCAGCTGGGCAAATCATCACGGACAAGCGTACCCGCCTGTCAACTGCCAATGCCGACATGCTTACACTCATAAAGATAAACAAAGCCTTGATTTCCCCAGACTTCTCTTCTCCACCGGCGGAGAGCATCGGTACCTAAAGATTCTTTTCGCTGCAACCGCAGGTAAAAGCACTCCTCTCTATCACTGGGAACGCGGGGCATTTATCTTTGTCAATCTGTCTCTGACATTAGTCCTCCTCCTGCTACTCCTCCTCCAGAAACAACATGTCATCGCGCTGAATGGCCAATTTTTCAGCGGCCCAAAAGGCTGATCTACATCTACCAATGTTTTTACAATTTTTCTACGTTTCAAAAGTATTGAGACTGTTACATGAACCAATTTTTTCAACAGGGCTGCCTCCAGGCTCAGTTACAAATTAAGCAACAGTGAGCTCTATCTTTAAAAAAATGTTTATGGGTTTCACCTGCCCTCTCGGTTGATAAATTTTTCAGAGGTACACTTGTACTCTTGGTACACTAATTTTTCGGGCCCACGCCTACACTCTTATCCAACTAATTTTTCTGGCCTTCGCCTACGCTCATGGTATCCCAATGTTTCAGAGGTTGGCCTATACTATTACTACAGAAATGTTACTGGGGTCTGCCTGCCTGCGTATACTTCTGCTGCAAGAAAGTTACAGGGGTCAGTCTATACCGCTGCCACTTGAATGTTACAGGGGTCTGCCTATACTTCTGCTACAGAAATGTTACTGGGATCTGTCTATAGTGTTACTACTGAAATGATACAGGGGTCTGCGTATACTGCTGCTACAAAAATGTTACTGGGCTCTGCCTATACTTCAACAACAGAAATGGTGGTGGGGTCTGCCTATACTGCTGCTACAGAAATGATATTGGGTCTGCTATACTGCTGCTAAATAACTGTTACTGGAGTCTGCCTTTACTTCTGCCACATAAATGTTACAGGGGTCTGCCTATACTGCTGCTACAGAAATGATACTGGGGTCTGCCTATACTGCTGCTACATAACTGTTACTGGGGTCTGCCTATACTTCTGCTCCATAAATGTTACAGGGGTCTGCCTATACTGCTGCCACTTAAATGTCACAGGAGTCTGCCTATACTTCTGCTTCAAGAATGTTACTGGGGTCTGCCTATACTTCTGCCACGTAAATGTTATAGGGTGTCTGCGTATACTTCTGGTACAAAAATCGTACTGGGGTCTGCCTATGCTTCTGCTACAGAAATGTTACAGGGGTCTGCTTATACTGCGGCGACAGACATGTTACTGGGGTCTGCCTTTACTTCTACAGAAATGGTACTGGGGTCTGCCTATACTGCTGCTACAAAAATGTTACAGGGGTCTGCCTATACTGTTACTACAGAAATGTTACTCGACTCTGTCTATGCTGTTACAACAGAAATGTTACTGGGGTCTGTCTATACTGTTACTACTGATATGTTACAATTACTGGGCTCTGCCTGCACTGCTGCTACTGAAATGTTACAGGGGTCTGCATATACTCCTGCTACTGAAATGTTACAGGGGTCTGCATATACTGCTGCTACTGAAATGTTACAGGGGTGTGCCAATACTGCTGCTACATAAATGTTACAGGGGTCTGCCTATACTGCTGCTACAGAAACGTTACTGGGGTCTGCCTATACTGTTACTACAGAAATATTACTTGGCTCTGTCTATACTGTTACAACAGAAATGTTACAGGGGTCTGCCTATACTTCTGCTACAGAAATGTTACTGGGGTCTGTCTATACTGTTACTACTGATATGTTACAAATACTGGGCTCTGCCTGCACTGCTGCTACTGAAATGTTACAGGGGTCTGCATATACTGCTGCTACTGAAATGTTACAGGGGTGTGCCAATACTGCTGCTACATAAATGTTACAGGGGGTCTGCCTGTACTGCTGCTACAGAAACGTTACTGGGGTCTGCCTATACTGTTACTACAGAAATGTTACTCGGCTCTTTCTATACTGTTACAACAGAAATGTTACAGGGGTCTGCCTATACTTCTGCTAATGAAATGTTACTGGTGTCTGTCTATACTGTTACTACAGAAATGTTACTTGGGTCTCCCTAGACTTCTGCAGCATAACTGATACTGGGGTCAGCTTATACCATTGCTGCTGGAATATTACAGGGGTCTGTGTATACTATGGGTGCACTAAGTCTTCCCAACGCGGTGTTCTACCTATCTGGCCTGAAAAAAAACAGACTGACTAGGGCATGGCGTGTGGGCCGCAACCAACATGTGTTTCCTCTCACGCAACCGCAGCTATCTGGAGCACTGCAATGGGATTTCTTTCTGTACCGTCTGTGTGTTCCTGCTAGCCACCCATGCTGCGGGTCCACACAGACTTGCCATAGCGGAATTGTAACTGCCTGGCACTTTAAAAAAAAAACCAAAAAAAACTGAATGTCTAGGGCATGGTGTATGGGCCGCAGCCAAATTTTTTTCTTCTCTCACATAACCTCAGCTATCCGGGGCACTGCAATGGGATTTCTTTCTGTACCATCTGTGTGTTCCTGCTAGCCACCCATGCTGTGGGTGCACACAGACTTGCCATAGTGGAGTTGTACCTGTCTGTCCCCAAAACATGGACAGACTTGGGTAGGGTGCAGAGTGCAGATGGTTTACCCCTTGCGTTGTCGATGAGGTATCCGACACCCAAACAGAATAAGTAGTGTGTGGACACATGGAGTTTCCATTGGACGCAGGGTCGTGCGGGGGATTGGGCAGCATGTAACCCCGGAGAAGAGGCAGCGGTGTGTCCCGCAGGCAGTGATTGTGCTTGGTTGCAGGTAGTGTGGTGCTTAGCTAAGGTGTGCCTTGCTAATGAGGGTTTGTCCGAAGTAAAAATTGTTGAGGGGGGGGGGGCACTCTTGCCGCTATTGTGGCTTAATAGTGAGACCTGGGAACCTGCCCTATCCGTATCTGTGTTGTTTCCATCATTTTCGTAGGTTTTGAAGATTTGCACAAATGAAAACCTTAGCGAGCATCGGTCATATACAAAAATGCTCGAGTCGCCCATTGACTTCAATGGGGTTCGTTACTCGAAACGAACTCTCGAGCAACAAGCACCCGAGTATTTTGGTGCTCGCCTATCTCTAATACTTACCCATATTCCAAACCACCTATTCAAGGGCCCTTTTACAAGGACCATTTATGGTTCAAATAATCATTGGATCAGGCAAAAATGAGTGATATCTTTCAGTGTAAACATGGCCAGTGACTGAATGATGAACAACTGAATAATGAATAATGAACTACTATCATTCGTCATTCATTTTATTCATGCCTAAAAATTATCGTTCTTTGTTTTCAGTCATTAGGTCTAAAAGGTGATTATTCAGTAATTTGTAAGCCATTCCCAGACCTTACCAGAGTACCCTGACAGACTAACAATGGGCTGAATAAACTATGACAAAAAAATGTTTAAAAAAAATTAAATTACTTATTTGTGCATTTTCTTGTCTCATCGATTGATTGCTTCATGTAAAATTACCCAAAGCTGTTTGAACACCCCATAATTGCTGTTTTGAATAAGTCAAAATGCTTAGACTCCATGATTCTCTTGGAGCCCTATACAGCTTGTTTGCTGGTTTTGTGGGCAAGTTGATACTTAGTGCAAGGTACCAGTACATTTTTTCACAGTTGCTACCATTAGAAAATGAAAATGTCAATTTTAATACTTTTAAATCAATTTTTTAAGAAAAAAAAAGGATATAATCGCATATAATGTTAAATAAATGCGCATAATGGGTGTTTAATTATTTTCTTCTGCATTTACAAGGTTTAAACAGTGACCTTCAATGAACTGAAGTAATCTGAAGTAATAGGAGAAATGGAAATAACACATCTCTTTTATTTTAAACAGTACAGATAATATAAAGTGTAACAATTAAAGGGAAAAAAAGAACTATCTGTAGAAATGAGACACTCAATGACAAATTAGTTAATATAACAAAAATGTAACTGGAGAATGTTGCTATTCTGTGCCATTGACAGTAAAGTGGATAACTGTACATGAAACAATAAAGAAGATCGTATTAGTCACTTTAACAAATGGAAACCTGATACAATGCAGCAATGAACGCATTAGACTACTAATTATTTAGTCACTTAAGCTGAATGAAATTAAGTGACAAAAATAATATGATTAAATAGTATTCAAGTAATAAAATATCAGTTTAATGTACTTTTAATGTACTTACCACAAGAGCCTAGAACCCATCCCCAGAATAATGGGGTTATTACGATTATAGGGACCTATGATACGCTATCTAAAGATATTTGTAATATTCTTGATATTCATAAGTATCTGTTATGAGGGTTACAGTCTTAGTAGAGCTTTTATAAGAACGTCCTTTAATTATGTTAAGAAGAGGAAAAAAATTTACGTGCAGACTGGTGCATAGTCATCTGAGTACCAGCCTTGCTTCAGGATGCTGGCTTGGCCAAAGTACACCCAAGGGTACCTTTCCTTGTTCTAGATGTAAGGCATGCCAATTTATCAGTAGACAATATCAGCAAAGGCAGTCCTCCTGTAGAGTAGAGTAATGTGCACAAGTTAGATGGAAGGTCACATACCTGGCGTGGATGGGCAGTCCAGGTTAGGGCAGTCCGTCACGCCTGAAGTCTCAGTAGGCGATGGAATGAGCTGTGCATACAAGGATTAGCCATCCCTGGTCATATAAACATCCAGAAAGGGACAGAGAACATCAATGGAGACTCGGATACAAAATTCAGATGAAAGAGAAACAAATGAACAATGAGTGAAGGAAAAACCCAGTGCTTCAGGGGGCAAACCATAAATAGACAAAAAATTGAGGAAGAGTCATTTACTTCACAGTGGGGTCTTTAATAAGAACCCCCCTAATCCTGTTAGGCAGATGGTTACAATGGTACTTCCACTGGCTTCTAGAAAAGAGGATCCAGCAACGTGTAAATTCCCAATGTTCAATAAAATGTAGACTTACAAGCCATAAAGATTACAAGCATAATTATAAAAAACAATAAACAAAGCATCAATAATCATGGGCAATGCATTTCTGTGCGCTATGACACCTTTATCAAGCCTGGAGGTTGCAGTAAGTTTTCATGCCAGACTCTGTTTAGCCACTTTTTTTTATAGGGGAAATAAGGCAGGATTAGGTTATTGTATTCCTTTTTGAGAGATGTGAGGATCTGAGTTGGACATTTAGGTAGATGTGAGCTTTAGCAACATCCCCTGGTACTCATTTTTTGAGAACCATATTGTTCTCAATCTCACAGCTCTAATTAGTTGTTCTAGGGCAGTGGCAGCAAACCTATGGTATGCATGCCAGAGGCGGCACGCAGACCCCTCCCTGCTGGCACATGCCGCCATCGGCCGCTCGTCATGTTAGTGAATACCAGCAGGGGCCAAGGCTACCTTGCCAGCATTCACTCAGCTGCGCTGCTAGCGGTGCTGATCCCAGCGCATACTGTGACGTCAGTGTACACCCGGGATCCTCCACCCCCCTCCCCTGACGTTTCATCTTAGGTTCCACAAGAGCAAGGGGTAGGAGGCGTCTGGCAGCACACTGACATCACAGTGTGCATCTGGGATCAGTGCCAGCAGCACTGAGCAGAGGAGGGGGTAAGTATATGGGGTCCCAGGGGGGCACTATTACTACTGGGGGCCATGTGGGATGCCGCTATTACTACTGGGGCCACTGTGGGATGTCACTATTACTACTGGAGCCGCTGTGGGATGTCACTGTTACTAATGGAGCCACTGTGGGATGTAACTATTATCACTGGGGCCACTGTGGGATGTCACTATTACTGCTGAGTCCACTCTACTGGGTCCGCTGTGGAATGTCACTATTATTACTGGGGGCCGCTGTGGGCTGTCACTATTACCACTGAGGATGTTGTGGGGTGTCACTATTACTGCTGGGGCTGCTGTGGGATGTCACTATTACTACTTGGGGCCACTGTGGATTGTCACTATTACTACTGTAAGGTGCTGTGGGATGTCACTATTACTACTGGGGCTGATGTGGGATGTCAATATTACCACTGGAGACTTTGTGGGGTGTCACAATTATTGCTGGGGCAGCTGTGGGATGTCACTATTATTGCTGGGGCCACTGTGGGATGTCACTATTACTACTGGGGCCGTTGTGGGATGTCATTTTTACTAATGGGGCCAATGTGGGATGTCACTATTACTACTGTGGGCCCATGGGGGGTGTCATAATTACCACTGGGGCTGCTGTGGGATGTTACTGTTACTACTGGGAGCTGCTTTGAGATGTCACTGTTACTACTGGGATCCACCTTGGGATGTCCCTATTACTACTGGGGCCGCTGAGGGATGTCACTATTACCACTGGGGCTGTTGTAGACTGTCACTATTACCGCTAGGGGATGTTGTGGGGTGTCACTATTATTGCTGGGGCCACTGTGGCATGTCACTATTACTAATGGGGACGCATTGGGATGTCACTATTACTACTGGGGGCTGCTGTGGGATGTTACTATTACCACTGGGGCTGGTGTGGGGTGTCACTATTACCCCAGGGGAGGCTGTGGGATGTCACTGTTACTACTGGGGGCTGCTGTGAGATGTCACTGTTACTACTGGGGTCCACTGTGGGATGTCACTATTTATACTGGGGCCACTGAGGGATGTCACCATTACCACTGGGGCTGCTGTGGAATGTCACTATTACCGCTGGGGACGTTGTGGGGTGTCACTATTACCACTGGAGCCACTGTGGGGGGTCACTTTTTACCCCTGGGGCCGCTGTGGGATGTCATAATTACCCTTGGGGCTGCTGTGGGATGTCACTATTACCACTGGGGCCGCAGTGGGGAGGGTGGGGGTCACTACTGTCACTGGGGCCAGTGTGGGGATCACATGTATGTTTACATGTGCCAGAAATGCTGCATAATGTCATCGGCCCAAATTCCCATGGCAAATTCTGCAGCATTTCCGCATCTAAAAAGCAGTCAAAATCTGCACCCTGTCTATTTTGGAGCAGCCCTGTCCTTTTTATAACAACAAAGGTAAAAATCATATGTCGTCATAAGCCCCTTGACATGTTTGGCACTTTGCGATAAATAAGTGGGTTTTGAGTTGCAGTTTAGGCACTCGGTCTCTAAAAGGTTCACTATCACTGCTCTAGAGGGATTTGATGCTTAACTGTAGTACAGCAGTTCACCATCTGAATCTGTGGTCCTTTCTTTTAGTTTTTCCATATCTCTGCATGATTGGATTTGACTACTATACTAGAGGGTGATTATTATTAGAGATGAGCGAACGTACTCGTCCGAGCTTGATACTCGTTCGAATATTAGCGTGTTCGAGATGCTCGTTACTCGTAACGAGTACCACGCGATGTTCGGGTTACTTTCACTTTAATCTCTGAGACGTTAACGCGCTTTTCTGGCCAATTGAAAGACAGGGAAGGCATTACAACTTCCCCCTGCGACGTTCAAGCCCTATACCACCCCCCTGCAGTGAGTGGCTGGCGAGATCAGGTGTCACCTGAGTATAAAAATCGGACCCTCCCGCGGCTCGCCACAGATGCGCTCTGACATAGTTGAGGGAAAGTGCTGCTGCTGGTGCTGCTGCTATAGGGAGAGTGTTAGGAGTATTTTAGGCTTCAAGAACCCCAACGGCACTTCTTAGGGCCACATCTAACCGTGTGCAGTACTTTGGAGGCTGCTTTTTGCAGTGGTGCACATTTTTTTTTTTTTTTTGGTATATCATTGCGCCCTGCAGTAATACTCCAGGGACAATAGTGGTGGTTAGGCAGGGACAGAAGACATATTAATATTATTGATTGAATATAGGCAGTGGGCCTTTGCTAAAAAAAATTTGGGCAAAAAATCTATTTGGCCTGCCTGTCACTGTGCTCAGTGTTCTGGGTCTGTGTGTGCTGGGTGTAGTAGTTCTACAAAATCATACGCAGCCAGCTAAGTGTTACAGCAGGCTTGCGCCAAATTATTTCCTGGCTCTGTCTGGGCTCTGAAATCACTGCTGTGTTGCAGTTGACAGTGCAACACTCTGCAGTTCTGTGACATACCCTAGGGCCAGAAGTGTGGAGGCAGGGACAGAAGACATATTAATATTATTGATTGAATATAGGCAGTGGGCCTTTGCTAAAAAAATTTGGGCAAAAAATCTATTTGGCCTGCCTGTGACTGTGCTCAGTGTTCTGGGTCTCTGCTGGGTGTAGTAGTTCAACAAAATCATACACAGCCAGCTAAGTGTTACAGCAGGCTTGCGCCAAATTATTTCCTGGCTCTGTCTGGGCTGTCAAATCACCGCTGTGTTGCAGTTGACAGTGCAACACTCTGCAGTTCTGTGACATACCCTAGGGCCAGAAGTGTGGAGGCAGGGACAGAAGACATATTCATTGAATATAGGCAGTGTGCCTTTTCTAAAAAATATTGGTCAAAAAATCTATTTGGCCTGCCTGTGACTGTGCTCAGTGTTCTGGGTCTCTTCTGCGTGTAGTAGTTCTACAAAATCATACGCAGCCAGCTAAGTGTTACAGCAGGCTTGCGCCAAATTATTTCCTGGCTCTGTCTGGGCTCTCAAATCACCGCTGTGTTGCAGTTGACAGTGCAACACTCTGCAGTTCTGTGACATACCCTAGGGCCAGAAGTGTGGAGGCAGGGACAGAAGACATATTAATATTATTGATTGAATATAGGCAGTGGGCCTTTGCTAAAAAAATTTGGGCAAAAAATCTATTTGGCCTGCCTGTGACTGTGCTCAGTGTTCTGGGTCTCTGCTGGGTGTAGTAGTTCTACAAAATCATACGCAGCCAGCTAAGTGTTACAGCAGGCTTGCGCCAAATTATTTCCTGGCTCTGTCTGGGCTCTCAAATCACCGCTGTGTTGCAGTTGACAGTGCAACACTCTGCAGTTCTGTGACATACCCTAGGGCCAGAAGTGTGGAGGCAAGGACAGAAGACATATTCATTGAATATAGGCAGTGTGCCTTTTCTAAAAAATATTGGTCAAAAAATCTATTTGGCCTGCCTGTGACTGTGCTCAGTGTTCTGGGTCTCTGCTGGGTGTAGTAGTTCCACAAAATCATACGCAGCCAGCTAAGTGTTACAGCAGGCTTGCGCCAAATTATTTCCTGGCTCTGTCTGGGCTCTGAAATCACCGCTGTGTTGCAGTTGACAGTGCAACACTCTGCAGTTCTGTGACATACCCTAGGGCCAGAAGTGTGGAGGCAGGGACAGAAGACATATTCATTGAATATAGGCAGTGTGCCTTTTCTAAAAAATATTGGTCAAAAAATCTATTTGGCCTGCCTGTGACTGTGCTCAGTGTTCTGGGTCTCTTCTGCGTGTAGTAGTTCTACAAAATCATACGCAGCCAGCTAAGTGTTACAGCAGGCTTGCGCCAAATTATTTCCTGGCTCTGTCTGGGCTCTGAAATCACCGCTGTGTTGCAGTTGACAATGCAACACTCTGCAGTTCTGTGACATACCCTAGGGCCAGAAGTCTGGAGGCAGGGACAGAAGACATATTAATATTATTGATTGAATATAGGCAGTGGGCCTTTGCTAAAAAAATTTGGGCAAAAAATCTATTTGGCCTGCCTGTGACTGTGCTCAGTGTTCTGGGTCTCTGCTGGGTGTAGTAGTTCTACAAAATCATACGCAGCCAGCTAAGTGTTACAGCAGGCTGGCGCCAAATTATTTCCTGGCTCTGTCTGGGCTCTGAAATCACCGCTGTGTTGCCGTTGACAGTGCAACACTCTGCAGTTCTGTGACATACCCTAGGGCCAGAAGTGTGGAGGCAGGGACAGAAGACATATTCATTGAATATAGGCAGTGTGCCTTTTCTAAAAAATATTGGTCAAAAAATCTATTTGGCCTGCCTGTGACTGTGCTCAGTGTTCTGGGTCTCTTCTGCGTGTAGTAGTTCTACAAAATTATACGCAGCCAGCTAAGTGTTACAGCAGGCTTGCGCCAAATTATTTCCTGGCTCTGTCTGGGCTCTGAAATCACCGCTGTGTTGCAGTTGACAGTGCAACACTCTGCAGTTCTGTGACATACCCTAGGGCCAGAAGTGTGGAGGCAGGGACAGAAGACATATTAATATTATTGATTGAATATAGGCAGTGGGCCTTTGCTAAAAGAATTTGGGCAAAAAATCTATTTGGCTTGCCTGTGACTGTGCTCAGTGTTCTGGGTCTCTGCTAGGTGTAGTAGTTCTACAAAATCATACGCAGCCAGCTAAGTGTTACAGCAGGCTTGCGCCAAATTATTTCCTGGCTCTGTCTGGGCTCTGAAATCACCGCTGTGTTGCAGTTGACAGTGCAACACTCTGCAGTTCTGTGACATACCCTAGGGCCAGAAGTGTGGAGGCAAGGACAGAAGACATATTCATTGAATATAGGCAGTGTGCCTTTTCTAAAAAATATTGGTCAAAAAATCTATTTGGCCTGCCTGTGACTGTGCTCAGTGTTCTGGGTCTCTGCTGGGTGTAGTAGATCCACAAAATCATACGCAGCCAGCTAAGTGTTACAGCAGGCTTGCGCCAAATTATTTCCTGGCGTTCCGTTAACGAAGTCAGCCTCCAACCACAGGCCAATAAGCGGCACATTTAATTACAGTGTTCTGTTTCTGCACTACTGGTAATACAGCATGCTGAGGGGTAGGGGTAGGCCTAGAGGACATGGACGCGGGCGAGGACGCCGAGGCCCAAGTCAGGGTGTGGGCACAGGCCGAGCCAGTGCATTGGCCAGGGGTAGAGGCAGGGCCAGACCAAATAATCCACCAACTGTTTCCCAAACTGCCCCCTCGCGCCATGCCACAGAGACGCCTGACGACCGACGAACAGTGGTGTGCAACCTTTGTCGCGCCAAGATCAGCTGGGGAGGCACCACCACCAGCATGCGCAGGCATATGATGGCCAAGCACCCCACAAGGTGGGACGATGCCCGTTCACCGCCTCCGGTTTGCACCACTGCTTCTCCCCCTGTGCCCCAACCTGCCACTGAGATCCAACCCCCCCTCTGAGGACACAGGCACTACCGTCTCCTGGCCTGCACCCACACCCTCACCTCCGCTGTCCTCGGCCCCATCCAGCAATGTCTCTCAACACAGCGTCCAGACGTCGCTTGCGCCACTGTTTGAGCGTGAGCGCAAGTACGCCGCCACGCACCCGCACGCTCAAGCGTTAAACGTGCACATTGCCAAATTGATCAGCCTGGAGATGCTGCCGTATAGGCTTGTGGAAACTGAGGCTTTCAAAAGCATGATGGCGGCGGCGGCCCCGCGCTACTCGGTTCCCAGTCGCCACTACTTTTCCCGATGTGCCATCCCAGGCCTGCACGACCACGTCTCCCGCAACATTGTACGCGCCCTCACCAACGCGGTTACTGCCAAGGTCCACTTAACAACAGACACGTGGACAAGCACAGGCGGGCAGGGCCACTATATCTCCCTGACGGCACATTGGGTGAATTTAGTGGAGGCTGGGACCACTCACGTCCTACCCACCCCCCGAATTGCGTGCCCCAGCTCGGTGGTGGTATCTGCGGCGGTGTATGCTTCCTCCACTAAACCACCCTCCTCCTCCTACGCAACCTCTGTCTCGCAATCAAGATGTGTCAGCAGCAGCACGTCGCCAGCAGTCGGTGTCACGCTGCGTGGCAGCACAGCGGTGGGCAAGTGTCAGCAGGCCGTGCTGAAACTACTCAGCTTAGGAGAGAAGAGGCACACGGCCCACGAACTGCTGCAGGGTTTGACAGAGCAGACCGACCGCTGGCTTGTACCGCTGAGCCTCCAACCGGGCATGGTCATGTGTGACAACGGCCGTAACCTGGTGGCGGCTCTGCAGCTCGGCAGCCTCACGCACGTGCCATGCCTGGCCCATGTCTTTAATTTGGTGGTTCAGCGCTTTCTGAAAAGCTACCCCCACTTGTCATACCTGCTCGGAAAGGTGCGCCAGCTCTGCGCACATTTCCGCAAGTCCCACACGCACGCTGCCACCCTGCGGACACTGCAACATCGGTTTCATCTGCCAGTGCACCGATTGCTGTGCGACGTGCCCACACAGTGGAACTCTACGCTCCACATGTTGGCCAGGCTCTATGAGCAGCGTAGAGCTATTGTGGAATACCAACTCCAACATGGGCGGCGTAGTGGGAGTCAGCCTCCTCAATTATTTACAGAAGAGTGGGCCTGGTTGGCAGACATCTGCCAGGTCCTTGGAAACTTTGAGGAGTCTACCCAGATGCTGAGCGGGGATGCTGCAATCATTAGCGTCACCATTCCTCGGCTATGCCTCTTGAGAAGTTCCCTGCAAAGCATAAAGGCAGACGCTTTGGAATCAGAAACGGAGGCGGGGGAAGACAATATGTCGCTGGATATTCAGAGCAACCTCATGTCTATATCTCAGCGCGTTGAGGAGGAGGGGGAGGAGCATGAGGAGGAGGGGGAAGAGACAGCTTGGCCCACTGCTGAGGGGACAGATGCTGCTTGCCTGTCATCCTTTCAGCGTGTATGGCCAGAGGAGGAGGAGGAGGGGGAGGAGCATGAGGAGGAGGGGGAAGAGACAGCTTGGCCCACTGCTGAGGGTACAGATGCTGCTTGCCTGTCATCCTTTCAGCGTGTATGGCCAGAGTAGGAGGAGGAGGAGGAGGAGGAGCCTGAAAGTGATCTTCCGAGTGAGGACAGCCATGTGTTGCGTACAGGTACCCTGGCACACATGGCTGACTTCATGTTAGGATGCCTTTCTCGTGACCCTCGCGTTACACGCATTCTGGCCACTTCGGATTACTGGGTGTACACAACGCTCGACCCACGGTATAAGGACAGCCTTTCCACTCTCATTCCCGAAGAGGAAAGGGGTTCGAGAATGATGCTATACCACAGGGCGCTGGTGGACAAACTGATGGTAAACTTCCCATCCGACAGTGCTAGTGGCCGAAGGCGCATCTCCGCGGCCCAGGTAGCAGGGGAGGCGCAGAGATCAGGCAGCATGTACAGCGCAGGCAGGGGAACATTATCCAAGGCCTTTGCCAGCTTTATGGCTCCCCAGCAAGACTGTGTCACCGGTCCCCAGTCAAGGCTGAGTTGGCGGGAGCACTGTAAAAGGATGGTGAGGGAGTACGTAGCCGATCGCACGACCGTCCTCGGTGACGCCTCTGCCCCCTACAACTACTGGGTGTCGAAGCTGGACACGTGGCCTGAACTCGCGCTGTATGCCCTGGAGGTGCTTGCTTGTCCTGCGGCTAGCGTCTTGTCAGAGAGTGTGTTTAGTGTGGCTGGGGGAATCATCACGGATAAGCGTACCCACCTGTCAACCGACAGTGCCGACAGGCTTACACTCATCAAGATGAACAAAGCCTGGATTTCCCCAGACTTCTCTTCTCCACCAGCGGACAGCAGCGATACCTAAACAATACGTAGGCTGCACCCGCGGATGGAAGCATCGTTCTCTATCACCATCCAAAACGGGGACCTTTTTGCTTCATCAATCTGTGTACAATATTCCTCCTCCTCCTCCTGCTCCTCCTCCTGAAACCTCACATAATCACACCGAACGGGCAATTTTTCTTAGGCCCACAAGGCTCAGTCATATAATTTTTCAAAACAATTGTTATACGTTTCAATGCTCATTAAAGCGTTGAAACTTTCACCTCAACCAATTTTTATTTTTACTGGGCTGCCTCCAGGCTTAGTTACCAATTAAGCCACATTAACCAAAGCGATTAATGGGTTTCACCTGCCCTCTTGGTTGGGCATGGGCAATTTTTCTCAGGTACATTAGTACTGTTGGTACACCAATTTTTGTGTAATCCGATTAATTTTTGGCCCACCTGCATTACAGCTGACGTAACATCAGCTATGTTGGGCAATGCAATGGGATATATTAATGTACCGCCGGTGGCTTCCTGGCACCCAGCCATGCTGTGGGTCCACAGGGAGTTGTAAATGCATCTGTCCACTTCTAAAGAACCCTGTTCTGACTGGGGCATGCAGTGTGGGCCGAAGACCACCTGCATTAAACATGACATTATTACCTCAGCTGTGATGGGCAATGCAATGGGATATATTAATGTACCGCCGGTGGCTTCCTGGCACCCACCCATGCTGTGGGTCCACAGGGAGTTGTAAATGCATCTGTCCACTTCTAAAGAACCCCGGTCTGACTGGGGCATGCAGTGTGGGCCGAAGACCACCTGCATTAAACATGACATTATTTCCTCAGCTGTGATGGGCAATGCAATGGGATATATTAATGTACCGCAGGTGGCTTCCTGGCACCCACCCATGCTGTGGGTCCACAGGGAGTTGTAAATGCATCTGTCCACTTCTAAAGAACCCCGGTCTGACTGGGGCATGCAGTGTGGGCCGAAGACCACCTGCATTAAACATGACATTATTTCCTCAGCTGTGATGGGCAATGCAATGGGATATATTAATGTACAGCCGGTGGGTTTCAGGGAGCCACCCATGCTGTGGGTGCACACGGAATTCCCATTGTGGAGTTGTACCTGCCTGTGACTATTTATAAAAAACCACGGTCTGACTGGTGCATGCAGACACCTTGACAGAATGAATAGTGTGTTGCACATAGGTTCCCCATTGCTATGCCCATGTGTGCAGTGTGTGCCTGCTTTTCCTCTGGCAGTCGCACTTATAAATAGACATGAGGGTGGCGTGGCATGAGGGCAGCTGAAGGCTGGGCAGGGACAGTTTGGTGTGCGCTGTGGACACTGGGTCGTGGGGGGGTTTGGGCAGCATGTAACACAGGAGAAGTGGCAGCGGAGTGTCATGCCGGCAGTAATTGTGCTTTGTTGGAGGTAGTGTGGTGCTTAGCTAAGGTATGCATTGCTAATGAGGGCTTTTCAGATGTGAAAGTTGTTGGGGGGGGGCCACTCTTGCCGCTATTGTGGCTTAATAGTGGGACCTGGGAACTTGAGATGCAGCCCAACATGTAGCCCCTCGCCTGCCCTATCCGTTGCTGTCGTTCCCATCACTTTCTTGAATTGCCCAGATTTTCACAAATGAAAACCTTAGCGAGCATCGGCGATATACAAAAATGCTCGGGTCGCCCATTGACTTCAATGGGGTTCGTTACTCGAAACGAACCCTCGAGCATCGCGAAAAGTTCGTCTCGAGTAACGAGCACCCGAGCATTTTGGTGCTCGCTCATCTCTAATTATTATTCATCTTTGTTATATTTCTGCTCCTTCCTCTAACAGAGATGGTATTCGTCATGCTTATCCTTTCTTCCCTTCTGGAGGGCCACCTTATATCTGATTATTTGTTATGTTAGAGATTATATGTGTAGGTAATTATTTGACATTTGTACATTTAATATTTGCCCTTTTTATATCCAACAATAAATGTTAAAGTTTTAGAGGAACCTCTCGGTGATTTCCGGACACTTATTTACATGCATATTTCTATTCATGCTAGCACTCTTTTACATGCATACTTTTACATGCTGGCATGTTTTAGACGCATAATTCACATACGGGCAGCAAATTGTGGAGTTTTTTGCCATGATTTTGTGAGTATCAAAGTATGTGGACATTGCCTTACTGACCAGAAATGTTAATTAGAAGATAGTCTAAGAGAGTAGGACTAAAAGCTGCCAGTTGAGGAGGTGCAACACTCCAGGTTAAAGCATGTAGGAAGTGACCAAAGCTGTGGAAAAATTCTCCTTTTATTTAATAAAATACATGATCAGCATATGAAGAAGCATTTTGGGGATAACCCCTTCATCAGTTCAGCTGGTGTTTAAAACATACAAGCAATTTGTGGGTCCCAAAAGGGTTAATAATGAGATCCTTTTTGCCTGTGTTGTGAGGGTCAGCCAGGACAGCTGAACTGATGAAGGGGTTAATCACATATTTTATTAACTAAAAGGAAATGTTTTCCACACCTTTGGTCACTTCCTACATGCTTTAACCTGGAGTGTTGCACCTCCTCCACTGCCAGCTTTTAGTCCTATCCTCTTGTTCTATTACACCGACCCAGGTGGTGTGCCATCTGGTCAGGGAGCACCTTCACCATTGAACATATGATTCTACTCTTTTTACTTTATACATAGATTCATCCTTCACAATTAACAAGGCTGTACGGGTTTTGCTCCACCCCTCTCTCTTTTTTCCTCCTTGTCCACACATAGAAAATAGCCTGGAACTCAAAAGTAATAACAGGCTTTCCTCCAATGAATCAGCCTTCATGTTCAGTAAGCACTTCTTATACCAGCTACTTGGAGTTGCAGGGCCCCCAAGTAGCTACAATAACACTTGCTGCAATTTGCAGCATTATGGCTGTTTGATCCTCCCTTGCATCACATGGATAAGGCATGTGTTTCTCAGATGTTAGCAGTGTTGCCTTTTAGAGCAGGAGTCTTTGGTTCAAATGCCATCAAGGTTAACATCGGCATGAACTTTGAAAAACTCCATCTAGATGTTTAGAAATAAGTGTGTTTTACCCCATGCCAAAAGTATATGCCAAGTACATTGTTCCCAAAGTTTTGTATAATTTACAAATGATACCCATCTATTTCCTGAATTCCTTCTTCAAATATATTAAATCAACTTTTTCCAGAGTTATCTGGAAGCGTACAGTGCCCTACTGGCTCATAACCTCAGAGGAGGGAGAAAGTAGGCATTAATTTACTGGACATGTCTCAATACTACAAACCAATTCAACTAAACAGATGGTTAGAATTGCAAAAAAAACCATCGAAAAATTCATTAGTATGCTCATTGGCTCAAGCAACCTACGGACCAACCCTATTAATGGACCTATGGCACCCATCGCATAAAATCTATAAAAGTTCAACATACGATCCTCACTTGAGAGGAGTCTGCAAGGTCTAGGATTCTCTCCAGGAGGAATTAGTTCCCCATCCATCTCCCACAGCACCCCTAAACCTTGTTCCTGACTGGTTGGAAATAAAATTAGTCATTCACACAAAACAGGTTTGGGTCTTTTTTTAGCAACCTTACAATAGCAGATCTCTGGTCTCAATCTGCTTTTAAGAGCAGAAGGACTTTTTTCCCAACAACCCCCCCACCACCACCATTCCTCCCAACCAATTACAAATTACCGACTTATCTAAAACCCTAGATAAGTGTAACAAAGCTTTCCCATCCTCGTGCCCATTAACGTAACTGGAGCAAATTATTGCAGCACAGTGTAGCCACAGCAGGAGAATCTTGCGCCTCAAAAGGAAGTTCTTAACCCCTCAGGACACCTCCAGGCCTACATACATCACTTCATGGGAAAAAGAGCTCAACTTTAAACTGTCAGACAGGGAGATGAAGGTGGTTTTGAGTAGCTCACATGGTCTTTCTAGATGTATTAGATTACAAGAAAATCATTATAAACTGTTGACTCATTGGTACAAGTCACCCGAATTGCTGTTTGCTTATAAACTATGAGACTCAAACCCTTGCAGTCGCTACAAGGACCTTGTGGGATCCCTAAAACACATATGGTGGTCTTGTGCGCCTATTGCAATAAGATTGAAAGTGCAATATGAGAAGTAGTAGACAGCAGATTAAGGCTACTACCTGAGCAAGTAATACTGTCTTGTCCCTCAGCTGACTATACACCATCTAAAACCAACCTAATCACGCACCTTATTTCTGCAGCTAAAACTTTAATCCCCCTACTGTGGCTTCAACCCATAGCACCCACAACTACCGGATGCTTGGCAAAAGTGAACGAAATATGTAGATTTGAGGAGCTAACGAGCTGGTCTATTAGATCTCTTGAGAAATTTAGAAGCATCTGGGGTTCTTGGTCGAGAAGACTGCAAACATCTTCCACACACGCATAGGTCATCTAAGAAACTAAGGCAACTCCTGGGTCAAGGCTATCAAACCTCATCATTCTGTTAATCTATACCATTTTTCTTGTCTAAGAAGTCTGGTATTGTATGGTACTGAGAAAAATCTCAAATTGTATGACCTCTTGTATCACGTGTGACTTCCCCTCTCAACTTTTCTCCGCTCCCCCCTCCTTCCCCTGCCCCACCCACTCCCTGTTTCCCTCCCCTAAGCCATCAAAAAAGTTGAAATATACTTTGTAACTTACAACCAAGATATTTGTACAAATTTCCAATTGAATTGTGACAAAGCTGAAATTAATATGTATGCTTGTTATATTAATAAAAAAAGAGAATTTACAAAAAAAGTATATGCCAAGTAGCTGCAACCATGAGTAGGCCACTACCCCAGCCTACCAGGATATATAAAGTACAAAAACAATATTCTGCAAGCAGTGTGCTGAATGTGAAAGGTATGCCAAAAATGAACAACAATATGCAAATGTAGAAAGCACTCACCAAGCAAAGGTGGGTGGAGGACAGGAGCAGAAGGCAATGACCAGCAGTTTAAGAAAAAAGCACAGAGGATACATGGCCTGTAGTGGCTGCATACACGAAAACTGCAGGCTGGGGGTGACGTTACTTAAGCCTCACTACTGAAGCTGAAAAAAGCCAAAAAAAAACTCTGACACATATCAAGACCTAAACATTGGTCTCTCCCCGAGCTGCATCTCACAAGTGTGCGCTGTGCTTTTTTTTTTTAAACTGCTGGTCATTGCCTTCTGCTCCTGTCCTCCACCTGCCTTTGCTTGGTGAGTGCTTTCTACATTAGCATATTGTTGTTCTTTTTGCCATACCTTTTGTATTTTATCCATCTAGATGTTACTGTTGGTCAGATTTGAACCTACAACTCATGCACTGCAAAGCAGCAGCACTAACAACTGTATCATTACACTTGCATGCTCTGCTCTAGAGAAGGGGAAGAACAACATAAATAAGCACAAATAGAAGATAAAAAAAACATCTATTGCCCTTGGTCAGCAAACTTAGAATTCCAGCTTTGCAAGGCAGAGGTGCTAGCAACTAAACCACCACACTTGGTCTTCCTTCTCTGGAGGAAAATGAGAAGACTAAGATTCAAATAATCCAAAGGCAACATTTGGATGTTGTGTTTCATTCTCTTTGTGTTTATTCTTCCTGCTCTAGAGAAGAAAGGGAAGGTGTGGTGGCTCAGTTGTTAGCACTGCTGCCTTACAGTTGATAGCAAAATCTATGCTTCAGGTATATATTGGGTGTTTCAAATTATATAAATAAATAAAGTATGAAGTACTCATTGAACTATGAGATGCCACACTCGATTTTCAGTGTAAAGCAACAAAATCCTGACAAGGCACAAACCTCCTTAGCTTGTCATGCAGGACAATCATCCCCTCCACAAGTTGTACTTTTCTCCATTGTGATTAGAAGTCATTATGTTGCTGCCACACCAACTGAAGGAGGGGGGCAGGGGGAGCTGTAGGAGAGAGTTATAGACTGGGAGAGGTGGGGAGCTGAGTTCAGCTCACCACAATAACACACATTGGCTGTAAGATGACCTGTAAGGAGAAAAGTTAAAAATGCATTTAAAAGAATGTCAAAGAATGTTAAAAAGTGCTGGTATGAATCCAAAAGAATGCTAGGGCAGTTTTACAAGTGGAAATCAGCTGTGTTGGCTTCTGTGGATTGTCAGTGGCATTGTGTGGCTGATAGTGGGCGGACACGTCAGATCACATTACGTAAGTCTTTCTTTCCTGTCTCTGTACACTGTTGGCCATTTCATACAATTACGAACTCAGTTTCTATTTGCAAAACCACACTTTTAGTCTGCGTAAGAATGAATAACTGTTTGTGTATTGTGGATTAGCAAGAGGGGGGGAATAGGGTCTTGCATAGAGTCTTGATTAGAGAGGATTAGTAGTTTCTTGCTTTTCAGAGACACTTATCTTCTCAGAGATAAAGGTGAATTCCAAAGGTTGGGGCTGTCAGCCTCAGAGAGAGCTATATAAGAATTTGTTACTGTTGCAAAAAATTATGCCCAATGAATATAAAAAGTGGATAAGTTAGTTAAAAGTGTTACAGAAATGTGTGTAGAAGATTATTAGAAAGTTGAATGGAAAGGATGTTTATGCACAGTGATTTAAAATTTGTCTGTGCAATGTGAACTGAAAACGTGTGATTTTTGCTGCACAAGAGAATTAGAATGTAATCCTTGTCGATTCTGACCATAAATACTGTGGATCTGCTATTTTTGTGTGTCACTGTAAGGGGCTCATGAATGTGTTATATATGAGATGTGCTCTGCTAGACTATTAGGCCTCCTTCACACGGGCGACACCGCATCGCAGCGAGAAAATTGCAGTGATATTGCATTGCTACAGTGTATGATATCGCTGCGATTTTCTCGCAGCAATACCGCGATTTTGTAGCGCTACAAAGTTGCAAGTGACACTACTAAATCACGCGACTTTGTAGCATCTGCTACTGTCAAAGTTGCACCGCATCGCATGCAAACCGCGTTTTCGTGCGATGCGATGCAACAGAGAGGAAGGCTCCATAGAGAAACATGGGCTACAAAACCTAGCGTGCCGCGGGCATATCGCCGGACCTGCGAGGTTTGTGTGTCATTTTGTAACATGCTACAAAACATCTCATGTGTGAAGGAACCCATAGGAAACCATGGGCCTCTAATATATGCGATTTGTAGCATCGTAGCAATGCTACAAAATCGCGCGACTTTGTCGCCCGTGTGAAGGAGGCCTTAGACTTTAAGTGTGAACAAGACACTCAAACAGTTAGCTGGACTCCAAGGAGTGAAGCTAAAGATGTAAGGAAAGGGAGGGAAGGAAAGTATGCAATGGGGTTGCCCCTCCTTAATGCAGAATTAGGGCGCCTGCACACGAGCGGAAATTCCACAGCGGGATTTCCCGCGGGATTTCCGCCACTGAAAGGCTGCATAGGATTGCGTTAACAAACGCACAGCCCCGCAGAGCCCCGCACAGAAACGTCACTCACCCGCCGGCTCCGGTCTGTGCATGCCCCGGCTGCCCGGCAAGCCGGCACATCAAACAGCCGTAGCCGCGGGCGCGGGTGAGTACGCGCCGCTCGCTGCAAGCGCTCGGGTCGGGTCCTGCGGCGAGAATTTAGGCGGCCTTAGTTTAGTAAAAATTAGGAAAGCTGGCTAAAATTGCCTCAGGAAAGGAATAAGTAAATGGTAAACCTGATAAATACATTGCAAACAGAATCAAATTAAAAACAAAAAATTTTTTAAACATGGGTTATTTCCAATGTTGGTAGATTTATGGTGTCAAAGACCTGCCCAAAAAGTATTAGGGGTATTATGCTTTTAACGAACCAATGGTTAACCACTATTTGTGTCATAGCTTTTATGCAGGTTCCAGAGGTGTTGTGGGACATTTAATGTCATGGAATGCATGGAAATTCTGCATTGAGAACAAATTAAAAATCCTTCAGCTACCAGATTCACCAAATATGAGGCCACCCTGCTAGCACTCTCACAGCCCAATCAAAACAGTTTTAAATGCAGCTTCATTCTTTCGGCTGAATTTGGAAAAGAGGGAGGGAAGGTAAGAGCAGTAAGAGCAGATTTTAAGTGCATGGTTGTCTGGAAATAATGGAAGTGAAACTAGGGGTTTTGAAAATGTTTAAACTCTCATTCCTAATGCAGATATCGACTGGGGTCGCAAAATTGTCTCTACTACTCATAAGACTAAAACAATTCCTAGTCAGCAACTCTGCATCTGTAACACAGGCCTTGCAAGCCACTATCCACTTCTCACCCAATGGTACTGTTACCCTCGTCTCTGAGGTGGATGAACAGTTAATTTGCTTGCTAAAAGTGGGTATTGCCAATATCTTGTGGGCAGATATGAGGATGTGTCAAAGAGAAATTTAAAAACAATAGCAAAAATATTTACGAAAGCATCTGCTAATATTCTATTCTATTTTCAAGCTGTCTTGATCTCAAGGGTAATAGGAGTGTGTGACAAGTTTTAATGGAAGCTATTACAGTGCCTATACAGGTTGTGCTCCACTTACAAAGATCTTGAAAAGCCTGTTAATGTGGCTTCTTAATTCTGGATTATGGGATGTTCTTGGAACAGTATATAAAATTCATTTTGCAAGAGTATAGATCCTTCCAGAAGAATAGGAGCACAAATTGAAAGCCAAAATCTGCTCCCATCACTTTTATTTTGCAGAATGTTATCCTTACTTCTGCTCCTTTTTTCCTATGCCTTTGCATTTTTGAATGTGTCAGTCTTTACTTGTCACAGAGACGGAAAAAGTCTATAGACTAAATTATTTGGCCCTTATCACAGTTATAGACTAAAATGTATATACTTTAATGGAAATTTAACTTAAAAACATGAATGGGCTCACACACATGCGTATCGCATGGACGAACAAAACAACCACACAAAAACACAAAGGTCGCCTCTTCCTTATCTCAGGAAACTTATGGAGGCTAGAAAAATCAATATTGATAAAGGACTACTAATGTTATGTCCTCTATTTTTTATTTGTATCACATAGGAGGTAGGAGGAAGGCTCTATCTGCTGTAGGGCGCCTGTAAGTATAATGCCCCCCGCAGAGTATTTTAGGTAGGGAACCTCTTCCTAACAAAAATTCGCCCCTCTGTGATTACAATATAGCGCTTAGCGCATGACGAGATGGTTCAAATAGGAGAAACTCCAAGAGAGCTAGACCCTTATGCGCTAGAATTACGGCGCAGACCAGGGTTATTCAATTGCAGTATGCTCGGCTCAACGCGTTTCCCCACACGAATGTGGTTCATCAGGAGCACAAATATTTTGAAGGAAGAATGATAAATCAGGATGATAACTGATTCTGCTTTTTGTTGTTTTTTCGTGATAAATAGATATTTTAAAATATTAGAAGAGGGTGGCTTGGGAAAGCGCAATTTATGTGCTCGATCATATATAGACTGGATCACAGCATCTGATTTATTCAGGACAATTTCGAGCACTAAATCGCCATGGCGTGTCTCTATAGCCAAGTTCTTGGGAAATCCACACAATGGATAGCTATAGTGACAAATAACAGTACAGCTAGGGCTGAATGCGATTCACCACAAGAAGCCCACAAGTAGATCTTGCCCAGAACTAGGTATTGATTGCCGCAGGCAAAAGAAGTTGTTGCAGAGATAAATGCAACAGCCCCAAAAAGGCTAATAAGCCCTAGAGATTTTTTGACCCTTATTTGGTGTATTAGCTGCAGATGGTGCAGCCAGTTTCAAGAGTCAGCAGCTCATGAGCAGCAAATAGTTGTTGCAGAGATAAATGCAACAGCCCCAAAAAGGCTAATAAGCCCTAGAGATTTTTTGACCCTTATTTGGTGTATTAGCTGCAGATGGTGCAGCCAATTTCAAGAGTCAGCAGCTCATGAACAGCAAATAGTTGTTGCAGAGATAAATGCAACAGCCCCAAAAAGGCTAATAAGCCCTAGAGATTTTTTGACCCTTATTTGGTGTATTAGCTGCAGATGGTGCAGCCAATTTCAAGAGTCAGCAGCTCATGAGCAGCAAATGGTTGTTGCAGAGATAAATGCAACAGCCCCAAAAAGGCTAATAAGCCCTAGAGATTTTTTGACCCTTATTTGGTGTATTAGCTGCAGATGGTGCAGCCAATTTCAAGAGTCAGCAGCTCATGAACAGCAAATAGTTGTTGCAGAGACAAATGCAACAGCCCCAAAAAGGCTAATAAGCCCTAGAGATTTTTTGACCCTTATTTGGTGTATTAGCTGCAGATGGTGCAGCCAATTTCAAGAGTCAGCAGCTCATGAGCAGCAAATGGTTGTTGCAGAGATAAATGCAACAGCCCCAAAAAGGCTAATAAGCCCTAGAGATTTTTTGACCCTTATTTGGTGTATTAGCTGCAGATGGTGCAGCCAATTTCAAGAGTCAGCAGCTCATGAACAGCAAATAGTTCTATCATAAAACCCAGTGAGGGTATTAGAGGAGCTATCTAATAGAGCCTGCAAATAGATGTCAGATATCTAATTCGCCAAAGTATCCCTAAAAGCACCCAATAATAGAAAAACAAATAAATAAAAGGATAAAGCCTATGGCTCTGATGGTGAGCCACAGGAGTAATGCTGGATTGACTGGAAGTGTGCCCATATATAGTAACTTACTGGAACGCCCCAAGGGAGGGGATTGTAATATGGCCCAATCACTGTTGTCCAGAAAGGACAGGGGCCGGACTATCATAATTATATTATGTAACTCGATCGTAGTGCAAATAGGAGGATGCTGACTCACATATATGAATGACAGACAAGTTCAGAGTGACTAAAAACAAGTCTGATCACTTGTCTGAAGCCTTGATTGTTGGATAGTCTTCATAGTAGCTCCGCCGGTCATGTGATCGCTATGTAGATCACATGAATGGGAACAAAGTCCCATTGCTAGTAAGGGCAAAGGAGCAGTTCTGGCAGCTGTAAATGCAGATGACAGAAACAGAAGAGGATAAATAGCAGCAATAAACTTTGCACTTTAATTGTATAGTTTAATAAAGATATTAATATTGTATATTCTCAGATTTAGAACATAAAGAGCAATATGTAGTTTACGATAGGTCGTGATATTTTAGCAATTAGATATACATAATCCAGTAAGGCATACTAATAATGATGAAATTGATATTAGATAATCAGACAAAATGAATGATTCCCATAATAGGGTATTAAGAAGCCGAGCGAAGGGCAGGGGCGGTTTGTCAGAATCTCAGATATATAAGTAACATCGAGGAGAGTATATCAGATGATTTTTCATTATAAGAAGCAGTTAAAGCATAGGCTTTCGTTCAAGCCAGAAGGACTGAGGCTATTCATACGAAAGATCCAAGATGCTTCTTTCTGTAAAAGGCGTTGATCTACATTTCCTCGTCTACCGTGTGTGCGCAAAAGCTCAATGCCTTGAAATTTTACGGACTGTGCATCCCCATTGTGTGCCAGCCAAATATGATCCGCAAGAGGTGTGGATTCGTGTCTTTGGATGTTACCAACATGACCAAGAATCCTACGGCGAAATTCCTGGATTGTCTTTCCAATGTAGTTTTTCGGGCACGGACACGTAGCCATGTATATGATATTTCTGGTCTTGCAATTGATAAAGTCATGGCAGTTGTACGTGCGATTAGAGACAGCACAGGTAAAGGAACTTGACTTGTGGATAAATGGACAGGCAGCACAGGAGTGACACGGAAAAGTTCCTCGTGGTCGATTTGACCCTAACCAGGTCACTTTGGAAGCATCAGGTGATAAATGGCTTTTGACGAGGTGGTCTTTTAAATTATGACCACGTCTGTATGTTATACACAGTTTAGGGGAAATGTAGTCTCTGATGTCATGGTCATTCTTCAGAATGTCCCAATAGTGAGATAATATCTCGCGTATCTGGAAGCAAGCGGTGTCATAGGTACCTATCACTCTAGAAGAGTGATCGGTAGAGCGTATTCGTGGTGTTAGTAGTTTGGTACGCTGTTGTTGAGACGCATAGTGGTAAGCCTGCAAAATTGTTTCTTCAGGGTACCCTCTTAAACTAAAGCGTTGCATCAGTTTTTGGCTCTCTTGATGGAATGCAGTTTCATCGGAACAATTCCGTCGTAAACGAAGGAATTGTCCCTTCGGAATACCACGCTTTAAAGGGAGGGGATGGTGACTCTGCCACCCCAATAGACTATTGGTAGCAGTCTTTTTCCTATACAAGGTAGATGAGATGGTACCATCCTCATTTTTGGAGATCTGAATGTCCAAGAAGGGTAATGTAGTAGAGTTAGTCTCACTGGTTACGCGTAGGTTGAGGGTGTTGGTGTTTAATACGTCGACAAAAGAATCAAAGGAGGTGGATGTACCTTTCCATAGAATGAAGATATCATCTATGTATCGTAACCAGAGTACGATGTTGTCTGACCATTGTGAGTTATTGTAGATGACCTTTTCCTCCCACCAGCCCAGGTACAGATTAGCATAGGATGGGGCACATGGCGTCCCCATCGCTGTACCCCTGAGCTGGTGAAAGTACTTGGAGTCAAACACAAAATAGTTGTGTTTAAGAATAAACTCTAGTAGGTCAATGACACACTGATTGTGACTCTCAAAATGTACACCTCTTTGCTGGAGAAAAAAAGATACTGCTAATATGACGTCTGATTCAATAGTGATGCCCTCGAGGATCCTCAAAATGTCCATTGTATCTCTGACATATGACCTTAGCGATAAGACATAAGGACGTAAGATCTTATCAACATATAAACTGATGTTCTGGGTAAGATTATTTACCCCAGAGACAATGGGACGTCCCTTGATGGGATTCGTACCTTTATGTACCTTCGGTAATGCGTAAAATGTAGCAATAGTAGGAGACGAAGAGTACATAAAGCGATATTCGTTAACGTCAATATTGCCACTGGTCAGTTTTTGTTGCAACAAGTTACGTAGCTGCATCAGGAACAGATTAGTAGGATCACTCGAAAGGGTGCTATATGTAGCAGAGTCATTCAAAAGTCGGCGACACATGTCCACGTATTGTGATCTATTAAGTACTACCACATTACCCCCTTTATCCGCTTGCTTTATAATGATCTTAGGGTTTTTTTCCAGAGTTTTTAACGCCTTGATTTCTCCTTGAGTCAGATTAGAGTTTGGTTTATGATTGGTAGTTAGAGTTTTCAGATCATTTTTCACCAATTTCTCGAATATATCGATTTCGGGACTATGAAGAGACGGAGGATTACTTTTGCTAGATGGTTTAAGGTCCGTAAAAGGACCAGAACCCAAAGTTCTAGAGTTTTCGTCCTCAAGGTCTTGTAACATCTGAAGACCCTGAAGATCCGATAGATCCAGGCCCAATTCTTTAAGATGTTCTCTATTTTTGATGGCAAAAAACTTTTTCCATCTTAATTTGCGAGTGAAGAGGGAGATGTCCTTCGTCCACACGAACGGATCAAAGCGGGTCGTGGGGACGAAGGACAGCCCCCTCTCCAACAAGCGCAACTCCTGCAACGACAGGTTGTGGTCGGACAGGTTGACCACCTTCAACCTATCTTCAATAGGAATTGAGTCCGTCTCAGTTATATGGGTCATATGAGAAATCACTCCTATATTGTCTCTCGAATCTAGTTGAGAGATGGGAGATTGGGGATTAGTTGGTTGTGTCATTGGGTAATAGGCGGTTCTCGTCGCCCCCTCAAAAAATATTGGGATATAGGAGGTTCGGCAAATACTCCTTCTTGCGGTTTTCTACCACGGTTTCTATTTCTGGGTTGTTGCAGAGATAAATGCAACAGCCCCAAAAAGGCTAATAAGCCCTAGAGATTTTTTGACCCTTATTTGGTGTATTAGCTGCAGATGGTGCAGCCAATTTCAAGAGTCAGCAGCTCATGAACAGCAAATAGTTGTTGCAGAGATAAATGCAACAGCCCCAAAAAGGCTAATAAGCCCTAGAGATTTTTTGACCCTTATTTGGTGTATTAGCTGCAGATGGTGCAGCCAATTTCAAGAGTCAGCAGCTCATGAGCAGCAAATGGTTGTTGCAGAGATAAATGCAACAGCCCCAAAAAGGCTAATAAGCCCTAGAGATTTTTTGACCCTTATTTGGTGTATTAGCTGCAGATGGTGCAGCCAATTTCAAGAGTCAGCAGCTCATGAACAGCAAATAGTTCTATCATAAAACCCAGTGAGGGTATTAGAGGAGCTATCTAATAGAGCCTGCAAATAGATGTCAGATATCTAATTCGCCAAAGTATCCCTAAAAGCACCCAATAATAGAAAAACAAAGTTAAAGCATTCAGTTCTGATCCTGAGTTCTCTATTAAAGAGAAGGTCCTGTATACTAACATTGAAAAATTCACGACACAAATCAAGGACAGGAAACACACACAGTTTAATCGTGATCTCCTTGATTTTAAGGATAACAGGGCTTACACCAACACCTCAGGCCGCTCTGAGACAGATCCTAGTTCTTCGGATCTGTCTGAGAGTGAACTGGTACCCTCCAACCGTTTAACATCGCGTCGTTTCAAGACACGGTTTCAACCCAGAAATAGAAACCGTAGTAGAAAACCGCAAGAAGGAGCATTTGCCGAACCTCCTATATCCCAATATTTTTTGAGGGGGCGACGAGAACCGCCTATTACCCAATGACACAACCAACTAATCCCCAATCTCCCATCTCTCAACTAGATTCGAGAGACAATATAGGAGTGATTTCTCATATGACCCATATAACTGAGACGGACTCAATTCCTATTGAAGATAGGTTGAAGGTGGTCAACCTGTCCGACCACAACCTGTCGTTGCAGGAGTTGCGCTTGTTGGAGAGGGGGCTGTCCTTCGTCCCCACGACCCGCTTTGATCCGTTCGTGTGGACGAAGGACATCTCCCTCTTCACTCGCAAATTAAGATGGAAAAAGTTTTTTGCCATCAAAAATAGAGAACATCTTAAAGAATTGGGCCTGGATCTATCGGATCTTCAGGGTCTTCAGATGTTACAAGACCTTGAGGACGAAAACTCTAGAACTTTGGGTTCTGGTCCTTTTACGGACCTTAAACCATCTAGCAAAAGTAATCCTCCGTCTCTTCATAGTCCCGAAATCGATATATTCGAGAAATTGGTGAAAAATGATCTGAAAACTCTAACTACCAATCATAAACCAAACTCTAATCTGACTCAAGGAGAAATCAAGGCGTTAAAAACTCTGGAAAAAAACCCTAAGATCATTATAAAGCAAGCGGATAAAGGGGGTAATGTGGTAGTACTTAATAGATCACAATACGTGGACATGTGTCGCCGACTTTTGAATGACTCTGCTACATATAGCACCCTTTCGAGTGATCCTACTAATCTGTTCCTGATGCAGCTACGTAACTTGTTGCAACAAAAACTGACCAGTGGCAATATTGACGTTAACGAATATCGCTTTATGTACTCTTCGTCTCCTACTATTGCTACATTTTACGCATTACCGAAGGTACATAAAGGTACGAATCCCATCAAGGGACGTCCCATTGTCTCTGGGGTAAATAATCTTACCCAGAACATCAGTTTATATGTTGATAAGATCTTACGTCCTTATGTCTTATCGCTAAGGTCATATGTCAGAGATACAATGGACATTTTGAGGATCCTCGAGGGCATCACTATTGAATCAGACGTCATATTAGCATCATTGGATATTGAAGCACTATACAGCTCTATCCCTCACGAAGGTGGCCTGACGGCAGTATCTTTTTTTCTCCAGCAAAGAGGTGTACATTTTGAGAGTCACAATCAGTGTGTCATTGACCTACTAGAGTTTATTCTTAAACACAACTATTTTGTGTTTGACTCCAAGTACTTTCACCAGCTCAGGGGTACAGCGATGGGGACGCCATGTGCCCCATCCTATGCTAATCTGTACCTGGGCTGGTGGGAGGAAAAGGTCATCTACAATAACTCACAATGGTCAGACAACATCGTACTCTGGTTACGATACATAGATGATATCTTCATTCTATGGAAAGGTACATCCACCTCCTTTGATTCTTTTGTCGACGTATTAAACACCAACACCCTCAACCTACGCGTAACCAGTGAGACTAACTCTACTACATTACCCTTCTTGGACATTCAGATCTCCAAAAATGAGGATGGTACCATCTCATCTACCTTGTATAGGAAAAAGACTGCTACCAATAGTCTATTGGGGTGGCAGAGTCACCATCCCCTCCCTTTAAAGCGTGGTATTCCGAAGGGACAATTCCTTCGTTTACGACGGAATTGTTCCGATGAAACTGCATTCCATCAAGAGAGCCAAAAACTGATGCAACGCTTTAGTTTAAGAGGGTACCCTGAAGAAACAATTTTGCAGGCTTACCACTATGCGTCTCAACAACAGCGTACCAAACTACTAACACCACGAATACGCTCTACCGATCACTCTTCTAGAGTGATAGGTACCTATGACACCGCTTGCTTCCAGATACGCGAGATATTATCTCACTATTGGGACATTCTGAAGAATGACCATGACATCAGAGACTACATTTCCCCTAAACTGTGTATAACATACAGACGTGGTCATAATTTAAAAGACCACCTCGTCAAAAGCCATTTATCACCTGATGCTTCCAAAGTGACCTGGTTAGGGTCAAATCGACCACGAGGAACTTTTCCGTGTCACTCCTGTGCTGCCTGTCCATTTATCCACAAGTCAAGTTCCTTTACCTGTGCTGTCTCTAATCGCACGTACAACTGCCATGACTTTATCAATTGCAAGACCAGAAATATCATATACATGGCTACGTGTCCGTGCCCGAAAAACTACATTGGAAAGACAATCCAGGAATTTCGCCGTAGGATTCTTGGTCATGTTGGTAACATCCAAAGACACGAATCCACACCTCTTGCGGATCATATTTGGCTGGCACACAATGGGGATGCACAGTCCGTAAAATTTCAAGGCATTGAGCTTTTGCGCACACACGGTAGACGAGGAAATGTAGATCAACGCCTTTTACAGAAAGAAGCATCTTGGATCTTTCGTATGAATAGCCTCAGTCCTTCTGGCTTGAACGAAAGCCTATGCTTTAACTGCTTCTTATAATGAAAAATCATCTGATATACTCTCCTCGATGTTACTTATATATCTGAGATTCTGACAAACCGCCCCTGCCCTTCGCTCGGCTTCTTAATACCCTATTATGGGAATCATTCATTTTGTCTGATTATCTAATATCAATTTCATCATTATTAGTATGCCTTACTGGATTATGTATATCTAATTGCTAAAATATCAAGACCTATCGTAAACTACATATTGCTCTTTATGTTCTAAATCTGAGAATATACAATATTAATATCTTTATTAAACTATACAATTAAAGTGCAAAGTTTATTGCTGCTATTTATCCTCTTCTGTTTCTGTCATCTGCATTTACAGCTGCCAGAACTGCTCCTTTGCCCTTACTAGCAATGGGACTTTGTTCCCATTCATGTGATCTACATAGCGATCACATGACCGGCGGAGCTACTATGAAGACTATCCAACAATCAAGGCTTCAGACAAGTGATCAGACTTGTTTTTAGTCACTCTGAACTTGTCTGTCATTCATATATGTGAGTCAGCATCCTCCTATTTGCACTACGATCGAGTTACATAATATAATTATGATAGTCCGGCCCCTGTCCTTTCTGGACAACAGTGATTGGGCCATATTACAATCCCCTCCCTTGGGGCATTCCAGTAAGTTACTATATATGGGCACACTTCCAGTCAATCCAGCATTACTCCTGTGGCTCACCATCAGAGCCATAGGCTTTATCCTTTTATTTATTTGTTTTTCTA
Organism: Eleutherodactylus coqui; assembly: GCF_035609145.1. Classification (NCBI taxonomy): domain Eukaryota; kingdom Metazoa; phylum Chordata; class Amphibia; order Anura; family Eleutherodactylidae; genus Eleutherodactylus; species Eleutherodactylus coqui. Next base: position 188,690,364 of record NC_089837.1, on the reverse strand, counting down.
TTATTGGGTGCTTTTAGGGATACTTTGGCGAATTAGATATCTGACATCTATTTGCAGGCTCTATTAGATAGCTCCTCTAATACCCTCACTGGGTTTTATGATAGAACTATTTGCTGTTCATGAGCTGCTGACTCTTGAAATTGGCTGCACCATCTGCAGCTAATACACCAAATAAGGGTCAAAAAATCTCTAGGGCTTATTAGCCTTTTTGGGGCTGTTGCATTTATCTCTGCAACAACCATTTGCTGCTCATGAGCTGCTGACTCTTGAAATTGGCTGCACCATCTGCAGCTAATACACCAAATAAGGGTCAAAAAATCTCTAGGGCTTATTAGCCTTTTTGGGGCTGTTGCATTTATCTCTGCAACAACTATTTGCTGTTCATGAGCTGCTGACTCTTGAAATTGGCTGCACCATCTGCAGCTAATACACCAAATAAGGGTCAAAAAATCTCTAGGGCTTATTAGCCTTTTTGGGGCTGTTGCATTTATCTCTGCAACAACTATTTGCTGCTCATGAGCTGCTGACTCCTGAAATTGGCTGCACCATCTGCAGCTAATACACCAAATAAGGGTCAAAAAATCTCTAGGGCTTATTAGCCTTTTTGGGGCTGTTGCATTTATCTCTGCAACAACTTCTTTTGCCTGCGGCAATCAATACCTAGTTCTGGGCAAGATCTACTTGTGGGCTTCTTGTGGTGAATCGCATTCAGCCCTAGCTGTACTGTTATTTGTCACTATAGCTATCCATTGTGTGGATTTCCCAAGAACTTGGCTATAGAGACACGCCATGGCGATTTAGTGCTCGAAATTGTCCTGAATAAATCAGATGCTGTGATCCAGTCTATATATGATCGAGCACATAAATTGCGCTTTCCCAAGCCACCCTCTTCTAATATTTTAAAATATCTATTTATCACGAAAAAACAACAAAAAGCAGAATCAGTTATCATCCTGATTTATCATTCTTCCTTCAAAATATTTGTGCTCCTGATGAACCACATTCGTGTGGGGAAACGCGTTGAGCCGAGCATACTGCAATTGAATAACCCTGGTCTGCGCCGTAATTCTAGCGCATAAGGGTCTAGTTCTCTTGGAGTTTCTCCTATTTGAACCATCTCGTCATGCGCTAAGCGCTATATTGTAATCACAGAGGGGCGAATTTTTGTTAGGAAGAGGTTCCCTACCTAAAATACTCTGCGGGGGGCATTATACTTACAGGCGCCCTACAGCAGATAGAGCCTTCCTCCTACCTCCTATGTGATACAAATAAAAAATAGAGGACATAACATTAGTAGTCCTTTATCAATATTGATTTTTCTAGCCTCCATAAGTTTCCTGAGATAAGGAAGAGGCGACCTTTGTGTTTTTGTGTGGTTGTTTTGTTCGTCCATGCGATACGCATGTGTGTGAGCCCATTCATGTTTTTAAGTTAAATTTCCATTAAAGTATATACATTTTAGTCTATAACTGTGATAAGTGTCAGTCTTTACTGAAGCTCAGGCATTCTGTTCATGAACTTAGAAGTTCGGGATAAGCAGTGCTATAGACTTGTGGCTATAAAGGGAGGACTACAATGCATTTATTTTTGCAATCCAATGCTGAGCCATTTGAATCTGGCATAATGCCGGAGTGTAGCAAACAGCTATTGTTGACCTATTTTGAGGGTGAAACGCAAATGGTCCTTAACTGGACAACCGCTTTGGTGCGACCAGCATATAGAAACTGGGAAGCTTCCCGTCCCACCTGTCTTGGTTATCCTGGAAAAAAAAGCTGTGCATCTCTTTACGTGCCTCAGTACCCCCTAAAAACCGCACAAGAGGCAGCCATTGAAGTAACAATTTTTGCCTTACTAGAGTCCGGGACTATAAAAGAAACTATGTTGAATCCTGTTATATTATTTTTGCTTGAATTCAAACAGGAAAAAATGGGCACAGTATTCACTGAGCAGCCTGAAAGATGTCCTAGGTCAACATGATTGTCCTTATGATGGAGAAAACTGTTGGATTTGAGTACATTAAAGATAAACCAATTGCTAATGCAGATTTTGAGCTTTTTCTAGATTGTTCCAGATGATATGAAGGTGGACAAGCAGAAAAAGTTATGTATTGATAACCAATATTGGTAATCGTAGGGGAAAAAAACACTACCTTCCTGGGACTATGTCCTAGGAGGTTGAAGTTTATGGCACTCGCTCTAATGTTTAGACTGGCTTTAAGGTAAGACTTAGTGTTGGCAACGACTCCAGTTATGCTTTTGGAATCTCATTCGATTTAGCACCCTTGTGGTGTAGTAGAAATTTTGTTGGATCATTGGGTAAACCAAACCAGAACGCAGCAGTGTCTTTGTTGTACAAGGCTTTAGCTGTTCTCAAACAGGTAGTTGTCATCAAGGTCCAGGCTCACACCAAGAAAGTAAATTCTGAGGCTCTAAAGAACCGGAGAGTAGATACAGCAGCCTGATTCTCCTTGTCTGAGGTAATGGCTGTTACCCTGGTTACACCTGAAATGGGTGTGGATATCTCTCTGTTGGTAAAATTACAGGAACAGTCTTCAAAGGTAGGCATGAAAGACTGACAAATGAGAGCAGTGAAAAGAACACTGACAGGGTCTGAAGAAAGAATCATGTCCTGTGCTTCCCCTGCATGCTCTACTCCATGATGTCACACCTGAGCCATGAGCTAACCTATCAATACAAGGAGGTAATGTGTGGTATAGTGTCTTTTGTTTGACTTGCCATAAGGCTCAATACTACCGCGACTTGCTTTGTACAGGGCATCATGGTATGCACCCGTCACAATCCAGGCCAATTGCTCAAAGCACCTCATCGCTGTTATGTCTGGGCCAGACTATCTGTTTCAGTGACTGTAGATAGACTACATACAGCTAACAAAGGTAGGTGTTTTTGAGTTTGTTGGTTTGCACAGATCTCTTCTCAGCTAGAGACATGGCTTGTAAAATAAAAAAGATGCCAATTCCAAAACTACGTCTAAGAGATTGTCAAATAAAGTAATTTTTTATATATATGACGCTCTCAAAGTTCTAGAAAATCATAGAGGTACACTTTTTCTTAGCCTAATTGCAAGACTGAGTTGAGTGCCTATGGGATTTTGTTTGGTAGGGCCCCTGTAAGAGGCCTATACTTTCTTCAGTCCAAGCATGATGATCTTACTTTCTATGTGAGTGCTTTGTATCAGGAGTTAACTGTCACTCATAAATGTGTATATTTTCCTATTCCAGATCCAGACTTAAAAGAGGAGTTGCATCGTTTTGCTTTCAGATTATTGTGTTGTCCTCAAAAGGACATATCAAAAAAAATGGTTTTGAATAAAGATTTGATGAACCACACTAGGTCCAGTTGACAACTGTCATTTCAGTCAAATTGGATGGAGAAGACAAATGGGTCCACGCCAACCACTGTATGTGAGTCTCCATCCAAAAAAGAATCAAATACCTGCTGGAACCATGCATATTCTTTTAGTTGTGGTCATGGTACCATGGGTTTGGGGCTTGAATATTATGTTGAAAAATAATTGGAATAAACTGCTAAATATTATGAAGTACTTGTAGCATTTCATGACAGAAAAAACTGAAAAATTGTTGAATGTGTACTCATGCTTCTATAGCATCCTTCTTTATGCTCTTTGTGTGTATTATGGAGGAGATCATGCCATGGTTTCATAAAATTCTTGGTACGCCAGTGTTGTCACAAAAATACCAGAGCACAGCTGCCCCAATAATAGTTCAAACATGACTTGGTGACCTCTGGTTGGTACTTAATTGCTCATGGACTTGGGATCAACATGCCATCTCATTTGTCCAGAAAAGTGTCACAATTTTACTCCCCCTGGACAAAATGTGCACGTGTGGAAGTCACAAACAATGTTGCAACTCTGTTTTTGAATCACATCCCCTATGGGGATTGCAATGAGTTACCTAATGAACTTGTACAATGTGTGGGGCAATATCAATGGCTGTAAGAAAATCAGGTCAGAGTGTAGGATGTCCTGCTCTTGGATGACAAGTTGTCTGGAGCCCATACACCAATATCAACAAAAAATAAAACATTATACATAAGCCAATGTTGAGGGTGAACAATCTGAATGGTCTCCAATCTTAAAATCAGTTATGTCATCAGGAAGTCAACATGTACTTAGGTGATCCAAGTTATTTTCCAATTAAAATAACATGAGGCATAAGGCCAGTTTCACACGGGCAACAAAATTGCGTGATTTTCTTGTGATGCAACAGTGCTACAAATTGAATGTATATGCAACCCATGCTTTCCAAGGGGTTCCTTCACATTAGCGATGTTTTGACGGCTGTTACATTGCGAGAGAAAAAAAAATCGTGAGTGGCTGAAAATTGCCGCGATTTCCATCCCAGGCTTTGCATCCCATGCTTTCCTGTAGAACCTTCCTGTCTGTTGCATTGCATTACACGAAAACACGGTAAGAAAGTCCTACTGTAAAAGCCCTAAAATAAGCCCTAGCTGTATAAAAAAAACTCGGGCAGAGTTGCTTGTAGTTTCCAGCCAGCGCTTCCTGGTTTGGAGGTTAAAAATCCCTGCCTCCTGGCTGTGAGTGGCTGAGCTGCAGCACTTGAGAAGCAATCAGACAGTGCTCGATGAACCAACCACAACCATCGCATTGAATGGCTGTGATTGGTTCATCGAGCGCTGCAGTGATTGGCCCAGCTGCAGCACTCAAGAACTAATCACAGCCAGCGCTTCCTGGAGGTGGGGATTTTGAACCACCAAACCAGGAGGTGCTTGCTGAAAACTACAAGTCAGTGGACACGACAGCATCTCTTAGGTGATGTATTCTTTTTTTTTTAAAGGCAGCCAGGGCTTATTTTCAGGTTAGGGTTTATATTTCAAGACTCTCAAAATACCAGCAAAAGAGCCCTACAAAGTCACACAATTTTATAGCTCCACGCATGACTTTGTAGCGACACAAAATCGCCGCAGGGAAATGCAGCAATATTGCACCCAACATAAATGCGATATTAGTGCGATTTTATCACCCATGTGAAAGAAACCTAGTTTAGCACTTTCTGAATATTTGTTTCTAATTTGAATTTGATTAGTGGGTTAAAAGGGAATTCGAGCTACATCATGTTTAAATGAATGTCAGGAAACAGCACTTATTGTGTATTAAAATGGTTAATATTAGTTCTCACAGAATTCGTTCTGGTTATCTAATAAGATATTTTGTCCCTAGTGCTGTACAGAACAATTTATTATCTCAGTGGGAAAATACAAAATTCAAAAAGGGAAATTTAAAATCTTGATAGGGGATGAAAAACACAGAGGAAGAGAAAAAAAATATTAATCACTATGACAGAAATAATATAGAAGGAAAAAGACATGTTCTGGGGAAAAACCTCTCTGAGCTATGCATTCTTTTTATAAACACAAATTTATGAACACTTTAGAATGTTAATAATAAATGTTATTGAATTACTCTTTGAACACAAGCAAACATTAACAAGCATTGGAAACGGTTTAGAGGTTGTTATGTTGCATATTTTCATATTAATGAAGCTTAAAGTTAGTGGGGTTGGTTAGAATTAGAGATGAGCGAACACGTTCGGCCCCGCCCCTTTTTCGCCCGAACACCGAACTTTGCGAAAAAGTTCGGGGGCCGCCGTGGCAGCGCGGGGGGGTGCGGCGGGGAGTGGGGGGGAGAGGGAGAGAGAGAGGGCTCCCCCCTGTTCCCCGCTACTGCCGCCCGCGCCGCCGCGCATCTCCCCGCCCCCCGGCGGCACCCGGACCTTTACGCGCGAACACTGCAGTGTTCGGCAAAGCCGGTGTCCGGGTGCGGATGTGTCCGTAACGGACATGTTCGCTCATCTCTAGTTAGAATCCTAGAAATAAAAATTACAAATTACATCTAGCAAACTCTAATATAAGAAACAGAAAAAGCTATTGTGTATTACTGCTATCCAGATTACAGAAAACAGCACAATAGGAAAAGAAAGTGCCTCCTAAGGAACCTTTCACACGGGATGGGATTGCCAGCAGAATTTGCTCTCATGTTGAAAATTCTACATCAAAATCTTTGTCTAATGTGAAGATTTTGATGTGGAATAGAAAACGGCTTAACTCTGCTGGCAATTTCTCATCAAAATCTGCATTCCGGCATAGATTTTGGTGCAGATTTCCACAGCGGCAAATTGTACTACATGCACCAGAACAATTCCATTGCATATGAGAGGTCACTACAGTTATAATATTAATTTATTTCAGGATAACTATTGTAATTTGAAAATATTGTAACTTTAGACCATAACTCTATGGAAAACAAGTAATTGGCGCCCAAAGCCTTAAAATGTTATTAAAAAGCGCAAGAAAAAGAAATAACTCATGAGTGGAGAAAGAGGCATTTTTCTTTAATCTTATGTTACAAATTTTCATAAATTCACTTGTACTACTGATTTGTGCAAGTTTTGTTAACATGGCATTGTCTAGTTTTATCTTTGTTGATAGGTTTTATGTTTAAGACCTTGCAGCATTTCTGTAGCCTGTCTTTGGACTTATTCTATTTGATCAAAGTTTTTTTGTAAATGAGATCTCCAGAATGAAGCATAGTATTCCAGATGTGGTCCCACCAGAACTCTAAACAGCAGAATCACAATCTCCTTCGTTCTAATGATTATACCTCTAGCTATGCTGACAAATATTCCACTTGCTTTATCAACTGCCTGGCCATATTGTTGACTCCTTTTGAAACTGTCAAAAATCCTTCTCTTCTGTTTATTAAAGTGGCTCTATAAACTAAACTCTACTTTACAACTAATTACAACAAGATTATTAAACACATTTTTAAACTGCTCCGCAGAGGAAGTGCTGTTCTGGCAGAACAACACTGCCATAATTCGTTAATTTACCGTCCACAATAATGAAACATTAAGGTGAAAATAAGCAGATATTTATCATATTACACTCATTTTTCAGAATTATTTTCTTATCTATAGCATATTTCACAACACTTTGCAGTTCAGAGAATATATGTACAGATATCAAACACAGTAACTAACCATCAACTCAAACAACTTGTATGAAGAGTTTGCTTCTAAGAGCTTACCATCTAGAAGTAATAACGAGTCTTATTTACTAAAATTGTCTAAAAGTTAGACCAGACATTCTTAAAATGCCCTGGATTTGTCACTGAATGATCAATCTTTTAAATTTTATGACTATTCAGTCTAAGTTTAGACCACCTATTAGTTGGCTTAGTTTACACCAAAAAATGTATGGCACAATTTGTAGTGTAATTTAGGTCACGACTAGAGATGAGCGAGCATACTCGTCCGAGCTTGATGCACGTTCGAGTATTAGGGTGCTCGAGATGCTCGTTACTCGAGACGAGCACCACGCGGTGCTCGTCTCGATTAAACGAGCACTGACCATTGAATTCAATGGAGCCGGCAATACAGCCGGCTCCATTGAAAGCAATGGGCTGCCGGCGAGCGCGGGATGAATTTTCGGGAAGGGCTTAAAAATATAAGCCCTTACCTGAAAATCATTCTAAGATGTGTAAAAATTAAAAAAAAAAATTATGTCAGCATAAAGATCATTCTCCTCTGCCACAGCTGTAACAGCTGTGGCAGAGAAGAACGATGTTAGCCCATTGAATTCAATGGAGCCGGCAATACAGCCGGCTCCATTGAAAGCAATGGGCTGCCGGCGAGCTCGGGATGAATTTTCGAGAAGGGCTTAAAAATATAAGCCCTTACCTGAAAATCATCCTTAAAGGTGCGTTCAGACGAGCGTGTTTTGGTGCGTGCATACGCACGCACGAAAACACGCTTGTATTTACAACACTGCATTCCCTATGGTGTGTGCACATGTCCGTACTTTGCAGGTTCGTGCCTGCAAAGATAGGACATGCGTGCACCATAGGGAATGCAAGCATTGTTTTCAATGGAGCCGCGGCTCCTGCCGGCGGCTCCATTGAAAACAATGGCCTGCTGGCTCCCTGCATTCCTTTTCAGGGAAGGACTATACATATAAGCCCTTCCCTAAAAAAGAAAGATTTTAGTGTAGAAAAGAATAAAAATGCAGGCATCCTCTTCAATGGAGCCGCTGCTGCTGCCGGCGACTCCATTGAAGACAATGGTCTGCTGGCACACCTGAATTCTTTTTCAGGGCAGGGCTTTACATATAAGTCATTCCCTGGAAATGAATTAAAAGTGATTTAAAAAACAAAAAAAATAGATACTCACCTCCCTTCAGCTGCCGGGGCACAGCCTCGTCTTCTCCTGCTGTCCCCTGCACTGTGGTGCTGAACTGCTGATCTATCACCAGCCGGGGATTTAAAATCCCCACCCGCTGAATGAGCTGCCTCTGATTGGTCCTTCACAGATATAGACTAAAACAATAATTCTTTATTAAGATCCTTTAAAAACATATACGGGCTAGTTTATACACACAGAACATAAAGACCAAAGGATATTACAATATCCTTTCCATACAACAAGTCTCTAATTTTTGATCATGAGACTACTCGGCGTCCATACAGTAGAGTATAACTGGATAGCCGTGTGATAGTTATGAGTAGTACATATAGTCACCAATAAGTCAGTTGGTATACAGTTGACCAGTATACAGAGGGACACTTCAAAAATTGAAGAATGGTTAAGTCCCAATGGTGTTAAGGATATATAGTCATGTCATTAATATCCCAAGACTATAGTTCCAGAAGTCAGAGATACAGATAGATTCATAGGCTCAACGCGTTTCCCCACTGATGAGTGGTTCTGATGGTGAGCCACAGGCGCTGCACCTTTCTTTATCATTTTTATTTATTAGAGATGAGCGAACGTACTCGTCCGTGCTTGATATTCGTGCAAATATTAGGGTGTTCGGGATGCTCGTTACTCTTAACGAGTACCACGCGATGTTCGGGTTACTTTCACTTTCATCTCTGAGACGTTAGCGCGCTTTTCTGGCCAATTGAAAGACAGGGAAGGCATTACAACTTCCCCCTGTGACGTTCAAGCCCTATACCACCCCCCTGCTGTGAGTGGCTGGGGAGATCAGATGTCACCCGAGTATAAAAGTCGGCCCCTCCCGCGGCTCGCCTCAGATGCCTTGTGAGTTAACTGAGGGACAGTGCTGCTGGTGCCGGAGCTGCTGTAGGGAGAGTGTTAGTAGTGAGTGTAGGCTTCAAGAACCCCAACGGTCCTTCTTAGGGCCACATCTACCTGTGTGCAGGCTGCTGTTAGCAGTGGATATATATTTTTTTCTTCTCAAAATCGGCTGTGCAGAGCATTGCACCCTGCATTAGGGACAGAAGTGGTGGTTAGGCAGGGAGAGTGTTAGGAGTGAGTGTAGGCTTCAAGAACCCCAACGGTCCTTTCTAGGGCCACATTTAACCGTGTGGAGTACTGTGCAGGCTGTGTTGCATTTTTTTTTTTTTTTTCAAAATCGGCTGTGCAGAGCATTGCACCCTGCATTGATACTACAGGGACAGAATTGTGTAGGCAGGGCCAGAAGACATATATTATTGATTGAATATAGTCAGTGGGCCTTTTCTTTAAAAAAAAAAGGGAAAAAAGTATATTTGGCCTGCCTCTGTCAGTCCTCAGGGCTCTGGGTACGTGTGTGCTGCGCGGAGAACGTAAAAAAATCAGACGCAGCCAGCTACGTTTTACAGCAGGCTTGCGCCACTTTCTTTCCTACCTGTGAAATTCCTTGCTCTGCTCTAGTTAATAACTCTGCAACACTAAAGTTCTGTGACACATTTGCAGGGGCACAACACAGTTATTATTCATTGAATAGACGCAGTGGGCCTTTCCTTTTAAAAAAAGTGAAAAAATTATATTTGGCCTGCCTCTGTCAGTCCTAAGGGCTCTGGGTACGTGTGTGCTGCGTGGAGAAAGTAAAAATAATCAGACGCAGCCAGCTACGGTTGACTGCAGGCTTGCGCCAATTTCTTTCCTGCCTGGGAAATACCTGCTCTGCCATAGTTAATAACTCTGCAACCCTGCAGTTCTGTGACACATTTGCAGGGCCAGAAGACGTATATTATTGATTGAATATACGCAGTGAGCCTTTTCTTTACCAAAAAAAGGGAAACATTCAATTTGGCCTGCCTCTGACAGTCCTCAGCGTTCTGGGTACGTGTGTTGTGGGTGCAGAACGTAAACAGAAATCATACGCAGCCAGCTACGTTTAGCAGCAGGCTTGCGCCAATTTCTTTCCTGCCTGTGAAATCAAATCACTGGTAATACACCATGCTGAGGGGTAGGGGTAGGCCTATAGGATGTGGACGTGGGCGAGGACGCGGAGGCCCAAGTCAGGGTGTGGGCACAGGCCGAGCCAGTGCGGTGGCCAGGGGTAGAGGCAGGGCCAGACCGAATAATCCACCAACTGTTTCCCAAAGCGCCCCCTCGCGCCATGCCACCCTGCAGAGGTCAAGGTGCTCTACGGTGTGGCAGTTTTTCACAGAGACGCCTGACGACCGACGAACAGTGGTGTGCAACCTTTGTCGCGCCAAGATCAGCTGGGGAGGCACCACCAACAGCATGCGCAGGCATATGATGGCCAAGCACCCACAAGGTGGGACGATGCCCGTCCACCGCCTCCGGTTTGCACCACTGCCTCTCCCCCTGTGCCCCAACCTGCCACTGAGATCCAACCCCCCTCTGAGGACACAGGCACTACCGTCTCCTGGCCTGCACCCACACCCTCACCTCCGCTGTCCTCGGCCCCATCCAGCAATGTCTCTCAGCGTAGCGTCCAGACGTCGCTAGCGCCACAGTTTGAGCGCAAGCGCAAGTACGACGCCACGCACCCGCACGCTCAAGCGTTAAACGTGCACATTGCAAAATTGATCAGCCTAGAGATGCTGCCGTATAGGCTTGTGGAAACGGAGGCTTTGAAAAGCATGATGGCGGCGGCGGCCCCGCGCTACTCGGTTCCCAGTCGCCACTACTTTTCCCGATGTGCCGTCCCAGCCCTGCACGACCACGTCTCCCGCAACATTGTACGCGCCCTCACCAACGCGGTTACTGCCAAGGTCCACTTAACAACAGACACGTGGACAAGCACAGGCGGGCAGGGCCACTATATCTCCCTGACGGCACATTGGGTGAATTTAGTGGAGGCTGGGACAGAGTCAGAGCCTGGGACCGCTCACGTCCTACCCACCCCCCGAATTGCGTTTCCCAGCTCGGTGGTGGTATCTGCGGGGGTGTATGCTTCCTCCACTAAACCACCCTCCTCCTCCTCCTACGCAACCTCTGTCTCGCAATCAAGATGTGTCAGCAGCAGCACGTCGCTAGCAGTCGGTGTCACGCGGAGTGGCAGCACAGCGGTGGGCAAGCGTCAGCAGGCCGTGCTGAAACTACTCAGCTTAGGAGATAAGAGGCACACGGCCCACAAACTGCTGCAGGGTCTGACAGAGCAGACCGACCGCTGGCTTGCGCCGCTGAGCCTCCAACCGGGCATGGTCATGTGTGACAACGGCCGTAAGCTGGTGGCAGCTCTGCAGCTCGGCAGCCTCACGCACGTGCCATGCCTAGCCCATGTGTTTAATTTGGTGGTTCAGCGCTTTCTGAAAAGCTACCCCCACTTGTCATACCTGCTCGGAAAGGTGCGCCAGCTCTGCGCATTTTCGCAAATCACACACGCAGGCTGCCACCCTGCGGACCCTGCAACATCGGTTTAATCTGCCAGTGCACCGACTGCTGTGCGACGTGCCCACACAGTGGAACTCTACGCTCCACATGTTGGCCAGACTCTATGAGCAGCGTAGAGCTATAGTGGAATACCAACTCCAACTTGCGCGGCGCAGTGGGAGTCAGCCTCCTCAATTATTTACAGAAGAGTGGGCCTGGTTGGCAGCCATCTGCCAGGTCCTTGGAAAATTTGAGGAGTCTACCCAGATGGTGAGCGGCGATGCTGCAATCATTAGCGTCACCATTCTTCTGCTATGCATCTTGAGAAGTTCCCTGCAAAGCATAAAGGCAGACGCTTTGCGCTCAGAAACAGAGCCGGGGGAAGACAGTATGTCGCTGGATAGTCAGAGCACCCTCCTGTCTATATCTTAGCGCGTTCAGGAGGAGGAGGAGGAGCATGAGGAGGAGGGGGAAGAGACAGCTTGGCCCACTGCTGACGGTACCCATGCTGCTTGCCTGTCATCCTTTCAGCATGTACGGCCTGAGGAGGAGGAGGAGGAGGAGGAGGATCCTGAAAGTGATCTTCCTAGTGAAGACAGCCATGTGTTGCGTACAGGTACCCTGGCACACATGGCTGACTTCATGTTAGGATGCCTTTCTCGTGACCCTCGCGTTACACGCATTCTGGCCACTGCGGATTACTGGGTGTACACACTGCTCGATCCACGGTATAAGGAGAGCCTTTGCACTCTCATTCTCGAAGAGGAAAGGGGTTCGAGAATGATGCTATACCACAGGGCGCTGGTGGACAAACTGATGGTAAACTTCCCATCCGACAGCGCTAGTGGCAGAAGGCGCAGTTCCGAGGGCCAGGTAGCAGGGGAGGCGCAGAGATCAGGCAGCATGTACAGCGCAGGCAGGGGAACATTCTCCAAGGCCTTTGCCAGCTTTATGGCTCCCCAGCAAGACTGTGTCACCGGTCCCCAGTCAAGGCTGAGTTGGCGGGAGCACTGTAAAAGGATGGTGAGGGAGTACGTAGCCGATTGCAGCACCGTCCTCGGTGACGCCTCTGCCCCCTACAACTACTGGGTGTTGAAGGTGGACACGTGGCCTGAACTCGCGCTGTATGCCCTGGAGGTGCTTGCTTGTCCTGCGGCTAGCGTCTTGTCAGAGAGTGTGTTTAGTGTGGCTGGGGGAATCATCACGGATAAGCGTACCCGCCTGTCAACCGACAGTGCCGACAGGCTTACACTCATCAAGATGAACAAAGCCTGGATTTCCCCAGACTTCTCTTCTCCACCAGCGGACAGCAGCGATACCTAAGCAATACGTAGGCTGCACCCGCGGATGGAAGCATCGTTCTCTCTCACCATCCAAAACGGGGACATTTCTGCTTCATCAATCTGTGTATAATATTCCTCCTCCTCCTCCTCCTGCTCCTCCTCCTGAAACCTCACGTAATGACGCCGAACGGGCAATTTTTCTTAGGGCCACAAGGCTCACTCATATAATTTTTCTTAAAAATTTTTATACGTTTCAATGCTCTTAAAAGAGTTGCAACTTTAACTTGAACCAATTTTTCGTTAAACTGGGCTGCCTCCAGGCCTAGTTACCACTTAAGCCACATTAACCAAAGCGATTAATGGGTTTCACCTGCCCTCTTGGTTGGCCATGGCCAATTTTTCTGATGTACATTAGTACTGTTGATACAGCAATTTTTGTGGGCCCTCGCCTACAGTGTAATCAAATTAATTTTTAGCCCACCTGCATTACAGCTGACGTTACATCCGCTGTGTTGGGCACTGCAATGGGATATATTTATGTACCGCCGGTCGCTTCCTGGCACCCACCCATGCTGTGGGTCCACTGAGAATTATAAATGCATCTGTTTCCACTTCTAAAGAACCCCAGTCTGACTGGGGCATGCAGTGTGGGCCGAAGCCCACCTGCATTAAGCACGACATTACTACCTCAGCTGTGTTGGGCAATGCAATGGGATATTTTTATGTACCGCCGGTGGGTTCCAGGGAGCCACCCATGCTGTGGGTCCACAGGGACTTGTAAATGCATCTGTTTCCACTTCTAAAGAACCCCAGTCTGACTGGGGCATGCAGTGTGGGCCGAAGCCCACCTGCATTAAGCACGACATTACTACCTCAGCTGTGTTGGGCAATGCAATGGGATATTTTTCTGTACCGCCGGTGGGTTCCAGGGAGCCACCCATGCTGTCGGTCCACAGGGACTTCACAATAGGGAGTTGTACCTGCCTGTGTCTATGAATTAAAAACCGCGGTCTGACTGGGGCATGCAGACACCTTGACAGAATGAATAGTGTGTGGCACATAGGTTCCCCATTGCTATGCCCACATGTGCAGCTCCTGATGGCGGTGGCACAGGATTATATTTCTCATTGCTTCTGTACAGCATTGTGGGCTATTGCCCCGCCACTTTTAAAGAGGGTCGCTGCCTAGCCATGCCAACCCTCTGCAGTGTGTGCCTGCGGTTCCTCCTCATGGCAGACGCACTTATAAATAGACATGAGTGTGGCGTGGCATGAGGGTAGCTGAAGGCTGCGCAGGGACACTTTGGTGTGCGCTGTGGACACTGCGTCGTGCGGGGGGGTTGGGCAGCATGTAACCCAGGAGAAGTGGCAGCGGAGTGTCATGCAGGCAGTGATTGTGCTTTGTTCGAGGTAGTGTGGTGCTTAGCTAAGGTATGCATTGCTAATGAGGGCTTTTCAGAAGTAAAAGTTGTTGGGAGGTGGGGGGGGCACTCTTGCCGGTATTGTGGCTTAATAGTGGGACCTGTGAACTTGAGATGCAGCCCAACATGTAGCCCCTCGCCTGCCCTAACCGTTGCTGTGTCGTTCCCATCACTTTCTTGAATTGCCCAGATTTTCACACATGAAAACCTTAGCGAGCATCGGCGAAATACAAAAATGCTCGGGTCGCCCATTGACGTCAATGGGGTTCGTTACTCGAAACGAACCCTCGAGCATCGCGATAATTTCGTCCCGAGTAACGAGCACCCGAGCATTTTGGTGCTCGCTCATCTCTATTATTTATCTATTATTTGATCTATGTCAATCGACTTCAATGCTTTATCCTGTAGACAGGCGTCAGAACTACTAATGCGCTCACTTTAGATAGAAACGCTGTGAGCATTTTAGTGATTGAACTATCTAGAGGATTAATAGTCAGACTATCGGTCTAGACTAGTCCCTCTTCTCACTATTGCTGGCATTGCATATGCTCCAAATACTCCCCTATGGGATTATTGGATGCTATGCATCTCTAATAGACAGTTGATCTCTCGATCTGTCTGTTAAACTACTAACAGCCAGCGTTTCTATGTCTAGACCAAATTAATTACTTTGATCTACTAGAAGCACCATATGTAGGCAGTGTATTAAAGCCAGTAACCATCTCTTTATATCAGATAGTTGTCCGATATTTATTACCTAGAAACCTGCCTATGGTTTGCAGAATCAGATAATTCTATAACCTGTTCAGAGCACTATTACTAACTAACTGACCGCTCTCAGAACTGGTTAAACTCTCTGATTCATGTGTAGTTGATCAATCTTCTTTGCATACTGTCAAGATATCAGACAGATAGCTGATTGATTCACTATAGCTACAACCACTATAATGGCTGCTCCTACTACAATGAAGTTGGTGTAAATAACAGCAAAGTAAGCACATAACAGTGGAAACGTTACGCCCTACATGATATATCTACTTACCTTCAGTAGTCGATAAATATTCCTTCACCATCATCAAGTGGTCTTGATTTATTACACAGTCTATATAAGACTGTGTATATTGACACAAATAGTCAGTCTTGCATACTTTTTTGCTCCTGATGAACCACTCATCAGTGGGGAAACGCGTTGAGCCTATGAATCTATCTGTATCTCTGACTTCTGGAACTATAGTCTTGGGATATTAATGACATGACTATATATCCTTAACACCATTGGGACTTAACCATTCTTCAATTTTTGAAGTGTCCCTCTGTATACTGGTCAACTGTATACCAACTGACTTATTGGTGACTATATGTACTACTCATAACTATCACACGGCTATCCAGTTATACTCTACTGTCTGGACGCCGAGTAGTCTCATGATCAAAAATTAGAGACTTGTTGTATGGAAAGGATATTGTAATATCCTTTAGTCTTTATGTTCTGTGTGTATAAACTAGCCCGTATATGTTTTTAAAGGATCTTAATAAAGAATTATTGTTTTAGTCTATATCTGTGAAGGACATAACTAGTGAAATTATAGACTTTCCCGCTTCTGTGAATAAGTTTAACGCCTCTGATTGGTCACAGCCTCACCAATCAGAGGCAGCTCTCACTCACACCCATTCATGAATGGGTGTGAGTGAGAGCTGCCTCGGATTGGTGAGGCTGTGACCAATCAGAGGCAGCTCATTCAGCAGGTGGGGATTTTAAATTCCCGGCTGCTGAATACTACTCATATACAAAAATGCTCGAGTCGCCCATTGACTTCAATGGGGTTCGTTACTCGAAACAAACTCTCGAGCATCACTGAACGTTCGACTCGAGTAACGAGCACTCGAGCATTTTGGTGCTTGCTCATCTCTAGTCACGACCCTTTTCAAACAGGTCAGAAAATTTGTCTGAAAATGTCTAAAAATACATGATAAATATAGAACAAGCATGTAGGATAGTCTCCTGGTGTAATTTGCACCAGAAAGCTGTCATATGTAGAATAGTAAACAAGCCCCAATAAGTTAATACCACATCCTAGTATTGCACACTATAGCGAGAGTAACCTTAAGTTGAAATGGTTACTGCAACCCTCCGATCCTGTATAAAGATAAGCAGCATTGTCCAGTCAGAGCAGCATGTAGTGTCTTAGACTATCAATGCATGCTATGTACAGTGTAAATCAGGTAGTCAGAGAAGCAGTGCAGCCATCTTTGTTTGTCCAGAACCAGAGAGTAACATTAAATGTTATGGTAAGATGCACAATAAAATATAAAAATTTGCAATCACCAGGAAGTGTTTTAATTGTTTTAAGTGCCATTATTTACTAATGTTTTTAATGAATATTACTACTACTACTGATTGATTTATAACTTAGGTTGATTTCACATTGCATTTATGAGTCAAGTGCTGTTTTCATGCTGGTTTTCATCTTTTATGCAAAAAACTGCATAGGGTTGGAAGCCAGGCTGGAACCTGAATGGCACCATAGGGATGGAAATGTCATCTTTGGTCTTCGCCTCACATTGATTTTGGCCCTGTCAGTTTTTTACATGAGAAGTGCTACCCAGCGCTAAAGTCCCCAGCATTATTATTTCATATTGCTGTAAAGTCCTATTTCAAGGTATGTAGTGAAGTGGTTCAAAGTTTATTCAGGATTTTAAAATGTCCAGAACTGAAAAGCTTTTCAAAAAAATGTAAATTTATATTTCCTTGGCATATAAGTCTGATATTTCCAACGTTTAAATACTCTGTTAAGATTTCCTGTTTAACAGGTTGTCAAATAATGATAAGTATATTCATCATAAGCATTAAGCAGCCACCCTAATATGATGAGCATACTTGTCATGAATTTTGGGTGCCCATGACTCTGTCAGCAGTTCACTGGTTGTCATTCCCTGGTAGGTACTCTACCAGTAACACCCCACAAGACCTGCCATTTTTAAGATGCTCTGCCACAGTCATGTAGCCATCAGAATTTGCATTTGTCACTCACTCAGATCCTTACACTTGCCAGTTTACTTGCTTGCAATATGTCAACTTCAAGAACTGACTCCTCAATTGCTGCCTAATATGAGGTAATAAATAGAGATGAGCGAGCGTACTCGGAAAAGCACTACTCGCTCGAGTAATTTGCTTTATCCGAGTATTGCTGTGCTCGTCCCTGAAGATTCGGGTGCCGCTGCGGCTGACAGGTGAGTCGCAGGGGAGAGTGGGCGGGAGAGAGGGAGAGAAAGATCTCCCCTCCGTTCCTCCCCGCTCTCCCCTGCAGCTCCCCGCTCCGTGCCGGCACCCGAATCTTCAGGGACGAGCACAGCGATACTCGGATAAAGCAAATTACTCGAGCGAGTAGTGCTTTTCCGAGTACGCTCGCTCATCTCTAGTAATAAACCCCTTAGTGACTGAGCTTTTTTGTTTATTTCCATTTTTGTTTTTTCCTCCCCCCTTTTAAAAAACCGTAACTCCTTTTTCCATTGACAAGCTGTATGAGGGGTTGTTTTTTGCGGGATGAGTTGTATTTTTAAAAGGTACCATTTAATGTACCATATAATGTACTGAAAAACGTAAAAAAAAATTAAGCAGAGTAAAATTAAAAAAAAAAAGAACTTTCGCCATCTTTCGGTGTGTTTTGTTTCTACGGCGCACAAATTGCAACAAAAATAACATAATAAGGGGGCGGAGCCTAACCGCTGAGCAGCATTGAGTCCTGAGAGAGGAGCTCCGTGATAGCGGCACTTACCGGGACCTTATGTAGCTAGTTGACAGCCTCAAAATGGGAAAGATGGGCAGGGACAGGAGCAGTGAACCTCAAGAAACGCGAAGAAAGAACAAAGGGCAAGTAGATATGCAGCGCTTCTTGAAAGACAGGAGTGCTCGGCCTTCGCAGGAGGCATCCAAGATGGCGCCCGCCCACGAGCTGAGCGGAGCAGGAGGAAGAGATAGAGAGGATGAGGTCTCATCAGAGGGGGAAGAGAACGAGCGCATATCCAAAGGATTTATGAAGGACCTTCTGACACGCACCATGAGACCTATACTCCTAGAACTCACAGAGATTAAAGAGGAGATGAAGCTAGGAAGGAGAACAGAAGACCTCGAAACCTCCACAGCAGCCATCTCATCACATGCCCTAGAAGTAGAGAGAGCCTTAAAAGACCAGCACGCACAGATCAACAAAGCCATCCTAATGCAGAAAGATATAGAAAACAGGAGCAGGCGCAACAACGTGCGAATAAAAAACCTTCCAGAATCCTGGGCATCTGAGGTACTCGAAAAGGTAGCAAAAGAAATCTTCGCTTCACTCTTAGGCGAAGAAAGAGGGTCATCGATTGCAATCGAAAGAGTACACAGGGCACTGAGGCCACCCCCTTCAGCAGGCGACCCACCAAGGGATGTCATCTGCAAGATGCTCGCTTTCCCTGACGCAGCCGCAATTCTTAAGGCTGCAAGGAATCACAACGACATCAAATATTGAGGCTCATCCCTACAAATTTTTCAAGATTTGGCGCCCTCCACGTTGGCGAAACGCCGCCTCTTGCGACCCCTGCTGGACGCTCTAAGGGAGAAGGACATTCGTTATGCGTGGTTGTTCCCCTTTGGACTGGGCGTAACACATAGAGGTCGCAGACTAAATATACGCTTTCCAGACAACCTAGAAAAATGCTGGCAGATATTGGACTTAGACCCAATGGAGCTACCCTGCTGGCAGCCGACCCCGGAGTTGCCTAAATTCACGATGCTGGATCCTCCGGAAAGATGGCAACTGTCAGGAAGTGCAAAATCGCCCAAGGGAAAAAGAAAGAAACCCCGTGATGAGGTTGCTGGCTCCGAGACCTGAAGGAAGATATTGCCCAGGAGGGCGCCCCTCCTTTGCCAAGCGTCTGAGAAAATCCTTTGGATTACACCTTACCTACTCCAAAACTCCACAGCCACGTTTTTTATGTGGCAGTACTGGGGGGTAGGAAATAGAGGGTGTAGCAGCGCTTCCTTTATCATTAAGTAGAGTTTGCTGCTCCTATGTTATGTTATGCTATGTTATGCTATGTTTTGCTTATGCTTTGCCCATGCTTTTCTTCTTTTAATATAAGAATGTTCCTCCAATTTATTCGGAAGCGATTGGGGGTCACCCTTGATTAATATTGCAGTTCGTGCAACCATATGACCCTCGGTCTTTCCCCACATAGTTTGGTCCCTTTTGTGCCGGTCAGGTTAGGCCGATATTAATACCCATTAGAGCGACTGTTGGCGTTCAACAGTTGCACCATTTTCTTGCCCACAAATAAAGGTCGGTCTCTGGTGAACAACGAGGCCGATCCGCACTGTTTTCTTTAACCTTATCTTTTAATACTATAATTCACGTTAATTTGAAATAAGATTTATATAACCCTTCCTTCTCCTTCCTCTCCTTTCGTGTTCCTGTCTTATCCCCACACCTCAACCCCACCCCCTACTATCTCCCCCGTGGGATAATACTACTTGTAACAACTCACTGTGTGTATATCTCGTTTACAACAGGAGTCTGAATCTCAGGTGCCAGAGTTGGAGCATACGATAAAAGGCCCACGATGAAGAGTCTACGGGTTACATACTTTAACGTGAGAGGCCTCAACTCACCCTCAAAAAGACACAATGTCTCCCTACTAGTAAAGAGGTATGGCACGAGTGTTCTTCTTCTACAGGAAACCCACTATAAAAAAAGTAAATGCCTGTCTCTACCAGGCAGATACTTTGAACAGGCCTTCCATAGCGCTCACCCCACCTCTGCCTCGAAGGGAGTCTCGATCTTTCTTCGCAAATCCATAAATTTCAAATGTCAGGCCACCTTTGAGGACGGGGAGGGAAGGGCCTTATTCTTAAAGGGAACTTGCAACAATATTAAGACTACTATAGCTAACCTCTATGTTCCCAACTCGGACCAAGTCCCCTGGCTGATTAAAAACCTGACGATCTTAAAACACTTTGCAGAGTGCCAACTGATCTTAGGAGGGGATTTAAATATCACCCTACACCCGCTAAGTGACTCCTCAACCGGGCACTCTCATACCTCACAAATAAAAATTAGGAGACTCCTTCGCAGCTTGCAGGATTTAAACCTGACCGATGCATGGTGCCTCCTGTATCCCATTACAAAAGATTATACCTTTTACTCTAATGTACATCAATCCCATCAAAGACTGGACTATATATTTCTTAGTGCAGAGCTCCTTACACACCTGGAGAGAGCTAAAATTGATGTAACTACAATTTCGGATCACGTCCCGGTCCATGTGGACCTCCGCCTCCCCCAACCTAAACCCAAAGAATGGAGATGGCGACTCAATGCTTCCTTGCTTGACTCTCTAGAGGAAAAGGAACGTCTATCAACGCTACTGGAGGAATATTTCTCCATCAATTCTGAGGGGGATGCGGGGGTCCCTGTGGTATGGGAAGCCCATAAAGCTTTCATGCGAGGACTATTGATAGCCCTGGGTACTAGGACAAAAAAACTTCTCCAAAAAGATATAGACAATAGACTAAGCAAAATAGCATAACTGGAACAATTAACGAAACTGTCCCATTCTAAACTAGCATTAGAAGAACTGGAGGCCCTGAGAAGGGACCTTAAGCAACGCTTAGACTCTCGCTATAACAAAAAACATTTATACCTTAAGCACGTGATCTACGCGCAAGGTAACAGAGGCAGTAAGTTTATGTCCTCCTTGATTAAAAAAGCACGTGCCAAAAATCACATTCATTCCATTAAAACCCCCAACGGATCCCAGGTCACCTCCTCGGAACAAATTGCAAAAGCCTTCCATCAATACTATTCTAATCTCTATAATATTAGACAACAAAACCCCCTCTCCCCTGAAGAAGAAAAAGAAATAGAAAAAAAGACTGCCACTTTCCTGCTTCAATCCCAGCTCCCTAAGCTAGATAAAGAACAAGCGGAATCCTTATTGGTCCCAGTCACCCGGGAGGAAGTTGACCTCCTACTATAATCCTGTCCAAAGGGCAAAAGTCCTGGCCCGGACGGCCTAAATCTTTTGTACTATAACTCCTTTAAGCAAATCCTAGTGCCCAGAATCACTGAACTTTTCAACGCCCTCTTACAAGGAGCCCCCCTCCCCAAACAATCCCTTGAAGCCCACATAACCTTATTACATAAGGACAATAAAAACCCAGAATTATGTGGCAACTATCGCCCAATCTCTCTCTTAAACTTTGACTTAAAACTATGGGCTAAACTCCTAGCTAAAAGGTTAGAAAGCTTCCTGCCATCCCTGATCAATGAAGAACAGACAGGGTTTGTGGGCGGGAGAGAGGGCAGAGACAACAGCAGAAGAATCCTCCATGCAATCCGGTACGCCCATAAATTTAAAATACCCCTGCTCCTGGTTGGAACAGACGCCGAAAAGGCTTTTGACCGGGTGGACTGGAGCTATATGAAAAAAACCTTACTTCATTTCAACATCCCCCAGGCCTTTGTCTCGGCCATCTTCTCCCTTTACGCCTCTCCAAATGCTAGACTCAAAATTAATGAGATCCTTTCTCCAGCTTTTGACATCAAAAACGGCACCCGTCAGGGTTGCCCCTTATTGCCTTCCCAATTTGTACTAGCGTTGGAGCCCTTTCTCCAGTCGATTAGACAGGACCCAGAAATCCATGGCTTGGAATGGGAGAGACACTTTCTCTCCTCCGTGGCCTTCGCCGATGACATGGTATTTCTAATTACTAATCCTGAGAAAGGCCTAGCTAAACTAGAAGCCGCGCTCAACAACTTCGGGATACTCTCCAATTTTAAAATTAATTTTTCTAAGTCCACTGCTTTAAATATCTCAATTCTAGAAGCGCGTTGTAAAGGCATCAAAGAAAAATCCCCTTTCATCTGGGCCAAAAAGTCAATGGATTTTCTGGGAATCAAACTAACCAAAAGAACAGAAGATCTCTATCAAGCAAACTCCCCCCCCCCCCCCCCCCCCCCCTTAATTGGTCATATTAAAAATCTCCTAAGGAACTATGATGTTCCTTTTATATCATGGTTCGGGAGAAAAAAATATCTTAAAGACCTACATTCTCCCAATAATCCTTTACAAAATCAGAATGCTCCCAGTCCATATCCCAAGAAGCTTCTTTAAAACACTACGATCAATCTTCTCTGGATTTGTATGGAGGAATAAAAGACCTAGATTAGCCTATAGCCTCATGATTAAAAGAAGAACAGAAGGAGGCATTGATCTTCCCAACGTCTCTGACTTCTATGACGCCTCCCAATTAGGATATTGGATGGACCTGGCATATCCAACAAGAGATAAAATCTTACCCACACTAGTAGAGGCTTCGGAAGGGAGATCATACTTGAAAGATCTATGGTTCCCCTCGAACAATAGATGCAGATCCAAGAGTTTCAATCCCCTCATCAGGGGCCCTTGGGAGATATGGTCGAATCTAAAGGACACTTTAGCACCAGTTCCATCTCCATGCGCCCCTATAAGGGCTATCCCTAGCCTACTAAATATCTCCGATGACCCTGCCTCCCTATCAATTTGGGAGAATTTTACGCAGGTTAATATAGGAGCTCTACAAATATTAGCCCACAAAAATACAGCGAAATATTACAAGACCTCCTCCCTGGGCATAACTTCTCATTCCTGCAACAGATCTGTATTAAAAGAACATTAGATTGCTTCCTTAAAAAATTCAAATCGACCAGGCCCTCAACAAGCTTTGAAAAAATCCTATCAGATAATAACACCAAAACCAGGAAAATCTAATATTTACGTAAACAAGTCATCATTAAATCCTCTTATACAAAACCTAATTTCCTCATCTCATGGGAAAAAGAGTTAGGCATCTCTCTCTCCCTGTCCAATATTAAAACCATTCTGAATACCTCGTACAGCATCTCACCTTGCATTATAGCCCAGGAAAGCCACTACAAGCTACTAGTAAGGTGGTATAAACCCCCCCAGTGGCTGGCCGCCTACAATTTAGCTCCACATGGGAAATGTTGAAGATGTGAGAACGACGTTGGGTCTTATACCCACTTGTGGTGGAGCTGCCCGATCCTGGCCCCCTTCTGGACAGAGGTGGAAGTGATACTAAAAAAATTTGCGCCCGGAATAACTATCTCCCCGGAGATGTTATTCCTATGGAAACCCTCTAAAGAATTTCATCCTAAGAGGAACCCACTCATTGCCTTCCTTCTTGACGCTGCGAAAGTATTAATCCCATTACTATGGCTACAAAAGACACCTCCTTCACTAAACCAGTGGATGGAGAGAGTTGACTCCATCGCTAACCTGGAGGAGCTCTCTAGTTGGGCTACAGGCTCTCATGAAAAATTCTGGAACACATGGGGCCCTTGGAGACAATTAAGAGCCACATGATTGGGAACTGATGAGTTGGGGCCTCTCACGAGGGGTTGGCCCACGCCAATTTATAGCAGTTCACAACAGAATAGATCCCCCCCACCCCACCCAGGGGGCTCCCTGAAGCTCATGACCAGGAAGCGTATACCGAACACATTGCAGTTTGGAGCTGCTCATGCCCGACTAAGTCATAGCTAGTTAACTTAGGCACTAACTCTCCAAGTGGTCTGAACCAACCCTCTCACATCACCATAGATTATCTTCTAGATGACCAACAACCCACTCGTCGCTGAGGTAGACCTACTATGCACGCAGTGTGCCCAGCTCCAAACTGGGAGTTTTACTCCAGCGATCTATCGATCCCACAGTACCCCCCCCCCCCTCAATCCTCCCCCCCTCTGTCTGCACCTTCCTCCATCTAATCCCCCCCCCTCCTCCTCCCCAAAGATTACGTTGTTTTCTCTTAGTTAAGACAAATATGAGAGGTACGAGAATTCATTCACCGCGATATCTCAAAAGGACACAAGACCGTTCCAGCCCGCCTGCATCAGAACGAAGTGACGGGCCGTCCCCTCGGGACTAAAGAGAAAATTCAACAGCAGTATTCTTATCAAACTTTCCTTTCGCCCGATCCTGATCTATTTGGATTTTAATGTTTTCGGTCTTATTACTCTAAGATGCAATTTGTAGCGGATGAATCTTATGATTGTCTCTGTTCTCTGTGTTAATTAATAACAAAAATGTCAATAAAAATTGATTTACCAAAAAAAACCATAATAACTGTATTCTATGGGTCAGTAAGGTTACTACGATAACAAACTTATATAGTTTTTTTTTTTTGCTATGCTACTTTTATTTTTTTTCAAAGACATTTATTTTGTTTTCATTATTTTCTGCTGCATCTTCTGCGACGAATAATTTTTTAATTTTCTAATTTTCTGTCGACATTTTTTGCGGGGTGTCTTGTAGTTTGTGTTTGGTACCATTTTGGAATACATACGACTATTTGATTTTTTTTTTTTCGGATGATATTCATTGTGCGGGGTAAGCAATGTGATAGATCAGACTTTTACGAATACAGCAATACCAAATATGTATTTTTGTTTTATAATTTAGATTATTTTATTGTAAATATGGCAAAAGGGTTTTTTTTACTTGTTTTTTTCAACAATTAGTAAAACTTTATTGTTCTTACTTTTACTTTTTTTTAGCCCCCAGGGGGAAAACAACTAGCTCCTACAGTATGATGTAATGCTATAGCATTACATCATACTGCAATCTGACAGGTAGTCTATCAATCCACCCCACATGGAGGACTTGATAGACTTTCTGCCATGACAGCCGTTGGACCTTTCAGTAGGCCCCCGGCTGCCATGACACTCACATGGCTCCCCGCAACCGCATCGTGGGAGAGCCAGACTGGACCCGAATATTGTTCGGGGGATTTAAATTCCGCTATCAAATTTGACATCGGCATTTAAAGGATTAACAGCCCCGATGAGCCATGCGGTACATCCCAGCTGTTGCCGCTGGGTGTCAGCTGTAATAAATAGCCGACACCCAGGATGTATCAAGGGAGGTCGCCCCGTGATCCCCCTTCTTACATGTCCTTTCAGCAGGACGTAAAAACATTATAGAGCAGTCACTAAGGGGTTAATTCATTAGTGTATGCAATCAACACACTCTATTCTTTGATTTTTCTCCTGCTAATATCAGCCTAATTACTTGCAGGTGCTGCTGTTGTAAATAGGAAACATCTAGGAAGAACAAGAGAATAATAGAGATGAGCGAACGTACTCGTCCGAGCTCTATACTCGTTCGAGTATTAGCGTGTTCGAGATGCTCGTTACTCGTGACGAGTACCACGCAATGTTCGGGTTACTTTCACTTTCATCTCTGAGACAGCGCGCTTTTCTGGCCAATAGAAAGACAGGGAAGGCATTACAACTTCCCCCTGCGACGTTCAAGCCCTATACCACCCCCCTGCAGTGAGTAGCTGGCGAGATCAGGTGTCACCCGAGTTTAAAAATCGGCCCCTCCCGCGGCTCGCCACAGATGCGTTCTGACATAGAGGAGGGAAAGTGCTGTTGGTGCCGGAGCTGCTATAGGGAGAGTGTTAGGAGTATTTTAGGCTTCAAGAACCCCAACGGTCCTTCTTAGGGCCACATCTAACCGTGTGCAGTACTGTGGAGGCTGCTTTTTGCAGTGTTGCACATTTTTTTTTTTTTGGTATATCGGCCGTGCAGAGCATTGCACCCTGCAGTAATACTCCAGGGCCAGAAGCGCTTAGGCAGGGACAGAAGACATATTGATTGAATATAGGCAGTGGGCCTTTGCAAAAATATTTGGGGGAAAAAATCTATTTGGGCTGCCTGTGACTGTCCTCAGTGTTCTGGGTCTCTGCTGGGTGTAGTAGTTCTCCAAATTCATACGCAGCCAGCTAAGTGTTACAGCAGGCTTGCGCAAAATTATTTCCTGGCTCTGTCTGGGCTGTTAAATCACCGCTGTATTGCAGTCCACAGTGCAACACTCTGCAGTTCTTTGACATACTCCAGGGCCAGAAGCACTTAGGCAGGGACAGAAGACATATTGATTGAATATAGGCAGTGGGCCTTTGCAAAAACATTTGGGGAAAAAAATCTATTTGGGCTGCCTGTGACTGTCCTCAGTGTTCTGGGTCTCTGCTGGGTGTAGTAGTTCTCCAAATTTATACGCAGCCAGCTAAGTGTTACAGCAGGCTTGCGCAAAATTATTTCCTGGCGTTCCGTAAGCGAAGTCAGCCTCCAACCACAGGCCAATAAGCGGCACATTTAATTACAGCGTTCTGTTTCTGCACTACTGGTAATACACCATGCTGAGGGGTAGGGGTAGGCCTAGAGGACGTGGACGCGGGCGAGGACGCGGATGCCCAAGTCAGGGTGTGGGCACAGGCCGAGCCAGTGCGGTGGCCCGGGGTAGAGGCAGGGCCAGACCGAATAATCCACCAACTGTTTCCCAAAGCGCCCCCTCGCGCCATGCCATCCTGCAGAGGTCAAGGTGCTCTACGGTGTGGCAGTTTTTCACAGAGACGCCTGACGACCGACGAACAGTGGTGTGCAACCTTTGTCACGCCAAGATCAGCTGGGGAGGCACCACCACCAGCATGCGCAGGCATATGATGGCCAAGCACCCCACAAGGTGGGACGAAGGCCGTTCACCGCCTCCGGTTTGCACCACTGCCTCTCCCCCTGTGCCCCAACCTGCCACTGAGATCCAACCCCCCTCTGAGGACACAGGCACTACCGTCTCCTGGCCTGCACCCACACCCTCCCCTCTGCTGTCCTCGGCCCCATCCAGCAATGTCTCTCAGCGCAGCGTCCAGACGTCGCTAGCGCCACTGTTTGAGCGCGAGCGCAAGTACGCCGCCACGCACCCGCACGCTCAAGCGTTAAACGTGCACATTGCCAAATTGATCAACCTGGAGATGCTGCCGTATAGGCTTGTGGAAACGGAGGCTTTCAAAAGCATGATGGCGGCGGCGGCCCCGCGCTACTCAGTTCCCAGTCGCCACTACTTTTCCCGATGTGCCGTCCCAGCCCTGCACGACCACGTCTCCCGCAACATTGTACGCGCCCTCACCAACGCGGTTACTGCCAAGGTCCACTTAACAACAGACACGTGGAAAAGCACAGGCGGGCAGGGCCACTATATCTCCCTGATGGCACATTGGGTGAATTTAGTGCAGGCTGGGACAGAGTCAGAGCCTGGGACCGCTCACGTCCTACCCACCCCCCGAATTGCGTGCCCCAGCTCGGTGCTGGTATCTGCGGCAGTGTATGCTTCCTCCACTAAACCACCCTCCTCCTCCTCCTACGCAACCTCTGTCTCGCAATCAAGATGTGTCAGCAGCAGCACGTCGCCAGCAGTCGGTGTCGCGCGGCATGGCAGCACAGCGGTGGGCAAGCATCAGCAGGCCGTGCTGAAACTACTCAGCTTAGGAGAGAAGAGTCAGATGGCCCACGAACTGCTGCAGGGTCTGACAGAGCAGACTGACCGCTGGCTTGCACCGCTGAGCCTCCAACCGGGCATGGTCGTGCGTGACAATGGCCGTAACCTGGTGGCGGCTCTGCAGCTCGGCAGCCTTACGCACGTGCCATGCCTGGCCCATGTCTTTAATTTGGTTGTTCAGCGCTTTCTGAAAAGCTACCCACACTTGTCATACGTGCTCGGAAAGGTGCGCCGGGTCAGCGCTCATTTCCGCAACTCCGAGACGGACGCTGCCACCCTGCGGACCCTGCAACATCGGTTTCATCTGCCAGTGCATCGATTGCTGTGCGACGTGCCCACACAGTGGAACTCTACGCTCCACATGTTGGCCAGGCTCTATGAGCAGCGTAGAGCTATTGCGGAATACCAACTCCAACATGGGCGGCGTAGTGGGAGTCAGCCTCCTCAATTATTTACAGAAGAGTGGGCCTGGTTGGCAGCCATCTGCCAGGTCCTTGGAAACTTTGAGGAGTCTACCCAGATGCTGAGCGGGGATGCTGGAATCATTAGCGTCACCATTCCTCTGCTATGCCTCTTGAGAAGTTCCCTGCAAAGCATAAAGGCAGACACTTTGCACTCGGAAACAGAGGCGGGGGAAGACAGTATGTCGCTGGATAGTCAGAGCACCCTCATGTCTATATCTCAGCGCGTTGAGGAGGAGGGGGAGGAGGATGAGGAGGAGGGGGAAGAGACAGCATGGCCCTCTGCTGAGGGTACACATGCTGCTTGCCTGTCATCCTTTCAGCGTGTATGGCCAGAGGAGGAGGAGGAGGAGGAAGAGGAGCATGTGGAGGAGGGGGAAGAGACAGCTTGGCCCACTGCTGAGGGTACACATGCTGCTTGCTTGTCATCCTTTCAGCGTGTGTGGCCAGAGGAGGAGGAGGAGGAGGAGGAGGAGGATCCTGAAAGTGATCTTCCGAGTGAGGACAGCCATGTGTTGCGTACAGGTACCCTGGCACACATGGCTGACTTCATGTTATGATGCCTTTCTCGTGACCCTCGCGTTACACGCATTCTGGCCACTACGGATTACTGGGTGTACACACTGCTCGATCCACGGTATAAGGAGAACCTTTCCACTCTCATTCCCGAAGAGGAAAGGGGTTCGAGAATGATGCTATACCACAGGGAGCTGGTGGACAAACTGATGGTAAACTTCCCATCCGACAGCGCTAGTGGCCGAAGACGCATTTCCGCGGGCCAGGTAGCAGGGGAGGCGCAGAGATCAGGCAGCATGTACAGCGCAGGCAGGGGACCATTCTCCAAGGCCTTTGCCAGCTTTATAAAAAACAAAGAGATTTTTCATTCAATAAAAATACTTCCTGCGCTCACAGAACTTTAAAATCGCATTTAAAAAAAAAAACTTTTTTTCCTTCAAAAGAAGGAGACTTACTTTGAAGGAGGGGGTTATGATGTCCAATATTCCCCCTCCTATTTATCACAGGTCTTAGTCACTCCCAAAGGATAAGGTATCCAATCAAAGATTTTCTCCTTTAGAGTTTATTGAAATACAGCCAAACAATGGTGCAACATGTCAGCTCATACACAATGTGACAGGTTCACCAAACGATCATAACAACGCGTTTCGGTACAAACGGTAACTTGATAAGGGTACCGTTTGTACCGAAACGCGTTGTTATGATCGTTTGGTGAACCTGTCACATTGTGTATGAGCTGACTTGTTGCACCATTGTTTGGCTGTATTTCAATAAACTCTAAAGGAGAAAATCTTTGATTGGATACCTTATCCTTTGGGAGTGACTAAGACCTGTGGGAAATAGGAGGGGGAATATTGGACATCATAACCCCCTCCTTCAAAGTAAGTCTCCTTCTTTTGAAGGAAAAAAAGTTTTGTTTTTTTTAAATGCGATTTTAAAGTTCTGTGAGCGCAGGAAGTATTTTTATTGAATGAAAAATCTCTTTGTTTTTTATATGGGGGTTCCATTTATGGATCCCTGAGTGACTCCCAGCGTCTCTCCTCCAAACAAGAGAGGATATTTGCATATAAATATAGAACTTGAGAAGATCCACTTTGAGGTGAGATCTTGAAGGTATTATACCAGTTTTCTTTTCTTCTTTTTTTTGGAAGTATAAGGAGAAGTTTTGTATATCTTTTCTTTGGCGCTGTTTTCCGTTTTTTCTTAATTTGCCAGCTTTATGGCTCCCCAGCAAGACTGTGTCACCGGTCCCCAGTCAAGGCTGAGTTGGCAGGAGCACTGTAAAAGGATGGTGAGGGAGTACATAGCCGATCGCACGACCGTCCTCGGTGACGCCTCTGCCCCCTACAACTACTGGGTGTCGAAGCTGGACACGTGGCCTGAACTCGCGCTGTATGCCCTGGAGGTGCTTGCTTGTCCTGCGGCTAGCGTCTTGTCAGAGAGTGTGTTTAGTGTGGCTGGGGGAATCATCACGGATAAGCGTACGCACCTGTCAACCGACAGTGCCGACAGGCTTACACTCATCAAGATGAACAAAGCCTGGATTTCCCCAGACTTCTCTTCTGCACCAGCGGACAGCAGCGATACCTAAGCAATATGTAGGCTGCACCCGCGGATGGAAGCATCGTTCTCTATCACCATCAAAAACGGGGACCTTTTTGCTTCATCAATCTGTCTATAATATTCCTCCTCCTGCTCCTCCTCCTGAAACCTCACATAATCACGCCGAACGGGCAATTTTTCTTAGGCCCACAAGGCTCAGTCATATAATTTTTGTAAACAATTTTTATACGTTTCAATGCTCATTAAAGCGTTGAAACTTTCACCTCAACCAATTTTTATTTTAACTGGGCTGCCTCCAGGCCTAGTTACCAATCAAGCCACATTAACCAAAGCGATTAATGGATTTCACCTGCCCTCTTGGTTGGGCATGGGCAATTTTTCTGACGTACATTAGTACTGTTGGTACACCAATTTTTGGGGGCCCTCGCCTACAGTGTAATCAGATGAATTTTTAGCCCACCTGCATTACAGCTGACGTTACATCAGCTGTGTTGGGCACTGCAATGGGATATATTTAAGTACCGCCGGTGGCTTCCTGGCACCCACCCATGCTGTCGGTCCACAGGGAGTTGTAACTGCATGTGTCCACTTCTAAAGAACCCGAGTCTGACTGGGGCATGCAGTGTGGGCCGAAGCCCACCTGCATTAAGCACAACATTACCTCAGCTGTGATGAGCAATGCAATGGGATATATTTATGTACCGCCGGTGGGTTCCAGGGAGCCACCCATGCCGCGGGTCCACAGGGAGTTGTAACTGCATGTGTCCACTTCTAAAGAACCCCAGTCTGACTGGGGCATGCAGTGTGGGCCGAAGCCCACCTGCATTAAGCACGACATTACCTCAGCTGTGTTGGGCACTGCAATGGGATATATTTATGTACCGCCGGTGGCTTCCTGGCACCCACCCATGCTGTCGGTCCACAGGGAGTTGTAACTGCATGTGTCTACTTCTAAAGAACCCCAGTCTGACTGGGGCATGCAGTGTGGGCCGAAGCCCACCTGCATTTAATCGGATGTTACCTCAGCTGTGATGAGCACTGCAATGGGATACATTATTGTACAGCCGGTGGGTTCCAGGGAGCCACCCATGCTGTGGGTGCACACGGAATTCCCATTGCGGAGTTGTACCTGCCTGTGACTATTTATAAAAAAACGCGGTCTGACTGGGGCATGCAGACACCTTGACAGAATGAATAGTGTGTGGCACATAGGTTCCCCATTGCTATGCCCATGTGTGCAGCTCCTGATGGAGGTGGCACCGGATTGGATTTCTCATTGCTTCTGTACAGCATTGTGGGCTATTGCCCCGCCCCTTTTAAAGAGGGTCGCTGCCTAGCCGTGCCAACCCTCTGCAGTGTGTGCCTGCGGTTCCTCCTCATGGCAGACGCACTTATAAATAGACATGAGGGTGGCGTGGCATGAGGGCAGCTGAAGGCTGGGCAGGGACAGTTTGGTGTGCGCTGTGGACACTGGGTCGTGGGGGGGGGGTTTGGGAAGCATGTAACCCAGGAGAAGTGGCAGCGGAGTGTCATGCAGGCAGTGATTGTGCTTTGTTGGAGGTAGTGTGGTGCTTAACTAAGGTATGCATTGCTAATGAGGGCTTTTCAGAAGTAAAAGTTGTTGGGAGGGGGGGGGGCACTCTTGCCGCTATTGTGGCTTAATAGTGGGGCCTGGGAACTTGAGATGCAGCCCAACATGTAGCCCCTCGCCTGCCCTATCCATTTCTGTGTCATTCCCATCACTTTCTTGAATTGCCCAGATTTTCACAAATGAAAACCTTAGCGAGCATCGGCGATATACAAAAAGGCTCGGGTCGCCCATTGACTTCAATGGGGTTCGTTACTCGAAACGAACCCTCGAGCATCGCGAAAAGTTCGTCCCGAGTAACGAGCACCCGAGCATTTTGGTGCTCGCTCATCTCTAGAGAATAACTATGAAGATGCATGCAAGACAAACTCACAGAGGAACCAAGTGCTGAAGCATAAAATCATTTGCATCCATTTCAACACTGAATATTGTGTTTCAAACTACTTTTGGAAGCAATTTTAATATAAGAGCTGTGTTCATGGTTGCTGACAGAACAAAGCTTAACATTACTCTGGGCAAAGCCAAGAGTCAGCTTGGATACTTTTTCGAAGGAGTTACTTTCCTATCAAATCATCAGCCTGCATTGAGTTACAAAGCCATAGAAGAATTGTTTGCCAATCTTGGGGAGGAAGAACTTGACAGGCATGCACATATCTTTGATCCCCTCAGCCTTGATTCTCAACATCTTCGGGATGAACTGGAACTCAAGTTGTGACTTCTAAGTCAATAGTAGTGTCCAAGTTTATAAATGCTCTTGTTTCTATATACTGTATGTGTTACGATATAACAATCACGTTAATGTAGCTCATTGCACCTTAAGAATACATCTAATATTATGCTGTAATGTTATATAATTATGCTCTTTAATGCTGCAAGTGCTATAAACTTATCAAACAGCACAAACCATACAATTGAACATATTACCAAGTAGGAAATTTTATTACCAATATTATTCATGTTGTAATCTTTGTAAATAGGGTTGATATAAATTTTTTAGATTTTTCACCTTGTTTTGCAATAAGCCATTATCATATTGATTTACCATCCAAAAATAATGACCATTTTATTAGAGCTTTTAGCCAGTGCATCCAATCTCATGACTCATGTGGTTTGCTTCTCTATAGTACTTTGCCTAGTGCTTCTTTTATGAAACAATTCTATATTAATGAGAATAAAAGACATGGCATGTAATACAGGATTCTGTTTTATTTCAAACATCTAGTAGGAGACATGATACGTTTAAGATAGTTAATATGTTCAGAGACCTTGGTTTAATTTAATCTTCCTAAACTGTGGATATATTTTCAATTTCTGGTGTTAACAAAGTACTAATGAAATTACTGTAGGAAACAGTAAATAGGTTTGCAGCTCACTGGAATACACAAATGGATATAATTGTAGTCTAGGAAATTTGTTTACCAATGCCAGGAAGGAAGTACAACAAACTGGATCTTGGTTGAAATAAATACAAATTCAAAAAGTAGTTCTCCAGCAGAAGTTATAATAAAAACTTTTAAGTTTGAAGGACCCTAGTTACTCAGTCAACCATTTAACCAAACTTATCATGCATGAGGCCTTATACACAGATTTTTTTTGTGGAACTTGTTGGAACAACCCTGTAATGCAGACAATCGGAACATGAAAATGTAAATTCTGGCTTTCAGAAAAGTAATCTATTAGTCAGAAAGTTACTGGACATTTTTAGTAGAAAAACAGGCAAGAGGTTAATGCTAAAGAAATATCAAATATGGACTGGAATTGTAGTATATATAAACCTAATTAAATTATGCATGTGCTTGATGCAATTTACATGACTTGGCAACCAGATACTGTAGAGTTGTCAACCTGGGTGATCCCTTCACAGGGTGATACTTGAACAGCAGGTCACAAAAAAAAGAGAATTGCCTCTCCAAGAGGTATGCTATAGAAAAAAAGGCTGACTAAATATATTTAGACCCCCTATACTAATACCAACCCCATATCAGGACCACTAAATACATTCATACTCCATAAATATATTCACCCCTAACTGAATTCAAATCGTAGATTAGAACCAATAAATATATTCAGATGCCAGACCAGACCATGTAAATATAGTCAGACATCCTAAATATATTCAGATTCCAGACCACTAAATATAGTCAGAGGCCATGATTTCTGTATTTTTATCAAACACCCACCAGACTCCTAAATTTATTCAGACTCCAGATCAGATAAATAAATAATACTCAGTTCCCAGACAAGACTATATACTTGCCCTATGTACTCCTGGCGCTGCTGCGCTGAGTCCTCATAGTGTCCTACATCAGCATATTATGTGACCCTCCACTCACTACTTCCTGTTGCTGGATGATGTCAGGACCGAGTGCAGCAGCACCCAGAGTTGAATAAGATTTGGGAGCAAGGAGGGTAAGTATAAAAGCCACTTTGTTGGGTTACTCCAATGTATAATGGAGTTAGCTTCTTTTGCACCCTATTTTAAGCTTCCCTCTTTGGACACAAGGTGAAAGCTATGTATTGCAAAGTGACTGGTTAAGGGAGGCTAGAAATAGGGGGATTTCCTGTACAACCAATTGAATTGACATGTCTGATGTGTGTTACGAAATAGTAAATAGCAGTCTTATAAAGCTACGTGATTTTCTCACCTTTTTTACAATAGTGACAGCCAATGAGAGTGCAGAGCTGCTCTCTCATTAACTATCAGAAGTGACAGAACACATAAATGTTCGCTCTGTCACTAACAGTGCCCCCTTCAGCAGAATCAGTTAATTTTGATGTCACCCCTTGAAAGAGAACAGTAGGGACTGCCCATGTGATACATGCTTGCAGAAGACTTTGCAGTCGAAATGCTGCTGATCATCATGGAAGAATAAAGAGACTTTTCTACTTTTTTGACACAGTGACAGTGCTGGGAGCCAGACCTACGAAGAGACCATGCAGGCAAAGAAATGCAAGTATAAAGAAATTAGGATAGAGTCAGCAGGCTCATGTTTGCAGAACTATGCAACCAGCACCACTAATTCTATCCTATGACAGGTCCTCATAAAAGGCTACCTGAAGCTGCAGATGACTATTTAGAACAAGCTATCATTTGGTGTATATGAAGTGTAGCACTATTTGTGACCATTTCTTGACTTGTCTTTTGTATTTTTCACCAGTTTTACCTTCTGCAGGCTGTATCTCTAGTTTTCAGTCTTCTCTGAACTGGTGAGTGGAGACTGCAGTCATGATGTTTTGAATAGACTACTCATGGTGAAAACAATAGATTCTGTTCCCTCTCTGTATAGCAAACATAAATAACAGCATCATGGAGAATAGTGTATAGTGGTACTGAGCAGTATAGATGTTATTTCAGCAGCAGTAACACAAATCACATTATTATTATTATTATTATTATTATTAGCAGCTACAGCACATCTATGTGAGCCTTTCTTCCTCTACAACAGTACCTCCTTCCCCCTAGACCCCTAGTGACTAGCAGGACTAGCAATTTTCAGCACAAAAACATAATTTTAGATAAATAAAGTTATGTCCAGTTTGCTAGTTATCACATTGGCTATAATATTAACACAAGTCCCAAAGTGTGGCGGCAAGTGTATACAGCTATACATATACAAGCAATATATTATAGAAAGCATATCAATTCTCATAAATGTGTGATAAAAAATAGTTTACCATGATTTGCTTTCCAGCAGTAAATGTTCTGAATGCTTGTGCTGTTTCATAAATTAATTTACTGCTGATATTTGAAACTGTTATTGCAAGAAAGAATAAAAGACAAGTGACCTGTTTATATTCACACCCGAAGAAATGCTTATTCAGCATGTCATTCAGTATAGAAATACTGACTGAGAGCACTGTTGTGGTGGCTGTTGTAATCAAGACTACAAATAGAAATTATTGGCTTGAGTACGCTACTCTATTACTACCAAAAACCATAACACATGCACACACACTGATTGTGACTTTCTTAGTTTGGAAGCTTGTGAAATATGTCCCAATTTTCATGTTTCCATGCATTTTTCACAAGTGCTTTTTAGTGGCTTTTTTATTCACACATCATGCTTTATTTTATGCACCGTACCCAAATTTCTGCAATGTTTCTTATAAAATGTCTGGTTGTTATCTGCTGTAAGTCACAATTTATAGACAAACATAATCTAAATTAATAACACAAAACATTGTACTGTTCATGTCCTTCATTGAGCACATTGAGCAAATATCCAGAATGCAGGGGAAAAAAAGTAATTGAAACTTTGAATTTAATAGCTTGCAAGTGGCCCTTTAGTAACAATAACTTCCAGCAAATGTTTCTTATAGCTAAAAATAAGATTTGCACAATGCTGAGGAGGGATTTTGGACCATTCCTTCCTGCAAATGTGTTTCAGTGCAAAAACATTTGGGGAATGTCTTGTGTGTGCAGCCTTCTTCAGGTCATGTTACAGCATCTTGATCAGCTTAAAGGGGTTGTCCCGCGCCGAAGCGTTTTTGTTTTTTTCAATAGCCCCCCCGTTCGGTGCGAGACAAACCCGATGCAGGGGTTTAAAAAAAAAATGGATAGTACTTACCCGAATCCCCGCGCTCAGGTGACTTCTTACTTACCTTGCGAAGATGGCCGCCGGGATCTTCACCCTCGGTGGACCGCAGGTCTTCTGTGCGGTCCATTGCCGATTCCAGCCTCCTGATTGGCTGGAATCGGCACACATGACGGGGCGGAGCTACGAGGAGCAGCTCTCTGGCACAAGCGGCCCCATTCAGAAGGGAGAAGACCGGACTGCGCAAGCGCGTCTAATCGGGCGATTAGACGCTGAAAATTAGACGGCACCATGGGGACGCCAGCAACGGAACAGGTAAGTGAATTACTTCTGTATGGCTCATAATTAATGCACAATGTACATTACAAAGTGCATTAATATGGCCATACAGAAGTGTATACCCCAACTTTGTTTCGCGGGACAACCCCTTTAAGGTCAAGATTTTGACCTGGCCATTCCAAAACACAAATGTTTTTCTTTTTTCAACTATTCTTTTATTTGTTTATTTACTTGTGTGCTTTTGGTCATTAGCTTGTTGCATCACCATTCTCACTTCAGCTTGAGCTCTTGGATTGCTCCCCTTGCAGTCTCATGTAAAACATTTTGCTATACCTGAAAATTAATTCGTTTTTCAATGATCACAAGGTGTTCAACCCCTGAGGTAGCAAAGCAGCATCAAACCCTGATGTTTACTCTACTATGCTCCACAGTTGAGGCAAGGCTTTGGTGTGCTGTGTTTATTCTTTTTACTCCAAACATAGTGTTGTGCATTTATAATAAAAAGTTCCACTTTTGTCTCATTTGTCAAATATTTACACAAAAGCATTGTAGAACATCCAGGTGGTATCAAGCAAACTTGAGAAAAGCCAAAAAGTCTTTATTTTTTATTTTTTTTTACCAGCAGTGGTATTCGTGTTTGATGTTTTAATAGTGGACACATGAACTGAGGTTTTGGCAGTTTCCAGAGTCTGTAGGTGATTTGCTGTTACCTTTGAGTTCTTTCTCACCTCTTTCAGGATTGCCCATTGTACTCTTGGGCTGACCTTGACAGCAAGGTCACTCCTACGGAGAATAGTAATAAACATAACTTTTCTCAAGTTGTAAATAATTTACCTATCCATAGATTGATATACAACCAGGCCTTTTGAGCTATATGTGTCTTTATAACATGTCTTCTGAGATCTTCTGAAAGTTGTTTGCAGTGAGGCATGGCTTACACTATCAAGTCCATCTTTAGGAGAAAATGTTTGCCAGCAACCATACTTTGTGTGCTTATATTTAATGGACAAAGCATCTGTGAAACCCACACTCCTTAATTGAAACACTTTTTGCTAACACAAAGTGCACTTACTTGTTCTGCCAGCACTGTGGATGCTTACTCAATATGCTTAATAAAAGACATGAACAGTACAACTATTTTTGTGTATTAGCTTAGTTAGATTGCGTTTGTCTATAAAGGCTGTCTCCCATGAGCATATGATCATAGTGTGTTGTCCTTAAGGTTCAAAACAGCCTGGTCCTTAAAGGGTTAAACACCAGCTTTGCTTGCGATCGTTCGGACTATCTTCCACCCTATTTGGAAGCATTTTTTGTTCCCCCTTATGGCACTCCATTTGTTTATCTATCTATTTAACTTTCCTCCTTTCTTTTGCTTTTTTTATTGATAATTTAATTGACAATTCTAATTCATTTATCATAAATTTTATTTACGATGTATACATTTTACACTGCTTTGGCTTTGTTTTTCCAGCTCTGATGTTATTTTTTATTTCTATTTATGTTTATATTTATATTCATACCTTTATTTATATTAATTTTGATTCAACAACCTTTTGTTTTTATATGTGTATCACTAATTTATCTGACTAGGTGGGAGACTGTTCAGTTCATTGTTTACTGTGCCACATGACAGGTGTCACATGACCTTGTGATGTCCCCTGTTGGCTATTGCCATGACTTTTAAATCTTTCTGTTTTAAAGTGTAAATAGCCAAATGAAGGTGACAGCATGGCAAAGAAATGTGTTGCCTTTTGTTTAAGGGCTTAGTCAGACGGGCGTTTTTTGCCGCGATTTGCGCATGCGCATGCGTCCGGCGATTTTTTAAAACCATTGCTTCGCAATGGTATCGGACACATGAGCGCTTTTTATGCGCTCGTCTGAAAAATTATAGAACAAAAAATCGCAGATCGCACCTATCTGCGATCTGCGATTCCTGTTCGCTTCTGTATATGCGCTCAATGGGGCCGGCGGCAGCAGCGCCGACCCCATTGAGAACATATAGAAGACAAATCATTCTTCTCTGCCACAGCTGTAACAGCTGTGGCAGAGAAGAACGATGTTTGCCCATTGAATTCAATGGAGCGGCAATACAGCCGCTCCATTGAAAGCAATGGGCTGCCGGCGTGCGCGGGGTTAATTGTCGGGAAGGGGTTAAATATATAAACCCTTCCCTGCAATTCATGCTAAAATGTGTTAAAATAAAAAAAAATTGTATACTCACCTTTCCGCTGCAGCCGGAG
Source organism: Eleutherodactylus coqui (assembly GCF_035609145.1). Classification (NCBI taxonomy): domain Eukaryota; kingdom Metazoa; phylum Chordata; class Amphibia; order Anura; family Eleutherodactylidae; genus Eleutherodactylus; species Eleutherodactylus coqui. Next base: position 188,651,482 of record NC_089837.1, on the reverse strand, counting down.
TCCAGCCGCGGCCGCTGTCAGTTCTCCTGAACTGCTTCTCGGCACTATTCAGCCGGCGGGGCTTTAAAATCCCCTCCTGCTGAATGATCTGCTCTGATTGGTCACAGCCTGACCAATCAGAGGCCGGTTTCACTCACACACCCATTCATGAATTCATGAATGGGTGAGTGACTGCTGCCTCTCAGCGCTGAGCCAATCAGGGGCAGGTCTGACTCACATCCATTCATGAATTCATGAATGGGTGTGAGTGAGGCATGCCTCTGATTGGCTCAGCGCTGAGCCAATCAGGGGGCAGGTCTGACTCACACCCCCTTCACACCCACTGCAGGACGGCTGCCCGGAGCTGCAGGCAGAAGGTGAGAATGCAATTTTTTTTTATTTTAACACATTTTAGGATGGATTGCAGGTAAGGGCTTATATATTTAAGCCCTTAACGACAATTCATCCCGGGCTCGCCCGCAGCGCATTGCTTTCAATGGAGACGGCTGTATTGCCGTCTCCATTGAATGCAATGCGCTGGACAGCTCCGGCCCGTTTCTAATGAAACGCGGCTAGGAGCAGATTTTCGGGCGATTTGCGGGCGACTTGCGCGCACCGGTCACGCGATTTGCGGATGCGCATCCGTCATGCGATCCGCAAATCGCGGCAAAAAACGCCCGTCTGACTAAGGCCTAATAAAGTATTGCTTCTACTTTATACTATTCCTCCCTTCAGCATGCCTAGATTTTCTTTGAAGCTTCTCAGGTTCCCCACACAGAGTCCCTGACCTTCCCATGGTTGTTGGCTGCAGCTGGAGTGCTCAGTTGGTAGTACCATTATTCCAATTGCTACCGTTTTTTTGTGCCTACTTACTACATAGTCCTTTTTTGTTTAATTTCCTCAGAAGAGTGTCACACTGTAGGTGTATGTAGGTATGTTATTGACTAAGAAAATTGTAACACCCATTTGTCAAATAGGCGTGGTTTGCATGAAAATTTTCTTCTATATTTTTTGTGGACTACAAGTACCACATTTTTTTAAAGAGCATGTAAAGAAATACAATGGGTCTTTTATAAATCCAGTGACTCATGGGTGATATCATCTTTAATCAGAGTAATTCTCTTTCATTTTCTTTTCCATCCAGCCAAAACTCTCATGACAACTTCTATTGATGACTGCAGAGTTTGCTGCTGAGAAATCTTTGGCTCAATGCTTCTGTAGCCACTCCCTGCCCCTATGGTGAGATCAAAAAATCAGACCCTAGGCCAGACACCAAATGTAATTCAGACCGTAGACCACACTCCTAAATTAATGTAGCTACCAGACTTCTAAATTAGTGAAGACCCCAGAACAAAATCCTAATTTCAGAAAAAAAAGGTTTTGTAGATTCCTCACAGTGACACATTAAAAAGATTCATTAAACTAACTTCAAAGAATTTAAATGCTTATTCCATTGTAACAGTAAAGGCACATATCAAAACAGTAGAATCCCGTGAACTCACAGATGGAGACAATATAGCAGACATGCTAGCGAAAGAGGCAGCTATGTCAGGAGAAAAGGTGATTGAGGATGAAGTCTTTCATACAGTCTCAACAAGGAAAACAGACCCGCATCTACCTTCTTTTGCATAGGAGCTAACAAATGATACACCCCTTGCTTTTTCTCAGAATAATCAAAAATGTCCTTTTATTTGTGAAAACGGGGCTCTGTGCTATGGCTCTAATGGGATATTTGCGTCCTGTTGTACCCACACATTTACAGACAGAATCTACAAAATATAATCATGAAAGCTTAGGTCACTCAAAGCGATCTAATCAGCTTCTATGAGGAAGTTCTAGACTGGATTGTGGAGAGTCATTGGATCTTGTGTATCAGGACTTTTCCAAAGCATTTGATACTATGCTGCTTAAAAGTTTGGTATATAAAATGAGAATGCTTGGTCTGAGAGCGTATGTGTAAGTGGATAAGTAACTGGCTCAGTGATAGAAAGCAGAGGGTGGTTATTAATGGTTCATACTCTGATTGGGTCATCATTACTAGTGGGGTACCACAGGTGTCAGTATTGGGCCCTATTTTTTTCAATATATTTATTAATGACCTGGTAGAATGATTGTGCAGTAAAATATCAATATTTACAGATGATACAAAACTATGTAAAGTAATTAACACAAGACAGGACAGAATGCGGTTGCAAATAGATCTGGATAAATTGAGAGCTTGGGGCGAGAAGTTGTAAATGAGGTTTAACACTGATAAATGTAAGGTTATGGACATGGGCAGGGGAAATACATCTCACTATTACACACTAAATGGGAAATTGCTGGGCAAAACTGACAAGGAAAAGGCCTTTAGGGATTTCAGCTGACAGTAAACGTAACTGGAACAACTATTGTCAGACAGTTGCTGCCAAGGCAAATAGGATCATAGGGTGCATCAAAAGAGGTCTAGAAGCGCATGATGAGAACATTAATAAATTATATTATAAGGAGGCGCACTTGATGCTTTACTAAATCATGTTGTATTATCTTAACATGAAATGAAAAACAAGGTAGAGTGTTAAACTCACCTGGTGTCTAGCGAGAATACCTTGCAAAAGGTATCTCGCTGACACCGCAATCCAAGTCCACTTGTAAGATAGGTCTTTAATCCATCCAACCTCCGTCGGAGAGCAGCCGGACACTCCAGGTAAGCTACACCGGGTAACCGGGGCTTAATTCAGACAAACCACAGGGAAGAAAAAACGGCTGTCCGCGCTCCTAGGGATATCAGACTCTAATCCAGGATAATCAATTCCTTCTTTTTATTGGGAACACATACAGGGATCTTCGAGCAACGCGTTTCAGTAGGTACAACTACCTTTCTCAAGCTCTACACAACTACGACTGACAAACAACATAAATAGGCATTAGTATAGTCACGAGGTGAACACAGCTAATTAACACATAGCTGCTTAATTAAACAGGGGCGTGATAGTAGCCTCCCAAGTAACTCTATACGTCGTCCAGGTAACACACTCGGAACGCCCTTTAGCGATCCGTGTACATCCATAAAACTTTATTTGGATCACTACGGGACAGCAATCTCTCACCAATGTGCGTGGACACCTGTTTTATGCTAGGTTTTAAACATTAAAATTTTCATTAGACATCCTCATAGTAACATTATTCACAAGATAAAACTAATGAATAAACTTTGCAAGAATAAATTATCTACAAGAAAAACATATGATAGGTAATATTTAATATTAGTGTGTAGAATGTTTTTCTTGTATAAAAGGTTTTTATGAAAAAATTTTTTTTCTTTATATACATTATTTATATAATATATTATGACTGTTAAAAGTTATTAGCGGTGTTGAGGTTTAAGCGCCTATTATATGTAACATATGTTTATAATCTATTTTATATTGTTACGGAGGATAAATGAAGTTGTTTGTAGATAATTTATTCTTGCAAAGTTTATTCATTAGTTTTATCTTGTGAATAATGTTACTATGAGGATGTCTAATGAAAATTTTAATGTTTAAAACCTAGCATAAAACAGGTGTCCACGCACATTGGTGAGAGATTGCTGTCCCGTAGTGATCCAAATAAAGTTTTATGGATGTACACGGATCGCTAAAGGGCGTTCCGAGTGTGTTACCTGGACGACGTATAGAGTTACTTGGGAGGCTACTATCACGCCCCTGTTTAATTAAGCAGCTATGTGTTAATTAGCTGTGTTCACCTCGTGACTATACTAATGCCTATTTATGTTGTTTGTCAGTCGTAGTTGTGTAGAGCTTGAGAAAGGTAGTTGTACCTACTGAAACGCGTTGCTCGAAGATCCCTGTATGTGTTCCCAATAAAAAGAAGGAATTGATTATCCTGGATTAGAGTCTGATATCCCTAGGAGCGCGGACAGCCGTTTTTTCTTCCCTGTGGTTTATGATGAGAACATTGTTCTTCCTCTTTACAAGTCATTGATCAGATCGCACTGGTTTTTGAGCAGGTTCAAAGGTTGGCAACTAAAGTAATAAATGGAATGGGCATACTACAATACCCAGAAAGGTTAACAGAATTGGGGTTATTTAGTTTATTGAATGTATGTCTGTATGCGTGCGTGTCTGTCTGTCTGTCTGTCTGTTTGTCCTTTATGCGCTACTACACCATTCATCCGATCGCCATGAAACTTTGGGAAGTTGTTGAGTACACTCCTGGGAAGATTATAGGCATAGTACAACTATCCTACGATAAATGGCGCGCGTGCGAGCGTCGTCGACAGTTACACCCCCCCAAGTAGATCGTTCGATATCCATCACTGCCACTAATTCTCTCACTTCCCGATGTTGTAGAAACTTGAAATTTGGCACGAGTATTGATTATGTCATAAATAGGAAAACGTAATGGGTCCCAACTCGATTATTTAATTCTAAGCGCCAAAGAATTAGCGTCCAAATTTTACGTACGAAATCTAATTTTCTCGCTTCCCAATGTCATAGAAACTTGAAATTTGGCAGGAGCATTGATTATGTCATAAATAGGAAACGTTAATGGGTCCCAACTCGATTATTCAATTGTAAGCGCCAAAAAATTAGCGTCCAAATTTTACGTACGGAATCTAATTTTCTCGCTTCCCAATGTCATAGAAACTTGAAATTTGGCACGAGCATTGATTATGTCATAAATAGGAAAAGCTAATGGGTCCCAACTCGATTATTCAATTCTAAGCACCATAGAATTAGCGTCCAAATTTTACGTACGGAATCTAATTTTCTCGCTTCCCAATGTCATAGAAACGTGAAATTTGGCACAGGCATTGAATATGTCATAAATAGGAAACGCTAATTGGTCCCAACTCGATTATTCAATTCTATGCGCCAAAGAATTAGCGTCCAAATTTTACGTACGGAATCGAATTCTCTCGCTTCCCAATGTAATAGAAAGGTGAAATTTGGCACGAGCATTGATTATGTCATAAATAGGAAAAGCTAATGGGTCCCAACTCAATTATTCAATTCTATGCGCCAAAGAATAAGCGTCAAAATTTTACGTACGGAATGTAATTTTCTCACATAGAAACTTGAAATTTGGCACGGGCATTGAATATGTCATAAATAGGAAAAGCTAATGGGTCCCAACTCGATTATTCAATTCTAAGCGCCAAAGAATTAGCGTCCAAATTTTACGTACGGAGTCTAATTTTCTCGCTTCCCAATGTCATAGAAACTTGAAATTTGGCACGAGCATTGATGATGTCATAAATAGGAAAAGCTAATGGGTCCCAACTCGATTATGCAATTCTATGCGCCAAAGAATTAGCGTCCAAATTTTACGTACCGAATGTAATTTTCTCACATAGAAACTTAAAATTTGGCACGGGCATTGAATATGTCATAAATAGAAAACGCTAATGGGCCCCAACTCGATTATTCAATTCTATGCGCCAAAGAATTAGCGTCCAAATTTTACGTACGGAATGTAATTTTCTCACATAGAAACTTGAAATTTGGCACGGGCATTGAATATGTCATAAATAGGAAATGCTAATGGGTCCCAACTCCATTATTCAATTCTATGCGCAAAAGAATTAGCATCCAAATTTTACATACGGAATGTCATTTTCTCACATAGAAACTTGAAATTTGGCACGGGCATTGATTATGCCATAAATAGGAAAAGTTAATGGGTCCCAAGTCGATTATTCAATTCTAAGCGCAAAACAATTAGCGTCCAAATTTTACGTACGGAATCTAATTCTCTCACTTCCTGATATATATAAATGAATGTATGTCTGTTTGTCCTTTATGCATTACTACACCATTCATCCAATTGCCATGAGACTTTGGGAAGTTGCTGAGTACACTCCTGGGAAGGTTATAGGCATAGTACAACTATCCTATGATAAATGGCGCGCATGCGAGCATCGTCGACAGTTATGCCCCCCCAGACAAAGATCATTTGATTTCCATCTCAAGAACGAAAGCAAAAGGCATTACGAGCAAGAGGATGCGTGTTCAACCACAAAATGATGCATCCGCCGAACATTTCGCAAGACAATTGCTGGATATTGAGAATGCTGAGGTAAAATGAAAGCTGTGCTGTGATTGGTTGCTATTTCTTATACTGCTGAGGTAACATGAAAGCTGTCCTGTAATTGGTGGCTACTTCTTATACTACTGAGTTTGCATGAAAGCTGTGCTGCGATTCGTTGTTATATATTATACCACTAAGGTAACATGAAAGCTGCGTTGTGATTAGTTGCTATATATAATACCGCAGAGGTAACATGAAAGCTGCGCTGTGATTGGTTGCTATTTTTTATATTGCTGAGGCAGAATAAAAGTTGCGCTGCGATTGGTTGTTATTTCTCTTACTGCTCAGGTAACATGAAAGCTGCGCTGTGATTGGTTGTTATATTTTATACTGCTAAGGTAACATGAAAGCTGCGCTGTGATTGGTTGTTATATTTTATACTGCTAAGGTAACATGAAAGCTGCGCTGTGATTGGTTGTTATTAGAGATGAGCGAACACCAAAATGCTCGGGTGTTCGTTATTCGAAACGAACTTCCCGCGATGTTCGAGGGTTCGTTTCGAATAACGAACCCCATTGAAGTCAATGGGCGACCGGAGCATTTTTGTATTTCGCCGATGCTCGCTAAGGTTTTCATGTGTGAAAATCTGGGCAATTCAAGAAAGTGATGGGAACGACACAGCAACGGATAGGGCAGGCGAGCGGCTACAAGTTGGGCTGCATCTCAAGTTCACAGGTCCCACTATTAAGCCACAATACCGGCAAGAGTGCCCCCCCCCTCCCAACAACTTTTACTTCTGAAAAGCCCTCATTAGCATGGCATACCTTTGCTAAGCACCACACTACCTCCAACAAAGCACAATCACTGCCTGCATGACACTCCACTGACACTTCTCCTGGGTTACATGCTGCCCAACCGCCCCCCCCCCTCCCCCCCACAGCGCACACCAAAGTGTCCCTGCGCAGCCTTCAGCTGCCCTCATGCCACACCACGCTCATGTCTATTTAGAATTGCGTCTGCCATGACGAGGGACCGCAGGCACACACTGCAGAGGTTGGCATGGCTAGGCAGCGACCCTCTTTAAAAGTGGCGGGGCGATAGCCCACAATGCTGTACAGAAGCAATGAGAAATAGAATCCTGTGCCACCGCCATCAGGAGCTGCACATGTGGGCATAGCAATGGGGAACCTATGTGCCACACACTATTCATTCTGTCAAGGTGTCTGCATGCCCTAGTCAGACCGCGGTTTTTAATTCATAGACACAGGCAGGTACAACTCCCTATTGTGAAGTCCCTGTGGACCCACAGCATGGGTGGCTCCCTGGAACCCACCGGCGGTACACAAAAATATCCCATTGCATTGCCCAACACAGCTGAGGTAGTAATGTCGTGCATAATACAGGTGGGCTTCGGCCCACACTGTATGCCCCAGTCAGACTGGGGTTCTTTACAAGTGGAAACAGATGCATTTATAATTCCCTGTGGACCCACAGCATGGGTGGGTGCCAGGAAGCCACCGGCGGTACATAGAAATATCCCATTGCATTGCCCAACACAGCTGAGGTAGTAATGTCGTGCTTAATGCAGGTGGGCTTCGGCCCACACTGCATGCCCCAGTCTGACTGGGGTTCTTTTCAAGTGTACAGATGTAGTAAAAACTCCGTGTGCACCTACAGCATGGGTGGGTGCCAGGAAGCCACCGGCGGTACATAGAAATATCCCATTGCATTGCCCAACACAGCTGAGGTAGTAATGTCGTGCTTAATGCAGGTGGGCTTCGGCCCACACTGCATGCCCCAGTCAGACTGGGGTTCTTTTCAAGTGTACAGATGTAGTAAAAACTCCGTGTGCACCTACAGCATGGGTGGCTCCCTGGAACCCACCGGCGGTACACAAAAATATCCCATTGCATTGTCCAACACAGCTGAGGTAGTAATGTCGTGCTTAATGCAGGTGGGCTTCGGCCCACACTGCATGCCCCAGTCTGACTGGGGTTCTTTTCAAGTGTACAGATGTAGTAAAAACTCCGTGTGCACCTACAGCATGGGTGGGTGCCAGGAAGCCACCGGCGGTACATAGAAATATCCCATTGCATTGCCCAACACAGCTGAGGTAACGTCAGCTGTAATGCAGGTGGGCTAAAAATTCATTTGATTACACTGTAGGCGAGGGCCCACAAAAATTGCTGTATCAACAGTACTAATGTACATCCAAAAAATTGGCCATGGCCAGCCAAGAGGGCAGGTGAAACCCATTAATCGCTTTGGTTAATGTGGCTTAAGTTGTAACTAGGCCTGGAGGCAGCCCAGTGTAACGAAAAATTGGTTCAAGTTAAAGTTCCAACGCTTTTAAGCGCATTGAAACTTTTAAAAATTGTTCAGAAAAATTATTTGAGTGAGCCTTGTGGCCCTAAGAAAAATTGTCCGTTCAGCGTGATTACGTGAGGTTTCAGGAGGAGGAGCAGCAGGAGGAGGAGGAATATTAGACACAGATTGATGAAGCAGAAATGTCCCCGTTTTGGATGGTGAGAGAGAACGTAGCTTCCATCCGCGGGTGCAGCCTACGTATTGCTTACGTATCCTTGCTGTCCGCTGGTGGAGAAGAGAAGTCTGGCGAAATCCAGGCTTTGTTCATCTTAATGAGTGTTAGCCTGTCGGCACTGTCGGTTGACAAGCGGCTACGCTTATCTGTGATGATTCCTCCAGCCGCACTAAACACCCTCTCCGACAAGACGCTAGCCGCAGGACAAGCAAGCACCTCCAGGGCATACAGCGCTAGTTCAGGCCACGTGTCCAGCTTCGACACCCAGTAGTTGTAGGTGGCAGAGGCGTCACGGAGGACGGTCGTGCGATCGGCTACGTACTCCCTCACCATCCTTTTACAGTGCTCCCGCCGACTCAGCCTTGACTGGGGAGCCGTGACACAGTCTTGGTGGGGAGCCATAAAGCTGTCCAGGCCCTTAAAGACTGTTGCACTGCCTGGGATGTACATGCTGCTCGATCTCCGCACCTCCCCTGCTACCTTGCCCTCGGTACTGCGCCTTCTGCCACTAGCGCTGTCGGCTGGGAATTTTACCATCAGCTTGTCCGCAAGGGTGCTGTGGTATAGCAACACTCTCGAACCCCTTTCCTCTTCGGGAATGAGACTGGGAAGGTTCTCCTTATAGCGTGGGTCGAGCAGTGTGTACACCCAGTAATCCGTTGTGGCCAGAATGCGTGCAACGCGAGGGTCACGAGAAAGGCATCCTAACATGAAGTCAGCCATGTGTGCCAGGGTACCTGTACGCAACACATGGCTGTCTTCACTAGGAAGATCACTTTCAGGATCCAAGCTGTCTCTTCCCCCTCCTCCTCATGCTCCTCCTCCTCCTCCTGTACGCGCTGAGAAATAGACAGGAGGGTGCTCTGACTATCCAGCGACATACTGTCTTCCACCGCCCCCGTTTCCGAGCGCAAAGCGTCTGCCTTTATGCTTTGCAGGGAATTTCTCAAGATGCATAGCAGAGGAATGGTGACGCTAATGATTGCAGCATCGCCGCTCACCACCTGGGTAGACTCCTCAAAATTACCAAGGACATGGCAGATGTCTGCCAACCAGGCCCACTCTTCTGAAAAGAATTGAGGAGGCTGACTCCCACTGCGCCGCCCATGTTGGAGTTGGAATTCGACTATAGCTCTACGCTGTTCATAGAGCCTGGCCAACATGTGGAGCGTAGAGTTCCACCGTGTGGGCACGTCGCACAGCAGTCGGTGCACTGGCAGCTTAAAGCGATGTTGCAGGGTGCGCAGGGTGGCAGCGTCCGTGTGGGACTTGCGGAAATGTGCGCAGAGCCGGCACGCCTTTACGAGCAGGTCTGACAAGCGTGGGTAGCTTTTCAGAAAGCGCTGAACCACCAAATTAAAGACGTGGGCCAGGCATGGCACGTGTGTGAGGCTGCCGAGCTGCAGAGCCGCCACCAGGTTACGGCCGTTGTCACACACGACCATGCCCGGTTGGAGGCTCAGCGGCGCAAGCCAGCGGTCGGTCTGCTCTGTCAGACCCTGCAGCAGTTCGTGGGCCGTGTGCCTCTTATCTCCTAAGCTGAGTAGTTTCAGCACGGCCTGCTGACGCTTGCCCACCGCTGTGCTGCCACACCGCGCGACACCGACTGCTGGCGACATGCTGCTGCTAACACATCTTGATTGCGAGACAGAGGTTGCGGAGGAGGAGGGTGCTTTAGTGGAGGAAGCATACACCTCCGCAGATACCACCACCGAGCTGGGGCCCGCAATTCTGGGGGTGGGTAGGACGTGAGCGGTCCCAGGCTCAGACTCTGTCCCAGCCTCCACTAAATTCACCCAATGTGCCGTCAGGGAGATGTAGTGGCCCTGCCCGCCTGTGCTTGTCCACGTGTCCGTTGTTAAAGGGGTTGTCCCGCGGCAGCAAGTGGGTCTATACACTTCTGTATGGCCATATTAATGCACTTTGTAATGTACATTGTGCATTAATTATGAGCCATACAGAAGTTATCAAAAGTTTTATACTTACCTGCTCCGTTGCTGGCGTCCTCGTCTCCATGGTGCCGACTAATTTTCGGCCTCCGATGGCCAAATTAGCCGCGCTTGCGCAGTCCGGGTCTTCTGCTTTCTTCAATGGAGCCTCTCGTGCAGGATGCCGGCTCCGTGTAGCTCCGCCCCGTCACGTGCCGATTCCAGCCAATCAGGAGGCTGGAATCGGCAATGGACCGCACAGAAGAGCTGCGGTCCACGGAGGAAGAAGATCCCGGCGGCCATCTTCACCGGTAAGTATAGAAGTCACCGGAGCGCGGGGATTCAGGTAAGCGCTGTGCTGTTTTTTTTTTAAGTCCCTGCATCGGGGTTGAAAAAAAAAAAAACCCGTTTCGGCGCGGGACAACCCCTTTAAGTGGACCATGGCAGTAACCGCGTTGGTGAGGGCGCGTACAATGTTGCGGGAGACGTGGTCGTGCAGGGCTGGGACGGCACATCGGGAAAAGTAGTGGCGACTGGGAACTGAGTAGCGCGGGGCCGCCGCCTCCATGATACTTTTGAAGGACTCCGTTTCCACAACCCTATACGGCAGCATCTCAAGGCTGATGAATTTTGCTATGCGGACGGTTAACGTTTGAGCGTGCGGGTGCGTGGTGGCGTACTTGCGCTTGCGCTCCAACAGTTGCGCAAGCGACGGCTGGACGGTGCGCTGAACTACACTGGTGGATGGGGCCGAGGACAGCGGAGGTGAGGGTGTGGGTGCAGGCCATGAGGCGGTAGTGCCCGTGTCCTGAGAGGGGGGTTTCATCTCAGTGGCAGGTTGGGGCACAGGGGGAGAGGCAGGGGTGCAAACCGGAGGCGGTGAACGGCCTTCGTCCCACCTTGTGGGGTGCTTGGCCATCATATGTCTGCGCATGCTGGTGGTGGTGAGGCTGTTGGTGTTGGCTCCCCGGCTGAGCTTTGCGCGACAAAGGTTGCACACCACTGTTCGTCGGTCGTCAGGCGTCTCTGTGAAAAACTGCCAGACCTTAGAGCACCTCGGCCTCTGCAGGGTGGCATGGCGCGAGGGTGCGCTTTGGGAAACAGTTGGTGGATTATTCGGTCTGGCCCTGCCTCTACCCCTGGACACCGCACTGCCTCTTGCAACCTGCCCTGCTGCTGCCCGTGCCTCCCCCTCTGAAGACCTGTCCTGTGTAGGCGTTGCACACCAGGTGGGGTCAGTCACCTCATCGTCCTGCTGCTCTTCCTCCGAATCCTCTGTGCGCTGCTCCCTCGGACTTACTGCCCTTACTACTACCTCACTGCAAGACAACTGTGTCTCATCGTCATCGTCCTCCTCACACACAGAAAGTTCTTGAGACAGTTGGCGGAAGTCCCCAGCCTCTTCCCCCGGACCCCGGGAACTTTCGAATGGTTGGGCATCAGTGACGATAAACTCCTCTGGTGGGAGAGGAACCACTGCTGCCCAATCTAAGCAGGGGCCCGAGAACAGTTCCTGGGAGTGTTCCCGCTCCTGAGCAGGTGTCATTGTAGTGGAGTGAGGAGGCTGGGAGGAAGGAGGAGCAGCAGACAGAGGATTCTGATTTGCAGCAGTGGACGGCGCAGAACTGCGGGTGGACGATAGGTTGCTCGAAGCACTTTCTGCCATCCAGGACAGGACCTGCTCACACTGCTCATTTTCTAATAACCGTCTCCCGCGTGGACCCATTAATTGGGCGATGAATGTGGGGACGCCAGAAACTTGCCTCTCTCCTAATCGCGCAGCAGTCGGCTGCGACACACCTGGATCAGGAGCTCGGCCTGTGCCCACACCCTGACTTGGCCCTCCGTGTCCTCGGCCGCGTCCACGTCCTCTAGGCCTACCCCTACCCCTCAGCATGCTGTATTACCAGTGATTTGATTTCACAGGCAGGAAATAAATTGGCGCAAGACTGCAGGCCAAATATAATTTTTTCCCTTTTTTGAAAACGAAAGGCCCTACTGCCTCTATTGAATGAATAATCTAAGTTTAATAACTGTGCTGTGTCCCTGCTAATGTGTCACAGAACTTGAGGGTAGCAGAGTTATTAACTCTGACAGAGCAGGTATTTTTTTCCCAATTAAGGAAAGCAAATGGCGAAGCCAGCAGTAAACCGTAGCTGGGTGCGTCTGATTTTTTAACGTTGTACACGCAGGACAAATAGATTTCGTTTCCCTTTTTTTACACCAAAAGGACCCACTGCGTATATTCAATGAATAATAACTGTGTTGTGGCCCTGCCTACACAATTCTTTCCCTGTAGTATCAATGGAGGGTGCAATGCTCTGCAGAGGCGATTTTGAGGAAAAAAATAAAAATGCAGCACAGCTAACAGCAGCCAGCACAGTACTGCACACGCTTAAATATGGCCCTAGAAAGGACCGTTGAGGTTCTTGAAGGCTACACTCACTCCTAACACTCTCCCTGCCTATCCAACACTTCTGTCCCTAATGCCGGGTGCAACGCTCTGCAGAGGCGATTTTGAGAAGAAAAAAAAAAAGACACTGCTAACAGCAGCCAACACACAGGTATTACTGGCCCTAATAAGGACCTTTGGGGTTCTTGAAGCCTACACTAACTGCTATTTCTCTCCCAACAGCAGCTCCGGTACCAGCAGCACTGTCCCTCATCTAACTCACAAGGCATCTGAGGCGAGCCGCGGGAGGGGCCGACTTTTATATTCGGGTGACATCTGATCTTCCCAGCCACTCACAGCAGGGGGGTGGTATAGGGCTTGAACGTCACAGGGGGAAGTTGTAATGCCTTCCCTGTCTTTCAATTGGCCAGAAAAGCGCGCTAACGTCTCAGGGAAGGAAGTGAAAGTAACCGGAACATCGCATGGTGTTCGTTACGAATAACGAACATCCCGAACACCCTAATATTCGCACGAATATCAAGCTCGGACGAATACGTTCGCTCATCTCTAGTTGTTATATATTATACCACTGAGGTAACATGAAAGCTGCGCTGTGATTGGTTGTTATCTTGATATATAAAAACGAATGAATGTATGTCTTCCTGATGTCATATATATATATGAATGACTGTCTGTCTGTCTTTTCTTTATGCATTACTACACCATTCATATAATCGCCACAAAACTTTGGGAAGTTGCTGAGTACACTCCTCCGAAGATTACTGGCATAGTACAGCTATCCTACGATAGGTGGGGCGCGTGCGAGCATCATCGACAGTTATGTCCCCCAGACGAAGATTGTTTGATTTCCATCTCAAGCACGAAAGCAAAAGGCATTACAAGCAACGGGATGCGTGTTCAACTACAAAATGATGCATCCGCCGAAAGTTTCGCAAGACAATTGCTGGATATTGAGAATCCTGAGGTAAAATGAAAGCTGTGCTGTGATTGGTTGCTATATATTATACTGCTGAGGTAACTTGAAAGCTGCGCTGTGATTGGTTGTTATCTAGATATATAAAAACAAATGTATGTATGTATGTCCGTCTTCGCAGCAACGCGCGACGGGTCAGCTAGTCTATATATATAAAATTGAATGTATGCGTGTATGTCTGTCTGTCTGTGTGTTTGTCCTTTATGCGCTACTACACCATTCATTCGATCGCCATGAAACTTTGGGAAGTTGTTGAGTACACTCCTGGGAAGATTATAGGCATAGTACAACTATCCTATGATAAATGGCGCGCGTGCGTGCGTCATCGACAGTTACGCCCCCCCACGTAGATCGTTTGATTTCCATCACTGCCACTAATTCTCTCACTTCGCGATGTCGTAGAAACATGAAATTTGGCATGAGCATTGATTATGTCATAAATAGGAAAAGTTAATGAGTCCCAACTCGATTATTCACTTCTAAGCGCAAAAGAATTAGCGTCCAAATTTTACGTACGGAATCTAATTTTCTCACTTCCCAATGTCATAGAAACTTGAAATTTGGCACGAGCATTGATGATGTCATAAAAAGGAAAAGTTTAAGGGTCCCAACTTGATTATTCAATTCTTAGCGCCAAAGAATTAGCATCCAAATTTTACGTACGGAATCTAATTTTCTCACTTCCCAATGACATAGACACTTGAAATTTGGAACGAGCATTGATTATGTCATAGTTAGGAAAAGTTAATGGGTCCCAACTCGATTATTTGATTCTAAGTGCAAAAGAATTAGCGTCCAAAATTTACGTACGAAATCTAATTTTCTCACTTCCCAATGTCATAGAAACTTGAAATTTGGCACGACCATTGATTAGGTCATAAATAGCAAACGTTTTAGGGTCCCAACTCGATTATTCAATTCTAAGCGCCAAAGAATTAGCGTCCAAATTTTACGTACAGAATCTAATTTTCTCACTTCCCAATGTCATAGAAACTTGAAATTTGGCACGACCATTGATTATGTCATAAATAGCAAACGTTTTAGGGTCCCAACTCGATTATTCAATTCTAAGCGCCAAAGAATTTGCGTCCAAATTTTACGTACAGAATCTAATTTTCTCACCTCCCAATGTCATAGAAACTTGAAATTTGGCACGACCATGGATTATGTCATAAATAGGAAAAGGTAATGAGTCCCAACCCGATTATTCAATTCTAAGCACCAAAGAATTAGCGTCCAAATTTTACGTACAGAATCTAATTTTCTCCCCTCCCAATGTCATAGAAACTTGAAATTTGGCACGACCATTGATTATGTCAAAAATAGGAAAAGATCAAGGGTCCCAACTCGATTATTTAATTCTAAGCGCAAAAGAATTAGCGTCCAAATTTTACGTACGGAATCTAATTTTCTCACTTCCCAATGTCATAGAAACTTGAAATTTGGCACGAGCATTGATTATGTCATAAATAGGAAAAGCTAATAGGTCCCAACTCGATTATTCAATTCTAAGCGCCAAAGAATTAGCGTTCAAATTTCACGCACGGAATCTAATTCTCTCACTTCCTGATGTCATATATATATATATATATATATATATATATATATATATATATATATACACTACCGTTCAAAAGTTTGGGGTCACATTGAAATGTCCTTATTTTTGAAGGAAAAGCACTGTACTTTTCAATGAAGATAACTTTAAACTAGTCCTAACTTTAAACAAATGCACTCTATACATTGCTAATGTGGTAAATGACTATTCTAGCTGCAAATGCCTGGTTTTTTGTGCAAAATCTACAAAGGTGAATAGAGGCCCATTTCCAGCAACTATCACTCCAGTGTTCTAATGGTACAATGTGTTTGCTCATTGGCTCAGAAGGCTAATTGATGATTAGAAAACCCTTGTGCAATTATGTTCACACATCTGAAAACAGTCTAGCTCGTTACAGAAGCTACAAAACTGACCTTCCTGTGAGCAGATTGAGTTTCTGGAGCATCACATTTGTGGGGTCAATTAAACGCTCAAAATGGCCAGAAAAAGAGAACTTTCATCTGAAACTCGACAGTCTATTCTTGTTCTTAGAAATGAAGGCTATTCCATGCGAGAAATTGCTAAGAAATTGAAGATTTCCTACAACGGTGTGTACTACTCCCTTCAGAGGACAGCACAAACAGGCTCTAACCAGAGTAGAAAAAGAAGTGGGAGGCCGCGTTGCACAACTAAGCAAGAAGATAAGCACATTAGAGTCTCTAGTTTGAGAAACAGACGCCTCACAGGTACCCAACTGGCATCTTCATTAAATAGTACCCGCAAAACACCAGTGTCAACATCTACAGTGAAGAGGCGGCTGCGGGATTTTGGGCTTCAGGGCAGAGTGGCAAAGAAAAAGCCATATCTGAGACTGGCCAATAAAAGAAAAAGATTAAGATGGGCAAAAGAACACAGACATTGGACAGAGGAAGACTGGAAAAAAGTGTTGTGGACGGATGAATCCAAGTTTGAGGTGTTTGGATCACAAAGAAGAACGTTTGTGAGACGCAGAACAAATGAAAAGATGCTGGAAGAATGCCTGACGCCATCTGTTAAGCATGGTGGAGGTAATGTGATGGTCTGGGGTTGCTTTGGTGCTGGTAAGGTGGGAGATTTGTACAGGGTAAAAGGGATTCTGAATAAGGAAGGCTATCACTCTATTTTGCAACGCCATGCCATACCCAGTGGACAGCGCTTGATTGGAACCAATTTCATCCTACAACAGGACAATGACCCTAAACACACCTCCAAATTGTGCAAGAACTATTTACAGCAGAAGCAGGCAGCTGGTATTCTATCGGTAATGGAGTGGCCAGCGCAGTCACCAGATCTGAACCCCATTGAGCTGTTGTGGGAGCAGCTTGACCGTATGGTACGCCAAAAGTGCCCATCCAACCAATCCAACTTGTGGGAGATGCTTCTAGAAGCGTGGGGTGCAATTTCACAAGCTTACCCCAACAAATTAACAGCTAGAATGTCAAAGGTGTGCAATGCTGTAATTGGTGCAAAAGGAGGATTCTTTGACGAAAGCAAAGTTTGATGTAAAAACAATGTTATTTCAAATACAAATCATTATTTCTAACCTTGTCAATGTCTTGACTCTATTTTCTATTCATTTCACAACGCATGGTGGTGAATAAGTGTGACTTTTCATGGAAAACACGAAATTGTTTGGATGACCCCAAACTTTTGCACGGTAGTGTATATATATATATATAAATGAATGTATGTCTGTCTGTCTGTCCTTTTGGAATTACTACACTAGATATATAAAAACGAATGTATGTGTGTACGTCTGTCTTCGCAGCAACGCGCAACGGGTAAGCTAGTAACTATATATAAGCATATCCCGGGAAAATGTAGAGATCTCTCCCACAATCCGTTTATACCAAGGACTGTGACTGTAACAAGAGGGCATCCTCTACGCCTAGAGGAAAGAAGGTTTTGTTACAATATTACATATTGTAGTCACTAATCTAGAGGAGGGTTGTTGATCCGGGATTATTCTGATTACTAGACTTGGAATCGGGAAGGAAAATTGGCTTCAGCTTTATTGGGATTTTTTGCCTTCCTCTGGAGCAATATTGTATGTGTGTGTGAAGGGTGGGGGGAAGGTAATAAGCTGAACTTGATGGTCTATTTTCAGCCTTGACTACAATGTATACGCCAATCATATGTCTAGCATATATTTCAAAATCTCATTCTACAAGTGTGAGAAGTTTGAAAAATATCCAGCAGCTGTAAATGTAATGCTGATATCTCTGTCTCTGAAGTTTGCACCTAAAGCATGCAAAAGTAGCAAAGGTTTCAACGATGGCTAATGCTGGAGCTACCAACAAATCACTTTTCATTGTTCATCTCCCCAGGCACCACAAGAATCATCATCATTCACCTTCAAAAGATCATAGAGTGGCGTTGCATTTCTTGAAAAACTCTCGAGAATAGTTCACAGGACCAGTGGCTTAAAGCTTTGCGTGAAGTAGAAATGGGAAGACTGGCAATAGCTTCAACTCTTTCTTGTAAAGGCTTCTTACAACTATGACCAATCAACACTCCAACATACTTGACTTCATCTTGCAGTAATTTGATCTTTTTTCCTTGTCAGAATTTGATGAATCATATTTGGAGATAAATGTGTTCCTTGCAGCAGAGGTAACTTCTCTACAAAGGTATACTGAATAATCAATTACTGATATATAATTTTGGAATTCAAATGAGCCATCAAATCCTTTCACAAAAGGTCTCCCACTATCATACATGAAAACATTTGTGATACATTCTAGTAGGTAAGGGGTATGTTTTATTGTTAGTATCACTCCCTATCTTGGGTAGTGCATGTGGTTAATTTGGCTGTGTTTCTGATAAATAACCAGGAGGTGCTGTAGTTGGCACTAATCCATTCTCCAAAAAATTTCAACAATGAAATTTAAAATGTCTCACCTTACCAACATAATGAGAAATATTAGACCTCTACTGTTTGAGTCTATCCCTTTCATTATTTGTATATATTGAATATTTTTTCATCACAATTTTCAACTTTATCAGGTCAAGATTGTATCTTCTTACCATCTGAATGGACAACCATGATTTAAATAATGTATTTTTCTGTTAATTCGATATATTTTATTTATCTGTATTTGATTCAAATACATTTGCATTATGAAATGTATATTTGGTCTCATTATAAGCTGGTATAAAAATTTTCCTTAATGATCATGTATTTTATGATTCTACTTAACAGACTTATTATGTAGTTTTTTCTGCCATAAAGTTCTTTCATCTTTTGTATTTATATTAGAAGTAGATTCTACAGGGTCACTAGCTTTCTCCTTCTTTGCATTACTTGTAATAAAAAAAACCTTTTTCACATCCTACTGTAATTCTGGTATTATGTCCTTAAATTTGATCCTCTAATTCATCTGTGTTCTGTTGATATTTGATAATTTGGACATTCATTTATACTGTCTTCTTCCTCTAATATCTGTCCTGTTTGACTTGCAAAATATTGCTTTGTGTGTACTGTGGAGTTCTGGATGTCTTGACTTGGCTGTAGTTTACTGACTATAAAGGCAAGGAATGTATATAACGAAGGTTAGCGACTGAAGATTATGGAAAGAAGAAATATATGAAGATAAGAAGGTTATAGAATGAAGGGATGTATTAAGAGAAGAAAGATACAAAGTCAAGGATTATATACCAAAGGTTAGAGATTGAAGATTACAGAAAGAAGAATATAGAGAGAAGAAAAGTATTAAGGAAAGAAAGTTAGATGAAAGGAATGTATTAACTAGAGATGAGCGAACGTATTCGTCCGAGCTTGATATTCGTGCGAATATTAGGGTGTTCGGGATGCTCGTTACTCGTAACGAGTACCACGCGGTGTTCCGGTTACTTTCAGTTTCCTCTCTGAGACGTTAGCGCGCTTTTCTGGCCAATTGAAAGACAGGTAAGGCATTACAACTTCCCCCTGTGACGTTCAAGCCCTATACCACCCCCCTGCTGTCAGTGGCTGGGGCGATCAGATGTCACCCGAGTATAAAAGTCGGCCCCTCCCGCGGCTCGCCACACATGCCTTGTGACTTAGCTGAGGGAAAGTACTATCGTGCTGGAGCTGCTGTAGGGAGAGCGTTAGGAGTTAGTGTAGGCTAACCCCAACGGCCCTTCTTAGGGCCACATCTACTAGTGTGCAGTACTGTGTTAGCACAGTATTTTTTTTTTTTTTCCAAAATTGGATCTGCAGAGCATTGCGCCCTGCAATAGGGACAGAAGTGGGGGTTAGGCAGGGAGAGTGTTAGGAGTTAGTGTAGGCTTCAAGAACCCCAACGGTCCTTTCTAGGGCCACATCTATCCGTATGCAGTACTGTCCAGGCTGCTGTTAGCAGTGTTGCATTTTTTTTTTTTTCTCAAAATCGGCTGTGCAGAGCATTGCACCCGGCATTAATACTACAGGGATAGAATTGTCTAGGCAGGGCCAGAAGACATACATAATTCATTGAATACACGCAGTGTGGGTGTTCCTTGTAAAAAGCAGGCAAAAAATTCTATTTGACCTGCCTCTGACAGTACTCAGGGCTCTGTGTACGTGTGTGCTGTGCGCTGAACGTTCAGAAAAAATCAGACGCAGTCAGCTACGTTTTACCGCAGGCGTGCGGCAATTTTTTTCCTGCATGGGAAATCCCTGATCTGCTGTAGGTAGCGAATTACTTTGCATCACTGCAGTTCTGGGACAAATTGGCAGGGCCACAACACAGTTATTAAACTTAGTATTCATTGAATACACGCAGTGTGGGTGTTCCTTGTAAAAAGCAGGCAAAAAATTCTATTTGGCCTGCCTCTGACAGTACTCAGGGCTCTGTGTACGTGTGTGCTGTGCGCTGAATGTTCAGAAAAAATCAGACGCAGTCAGCTACGTTTTACCGCAGGCGTGCGGCAATTTTTTTCCTGCATGGGAAATCCCTGATCTGCTGTAGGTAGCGAATTACTTTGCATCACTGCAGTTCTGGGACAAATTGGCAGGGCCACAACACAGTTATTAAACTTAGTATTCATTGAATACACGCAGTGTGGGTGTTCCTTGTAAAAAGCAGGCAAAAAATTCTATTTGGCCTGCCTCTGACAGTACTCAGGGCTCTGTGTACGTGTGTGCTGTGCGCTGAACGTTCAGAAAAAATCAGACGCAGTCAGCTACGTTTTACCGCAGGCGTGCGGCAATTTTTTTCCTGCATGGGAAATCCCTGATCTGCTGTAGGTAGCGAATTACTTTGCATCACTGCAGTTCTGGGACAAATTGGCAGGGCCACAACACAGTTATTAAACTTAGTATTCATTGAATACACGCAGTGTGGGTGTTCCTTGTAAAAAGCAAGCAAAAAATTCTATTTGGCCTGCCTCTGACAGTACTCAGGGCTCTGTGTACGTGTGTGCTGTGCGCTGAACGTTCAGAAAAAATCAGACGCAGTCAGCTACGTTTTACCGCAGGCGTGCGGCAATTTTTTTCCTGCATGGGAAATCCCTGATCTGCTGTAGGTAGCGAATTACTTTGCATCACTGCAGTTCTGGGACAAATTGGCAGGGCCACAACACAGTTATTAAACTTAGTATTCATTGAATACACGCAGTGTGGATGTTCCTTGTAAAAAGCAGGCAAAAATTCTATTTCCTGGCTGTGAAATCACTGGTAATACAGCATGCTGAGGGGTAGGGGTAGGGCTAGAGGACGTGGACGCGGCCGAGGACGCGTAGACCCAAGTGAGGGTGTGGGCACAGGCCGAGCTCCTGATCCAGGTGTGTCGCAGCCGACTGCTGCGCGATTAAGAGAGAGGCACGTTTCTGGCGTCCCCACATTCATCGCACAATTAATGGGTCCACGCGGGAGACCTTTATTAGAAAATGAGCAGTGTGAGCAGGTCCTGTCCTGGATGGCAGAAAGTGCTTCCAGCAAGCTATCATCCACCCAGAGTTCTGCGCCGTCCAGTGCTGCAAATCCGAATCCTCTGTCTGCTGCTCCTCCTTCCTCCCAGCCTCCTCACTCCACTACAATGACACATGCTCAGGAGCGGGAAGACTCTCAGGAACTGTTCTCGGGCCCCTGCTCAGATTGGGCAGCAGTGGTTCCTCTCCCACCAGAGGAGCTTATCATCACTGATGCCCAACCATTGGAAAGTTCCCGGGGTCCGGGGGATGAGGCTGGGGACTTCTGCCAACTGACTCAAGACCTTTCAGTGGGTGAGGAGGACGATGACGATGAGACACAGTTGTCTTGCAGTGAGGTAGTAGTAAGGGCAGTAAGTGCGAGGGAGGAGCGCACAGAGGATTCAGAGGAAGAGCAGCTGGACGATGAGGTGACTGACCCCACCTGCTGTGCAACGCCTACTCAGGACAGGTCTTCAGAGGGGGAGGCAGCAGCAGGGCAGGTTGCAAGAGGCAGTGCGGTGTCCAGGGGTAGAGGCAGGGCCAGACTGAATAATCCACCAACTGTTTCCCAAAGCGCCCCCTCGCGCCATGCCACCCTGCAGAGGCCGAGGTGCTCAAAGGTCTGGCAGTTTTTCACAGAGACGCCTGACGACCGACGAACAGTGGTGTGCAACCTTTGTCGCGCCAAGATCAGCCGGGGAGCCACCACCAACAGCCTCACCACCACCAGCATGCGCAGACATATGATGGCCAAGCACCCCACAAGGTGGGACGAAGGCCGTTCACCGCCTCCGGTTTGCACCGCTGCCTCTCCCCCTGTGCCCCAACCTGCCACTGAGATACAACCCCCCTCTCAGGACACAGGCACAACCGTCTCATGGCCTGCACCCACACCCTCACCTCCGCTGTCCTCGGCCCCATCCACCAATGTCTCGCACCGCACAGTCCAGCCGTCGCTAGCGCAAGTGTTGGAGCGCAAGCGCAGGTACGCCGCCACGCACCCGCACGCTCAATCGTTAACCGTCCACATAGCCAAATTTATCAGCCTTGAGATGCTGCCGTATAGGATTGTGGAAACGGAGGCTTTCAAAGCTATGATGGCGGCGGCGGCCCCGCGCTACTCAGTTCCCAGTTGCCACTACTTTTCCCGATGTGCCGTCCCAGCCCTGCACAACCACGTCTCCCGCAACATTGTACGCGCCCTCACCAATGCGGTTAGTGGCAAGGTCCACTTAACTACGGACACGTGGACAAGCACAGGCGGCCAGGGCCACTACATCTCCCTGACGGCACATTGGGTGAATTTAGTGGAGGCTGGGACAGAGTCAGAGCCTGGGACCGCTCACGTCCTACCCACCCCCAGAATCGCGGACCCCAGCTCGGTGCTGGTATGTTCGGCGGTGTATGCTTCGTCCACTAAAGCACCCTCCTCCTCCTCCTCCTCCTCCTCCTCAACCTCTGTCTCGCAATCTAGATGTGTCAGCAGCAGCAGGACGTCGCCAGCAGTCGGTGTCGCGCGGCGTGGCAGCACAGCGGTGGGCAAGCGTCAGCAGGCCGTGCTGAAACTACTCAGCTTAGGAGATAGGAGGCACACGGCCCACAAACTGCTGCAGGGTCTGACAGAGCAGACCGACCGTTGGCTTGCGCCGTTGAGCCTCCAACCGGGCATGGTCGTGTGTGACAACGGCCGTAACCTGGTGGCGGCTCTGCAGCTCGGCAGCCTCACGCACGTGCCATGCCTGGCCCATGTCTTTAATTTGGTGGTTCAGCGCTTTCTGAAAAGCTACCCACGCTTGTCAGACCTGCTCGTAAAGGTGCGCCGGCTCAGCGCACATTTCCGCAAGTCCCACACGGACGCTGCCACCCTGCGCACCCTGCAACATCGCTTTAATCTGCCAGTGCACCGACTGCTGTGCGACGTGCCCACACGGTGGAACTCTACGCTCCACATGTTGGCCAGGCTCTATGAGCAGCGTAGAGCTATCGTGGAATACCAACTCCAACATGGGCGGCGCAGTGGGAGTCAGCCTCCTCAATTCTTTTCAGAAGAGTGGGCCTGGTTGGCAGACATCTGCCAGGTCCTTGGAAACTTTGAGCAGTCTACCCAGGTGGTGAGCGGCGATGCTGCAATCATTAGCATCACCATTCCTCTGCTATGCATCTTGAGAAGTTCCCTGCAAACCATAAAGGCAGCCGCTTTGCGCTCGGAAACGGAGGCGGGGGAAGACAGTATGTCGCTGGATAGTCAGAGCACCCTCCAGTCTATATCTCAGCGCATTCAGGAGGAGGAGGAGGAGGAGCATGAGGAGGATGAGGAGGAGGGGGAAGAGACAGCTTGGCCCACTGCTGACGATACCCCTGCTGCTTGCCTGTCATCCTTTCAGCGTGTATGGCCTGAGGAGGATGAGGAGGAGGAGGAGGAGGATCCTGAAAGTGATCTTCCTAGTGAAGACAGCCATGTGTTGCGTACGGGTACCCTGGCACACATGGCTGACTTCATGTTAGGATGCCTTTCTCGTGACCCTCGCGTTGCACGCATTCTGGCCACTACGGATTACTGGGTGTACACACTGCTCGACCCACGCTATAAGGAGAACCTTCCCACTCTCATTCCCGAAGAGGAAAGGTGTTCGAGAGTGTTGCTATACCACAGGACCCTGGCGGACAAGCTGATGGTCAAATTCCCATCCGACAGCGCTAGTGGCAGAAGGCGCAGTTCCGAGGGCCAGGTAGCAGGGGAGGTGCGGAGATCGAGCAGCATGTACAGCCCAGGCAGTGCAACAGTCTTTAAGGGCCTGGACAGCTTTATGGCTCCACACCAAGACTGTGTCACCGCTCCCCAGTCAAGGCTGAGTCGGCGGGAGCACTGTAAAAGGATGGTGAGGGAGTACGTAGTGGATCGCACGACCGTCCTCCGTGACGCCTCTGCCGCCTACAACTACTGGGTGTCGAAGCTGGACACGTGGCCTGAACTCGCGCTGTATGCCCTGGAGGTGCTTGCTTGACCTGCGGCTAGCGTCTTGTCGGAAAGGGTGTTTAGTGCGGCTGGGGGAATCATCACAGATAAGCGTACCCGCCTGTCAACCGACAGTGCCGACAGGCTAACACTCATCAAGATGAACAAAGCCTGGATTTCCCCAGACTTCTCTTCTCCACCAGCGGACAGCAGCGATACGTAAGCAATACGTAGGCTGCACCCGCGGATGGAAGCTACGCTCTCTCTCACCATCCAAAACGGGGACATTTCTGCTTCATCAATCTGTGTCTAATATTCCTCCTCCTCCTCCTGCTCCTCCTCCTGAAACCTCACGTAATCACGCTGAACGGGCAATTTTTCTTAGGGCCACAAGGCTCACTCATCTAATTTTTCGAAACAATTTTTATATGTTTCAATGCTCTTAAAAGCGTTGAAACTTTAACTTGAACCAATTTTTCGTTAAACTGGGCTGCCTCCAGGCCTAGTTATCACTTAAGCCACATTAACCAAAGCGATTAATGGGTTTCACCTGCCATCTTGGTTGGGCATGGCCAATTTTTACTGAGGTACATTAGTACTGTTGGTACACCAATTTTTTGGGGCCCTCACCTACAGTGTAATCATAGCAATTTGTATGTTCTTCGCCTGCACTCATGGTACAGAAGTGTGTGTGGGGTTGGCCTACACTTTAGCTACATAAATGTAACTTGGGCCTTGGCTATACTGCAGCTACTGAAGTGGAACTAAGACTGCGCTCCCACTATACTGCTGCTTCGGAATTGTTCCTGGGGCCTGTCTTGAGTGCTACTATTACTGACATGGAACGAAGACTGCGCTCCCGCTATACTGCTGCTTCGGAATTGTTACTGGGGCCTGTCTTGAGTGCTACTATTACTGACATGGAACGAAGACTGCTCTCCCGCTATACTGCTGCTTCGGAATTGTTACTGGGGCCTGTCTTGAGTGCTACTATTACTGACATGGAACTAAGACTGCGCTCCCGCTATACTGCTGCTTCGGAATTGTTACTGGGGCCTGTCTTGAGTGCTACTATTGCTGACATGGAACGAAGACTGCGCTCCCGCTATAATGCTGCTAGTGATATGTTAGTGGGGCCTGTCCTAATGCTACGGCTGAAATGTTACGAATTCTGGGCTCTGCCTATACCGCTGCTAATGGTATGTCTCTGGGGTGTGGAAACAGAGGCTTCCCAAAGATATGATGGCGGCGAGGCCATTTCCCACCAACGCGGTTACTGTTAAGCTGCATATAAACACGGACACGTGGAGAGGACACGTAGTGCCTCAAAAACATCCCCCTCCTCCTCCAACAGGGAAAACATTCTTGGCAAATGCCTTTGCATTGGTTCGTCTGGTGCCAGTCCAAGAATTTCACCTTTACCGACACTACAAGAGAGCCCCCCCACCATCCCCCCGCCACGGCCCACTTAATCCTGGCCACATTCCGAAAACCAACAAAATAAAACCGCGCTACTAGGTCTGCAGTCACCACCACATTACCACTAACGCGGTTACTGTTAAGGTACATATTACCAGTCTGACTGGGGCATGCAGACACCTTGACAGAATGAATAGTGTGTGGCACATAGGTTCCCCATTGCTATGCCCACGTGTGCAGCTCCTGATGGCGGTGGCACAGGATTCTATTTCTCATTGCTTCTGTACAGCATTGTGGGCTATCGCCCTGCCCCTTTTAAAGAGGGGCGCTGCCTAGCCGTGCCAACCCCTCTGCAGTGTGTGCCTGCGGTTCCTCCTCATGGCAGACGCACTTCTAAATAGACATGAGGGTGGTGTGGCATTAGGGCAGCTGAAGGCTGCGCAGGGACACTTTGGTGTGCGCTGTGGGGGGGAGGGGGGGGGGGGCGGTTGGTCAGCATGTAACCCAGGAGAAGTGGCAGCGGAGTGTCATCCAGGCAGTGATTGTGCTTTGTTGTAGCTAGTGTGGTGCTTAGCAAAGGTATGCCATGCTAATGAGGGCTTTTCAGAAGTAAAAGTTTTTGGGAGGGGGGGGGCCCACTCTTGCCGCTATTTTGGCTTAATAGTGGGACCTGTGAACTTGAGATGCAGCCCAACACGTAGCCCCTCGCCTGCCCTATCCGTTGCTGTGTCGTTCCCATCACTTTCTTGAATTGCCCAGATTTTCACACATGAAAACCTTAGCGAGCGGTTCGCCCATTGACTTCAATGGGGTTCGTTATTCGAAACGAACCCTCGAGCATCGCGAAATGTTCGTTCCGAGTAACGAGCACCCGAGCATTTTGGTGCTCGCTCATCTCTAGTATTAACCCTTTCCAATCCACTGTCTGACGTCTAAAGACATTCTGATTGAAGGCTGTACAGCTTCCGATGTTGGAAAATGTTGGAAAATATCCAGCAGGGTATTCTTACTGTATATTACTGGCCGGTAATGCATGTTCAATACCGCATTACTGGCTCTAGCCAACAGGTGGCGCCATTGTATAATGGCAGAAAGAGAAAACCCCCTAGAAACCCTGAATCCACAATTGGATTGCAAAAGGTTAAAAGAAAAAAAATATGAAGCCAAGGATTATATATACTGAAGGTTAGAGACTGAAGATTACAGGAAGACGGATGAACTGTTATACAAAGAAAATAAAGTAAAGAAAATTGTTTGAAAGCTGATCCATCTGTGTGTGTGTGTGAGATGCCTTGTTCTTTTCCCTCTCTTTATCTGTCATACGTGTTCATTCTGTTAATTCATTCACACTTACAAACTGGCGAAATTCAGGTGGAACTTGGAAACACCAGACATAACTCACGGACAGAACTAACCCACTGACTGTCAAACACTCAAAACATGGCCATGCACACCCACACGCATAAACAGATGTAAATAGATACGATGTGCGGTATTGGTTCTCATGCAATTGTAACTAAGCGTGCATATTACATATGTATACACCATTTAAAAAGTATTTTCTTCTCATGTAATTATAACTAAGTGTGCATATCACATATGTATACATAACTTGAAGAGTATTTTCAGTACTATAACAAACTTTATGAAATTTTGATTGAAACATTTTTTATGTGTTTTTATGCATTCTCATGCATATATCTTGTATCATGTTAAAAAAAAATATTTTTATCTTTTAATCTTATTACTACCATAATGAACTTGATGAAATTGTATTCGGATTATAATGATTTTATGCATACTCCTATATATACTTTTTATTTTATTTTATTGTATTTCTGTTTCATCTATTTCCTTATTCCTATTGATTATTTCTAAATACCTTATATACTCTTATGTTCTATTTTTTCTATTATTGTCACTTCACATTCATTGCATGTAGTGTGTCATCAGCGGTACTGAAGAAGAGGTGGTTATGCCTCAAAACGTATTGCGCATAAAGAATAGGCATGTTTGGCCTTGAAACGCTTTATGTTTTCTGCTTGCTTTTATCAAAAGAAAATACATTTTCCTTTAAAAAAAATCCAATCTTGTGTACATCTATCCTAAAGATTGCGCCAATGCATCAGTGTTTTTCAGTTTTTTTCTCTTAAAACAAAGAAACTATACTTAAAACTTCTTCCCATATGTGCAGGCTGGTATGAATCACATGGAACCAGATTGACATCTGCTGACCATTAGCTTTTACACAAAGGAATTCCTTTAAACCAGGAAAGAGGGAAGAGAAGGAAAGGGAGGAAGAAGGGGGAAGGGAGACACAGCTTTTCAGGGAGGAGGAAAGCACACAGCTTACCAAGATATTTCTTAAGAAAAGAAGGCATTTAAAAGAATTTTAGAAAAAAAGTATTAATAAAGAAAAAATTATTTTACAAACCCTAGAAAAGATCCTTTATTTTATCCCTTAACGCCACAGGGCATGAGTTTAAATCCTGGCGGATGGCACTTAACGCAACAGGATGTAAACTTATGTCCTGTGCATGGCTTCTGAAGAATTGCCATAGTAACTAGACACCAGACTCTGCTATTGTCAGCAATAATGCATTATCATAGCCATCATAATTTTATGGTTCAAGTCCCCCACAGGGACATAAAAAATCAAATGTAAAATAGTATTAAAAAACATCGAAAAAATGACAACAAAAAAAACCTTTTTTACACACTTTTCCCTGTTTGTATGTAATAAAAAAATAATTAAAAAACCCACATATTTAGTAGCATCATATTTGTAATGACCTGTACAATAAATTGAGTACACTATTTAGATTGTACAGCAAAAACCATTAGAAACCCCCATAAAAAAACTGAGGCAAAATTCTTATTATGTTCATTTTTCCTCCCAATAAAACATGATAAAAATGATGAAAACAGCCACATGTACCCCAATTTTTTTTTCTTAGAAATTGTGGGATCGAGTGGTATGGGCTGAAATTTTGAGAATATGCTTTAGGGTTTATTTACACCAGCGTATATTGGCCAGCGTTTTCATGGCCGACCTATATACACTTCCATCTGAGCAGTCCCCCCCTTCCTTCCACCTCACCGGCTTTCTGCGTCTCTCCTCCCCTCTCAGCGGTTTGCAATGGGAGTGGGTGGGATGGGGGTGGAGCTAGGATCCCACCCCCTTCTCTTGTCCATAGCCAGCAATGGGAGTGGGAGGGACAGAGTGTAGCTTAGCTCCACCCCATCCTGCCCACTTCCATTGCAGACACCGGAGTGAGGGATAGAAACAGAGGCGGTGAGGGGGAGGGAAGGGTGGAACTGCTTAGATGGAAGCATATATCAGCCGGCCATGAAAACACCGGCCAATATACTTTTGTGTAAATAAGCCCTTAGTCACTTGCTGGTTGAAAATTCCCAACAAAATGGTACCAATTAAAACTATGGCTTGTCACACAAAAAACAAACCCTCCCAGTGCGCCGTCCATGAAAAAATAAACAAGTTATGGGACTTTGATTGCAACTATGTAAAAAAAAAATCTAAAATTGTGCAAAAGTGGAAAAACCTAAAAAGATAATTTTGGTATTGTTGTAATCATAGCAGCCTGAAAAAAAATGTATAATGCAATTTATGCAGCATGAATAATGCTGTAAAAAAACATAATGGCAAAATTGATGTGTTTTCTCTCCCTGCTCTCAAAATTTTTTTTATAGAAGCTTTACAATACATTAAATGTACCCAAAAATTGTTCCAATAAAAGTGACAGTTTGCCACACAAAAATAGCCCTCACATGGCCATTATGACAGAAATATAAAAAAGGTATGGCTTTTGAAAGTGGAGATGAAAATCCCTATCTACTCAGCCTTCCACTCAGTAACCCAGTGGCCCTAGCAAGCGCAGTGCCCCTGGTCAAGTGATGCAGAACTGGCATCACTTGACCAGCAGTGCTGCGCTTGCTAGAGGTCACTGGGTACCAAATGAAAGGCTGCACTGATACCAAGAAAAATTGTGACTTAAGGAGAGCTCTGTATCTGTCAAAATCAGCTTGCAGCTGACTCAAGTCAAAATCTGCACTGGTAGTGCAGATTTCACAGCATTCCTGCCCCATGTGAACATACACTGAGGATTTTTCACAAATAGTAATTGCACTGGCAGGAAAGTAATGAATGAGAAGTATGTTTGCTCATTTCCGCTTTAGACAGTTTCTCCATTGCTCAGGATAATTGTGCTGCAGTTATTTATTATGTACTGTGCTAGCCAGGTTTCCTTGAACAGTGTCATATTTCTCTATTGACTTGTGGTTTTTTCCCATCATTGAAAAAGCAGTTACAGATGGCTGGATCTGAGTCCGACTGAGCCAAGGACAACACTTGTGTTTAATAGAACTGGTTGTGTGGTTATAGGAAATATATTCTCTCTGTCTGTAAGGGGGATGAGAAAAGTTAACCTAGAATAGGTAGTCACATGTTATTACTGCTATAGCGTATTTGAATAGATAATGTAGTATAATAAATTCCAGTTTGAAACATAATGCAAATGTTAATGTTTGTCTTTTATGCTTTTTTTTTAAATAAAAGTAATATTTTATTTGGAGTGAGTCTGGCAGCACATTTGTCTATTCTTTGCAAGCAGCTCCCCTTCCAGCTGGTTTCTTCTGTCTAAATCTCACACCTAGTTCTAACATCTGGGGAAAGCTGTCCTGATTAACAAGGTTAAAGGTGTGCAGCTCCCGTTTATGGAAGACTGATTGGGTATTTTATTTATGCTCTTGAAGTGCTTCTATGTGGTTCTGGTGCCATATGTAGCACAACTCTGCAGGATGGGAGCAACAGCTACTTGTGTCACTCTATTTCAGTCAATTGAAAATGATCTTACTACACTCGTTAGCACCCCATTTTCTTTATTGTGTTTTTCCTAACATGTAATAAAGGGAGTAATATAAATGAGAATGTGTGTGAAGCAAAGATTTTAATGTTATGTTTAGTGAGAGAAATGCTAGAGGTTAATGAGAGAAATATTAAGGTCTAATATAGGAAATACTATGATATGTGTTGTATAAGTGTAGTTGTCTCCCTCTGTTACCCATCTGGACCCCATGATGTGATCATGGGCTTCCAATGGGTTGCTATGACATCTGGCCATCTGCCATCTACGCTGGTCTATAAGGCTTACCCTCCAGATGAACCTCATAAGACCCTATTATACAAATGATCAACTGTTATGATATTCAAGTACCTTAATGGGATAAAAAGTGTAAAAAAAATTATAAAAAATGCATAAAAAAGTCAAAACCTCACTGCCACGTGTTAATAGATAGTTGTGGATCCACGTCGGTGTCAACCCTTATACTATATTCTTTTATTTTTCAGATTTGATGTAACGTTTGGTGAGTGCCTTCCCTACCATGCTGCTGTACCTAATTCTTTACAATCTATATTCATGCTGCATTTTTTTTACTACGATTTTCAATTGATATAAAATTTATGAAAATATATGATATTGTTACTTACAATAAAGGTTTGCGTATTATAAAACATTGACTATGACCTTTGGTGTGATAATGAAGGGTCTGAAGGGTTTTTATCCCTTTACAATATCCCACTTTTTTAGATTTCTATATATATAATCCCAAACGATTCCTATGAAGATTTAACTTAGGATCTATTTGGTTTATTACTATTTCTGCAATGGGTGTGATTCATTTGTAATGCAGTGCCATTGGCTAAGTGAGCCTGTTCAGACAAATTTGTCGCTGATAGTCATGGTGTGTTGGAAATTGATAATAATTGCAGCAATCTTTGGAGGGAGGATTTCTGAATAGAACGAGTTGTTATTTCCCTCTTACACAAATTGGTAGCAGTTACCTGTGCGTTTGTTTGGATGGTAACTATAGGAATGGCCAGGTGTAGTCTCGTGAGCTTAGTATCATTGTTCCTGTGTGACAAAGACAGGCCTGACAGGTTCTTGCGAGTTTTGTACCAATATTCGCGCATGTGCCTCATTTATTGCATGGCACATGCTATTGATACCACGAGATTTGATTAACTTTGTGCATGTGCTATACCTGGATATGGACACTACTGGATGGCGACATGACAGCAGAAGGTACAGCCCACCATACGTATGATTATCATTTATGTTATATGCACTATCATCTTTATTATGTATGTATTTAGGATACACATATGTTTGTCATTAGTTTTAATTGGGGTCTTGTCACTGGTTTTTGATTGGTGCATCATCTCTTATGTGATGGTATTTAAATGTACTTGATTACAGACTTCTTTAAGCTTGAAAAAGGCCCCTTGTCAGTGGAAACATAGCTTTTCTAAGATGGCATGAATAAAGCTCTTTTTTAATTAAAAAAAAAAAAGAAACTTCACCATTGATGCTGCCACTACCTCTTTATTGAATATAGATTCTTTGTCAGACCATGGGCTTATGTCTCTAATTGTAATTAGAGACCTAAGCCCATGGTCTGACAAAGAATCCATATAATTATTGGCTCTGCATGCGGAACACCTTGCTTGATCAGGCTTGATTTGAGTGCTGTTGGCTCCAAACTTTGTTTAATGGATTGGCCCCAATGATGTCAGTGTGTGTTCAATGTCTTTCAGCACTGATCAGCAAGGAGTTAACTACTTATTGCTCTTAGACAGTTAATTGGCTGGCTGATGTAATTGATTGCTCAACCAGTCAGTCAAAACATATTTGGTTATTTGAAATACCTCTTTTGAACAGAAGGTGCTGATTATACTCTCCGTTTATGTAGCATTTCTGTTTCTGGTGTTCAGTTAACCCCTGTTTAGTCTAGTATTCCTGCAATGTTCGGTTTTCACTGTGTCAGTGTCCCTGGCTATCCCTGGACTCCTGGCTTTTACTCTATGTTGTTTTTGTTATCTGCTCCTGGCTACTAGGCCCTATTTTCTCTTTCCACATAGGGCATTATCCCGGTTGCCCCAGGTTCCTGATATGGGGTTGTCCTTGTAAGATCATTTCTCTGGTAAGCGACTGGATTTTGTATAATTCCATGAGTCATATTTTAAACTAAGACCTTTGTGCTCTGGAGATGAATCATAAAAAATGGGGATGATAAAATCTCATTTCCAAGGGGTATGGGCTTTTTCCCTTTTGCCTTCCACCATTGTTCTTTTGTCTGTAGACAATTTCTTCTCAGCTCTAGGTCTGCTGTATAAAAACCTGGATCAAGTTGCATTGCCAGAAATAAAAATCAGAGCTTTAGTCAAGAGAGGACAAATATGGAGGATTATTGTGTTGTGTTCCACTGTTGGGCAAATGAGACTCAGTAGAATGACCCTAATTTGAAAAGTCAATTTTGGATTTTCTGAGATCTTATGATTGGATTGTCTGAGATCTTGGAGAGCTTATGATTTAGTATGCTACACCTAGTACTTTACATGATGCTACAACTCTTGCTGCTTACATTGGTTGCCATATTAGGGAGTGGGAAGGGCCTGAGGGTCTTATTCCATATTCCACAGCTGCTTCTTCTAGTGTCAAAGAATCAATGCAACTTGGTGCCTTGGTTAGTAAAAAAAAAAAAGATAGAGAAAAAAAGTTTTGTGAAGGCCGATCTTTCTGTGCATAGAAGAACGTTGGAAAATTAGTTGGCCTAGAGGTTAGTTGGGAGTTTTTCCTGAGCCAACAAATAATCAATATTATCGTCCAAGCTAGTATTCACTGCAAAATTGATAAAAAATGTTGGTTTATTTCCTGTAACTATTTTTCTGGACAGTAGTTCAGGAATTAATTTAATCGATCAATGGTTTGCCAATCAATTGGCATTGTTCTCTAAGCAATTTAGGAATCACATTCTAATCTCTGCGATTGATTCTTCTTCTTTGTTTCAAACATTCATTTCATTCTGAGTACCTGTGGCTCATTTGAAAATGGGTCTGTTTTATTTGTAGACATTTGTTCTTAAGTTACTTCTACACAAATTGTGCTGGGTTTGCCTTGGTTGAGACTGCATAACTCAGTCGTAGACTGGGATTTGTATGTTATCATTAAATAGAATACTAGTTATCTACACAGGTATATGTTAATTAATTTTGCTGCTGTGCAGATTGATCCAGTTCCTGAATTCATTGTGAATTTTTCTTAGTTTTTTTCAAAAGAAGGAGCTGATAAGTTATTGCTGAATGTCATATTATTGTGCTATTACTCTTAACCCCTTGAGTGGCGGGTTTCCTACCACCCTGTCGTGCCCACCAGGGCAGGTTTTTTAAAATGGTCTAATCATTGAATTTCAACTAATTTTGCAGTTGCGTCTCAAGAGCCATAACTTTTTCATTTTTCCATTGACATGGCCATATAAGGGCTTGTTTTTTGCGGGACAAGTTGTGATTTTTTTAAACAGGGGGGTGGAAAAAAAGAAATGGGGAAAAAAGAAAAAAGGGGGCTATGTCATTAAGGGGTTAAATAATGCATTAACTTCCTTCTCTGGGTCATTACGACGCATAGATAACACATGTGTGATTGTATTTTTGATTTTTTACAAAGTAAAGGGAGACAAGTGTTTTTATTATTTTTTTTATAATTTTTTAACTTTTTTTTTTTTTTGTCCCTTTAGGGGACTTCCACAGGGACCCATCAGGACCCCTGATCACATTCCGAGGGTCCGATGGTGACAGCCCTTTACATGCTGCAGTGACAGCCCTTTACATGCTGCAGTCACATAGACTGCAGCATGTAAAGGGTTAACACAGCAGAGATCGGAGGTTTTCTCTGATCTCTGCTGTAAGAGCTGGTACCTAGCTGTCCTCTGACAGCCAAGCACCAAGCTCTCCCTGGGACCATCGGCTTGCTTCTGACAAGCCGATGGTCTCTATGGCAACCTGTAAACAAAGCAGGAGATTGCCGGCATATCAGCAATATCTTCTGCTGGTTTTTCAAAGCCCTTGCTTTGTTCTCTGTGGGTCTGTGGGTCTGTCACAGCTTGTGGCATTGAGCTCTGCAGCTCCCATAGTGATACATAGCCCGGGCTATGTTGCTATGAGCAGTGGAGCTCGTCCCGGAAATTTTCCGGGCGTGCCACTCAAGGGGTTAATCCAAATAGTAAACTGCCTAAGAGCTATCTTTAGATTCTCTCCAGGCCTGAAAGGCAGGCTTTGAAGGAACATATTGTGGACAATATAAGAACGGAACATATTTGTCTTTCCAACTTTTTCATGATCACAGGTTTCCTTTTCTTGAAGAAAAAACATAGTGGTCTACAACCTTGTCTCAATTTTAGGGAGTGGAATAAAACAACGGTGCGCAATCTATATACACTTTCTCTCACCCCGATCTTTTTAACCAACCAACTGGAGCTTGTTGGTTTTCCAATTTGGATTTATAGGGGACATATAATATTATATGTATTAGAGAAGGAAATGAGTAGAAAACAGTGTTTAGTACTTTTGAGGGTCATTGCAAGAATTTTGCCATGATTTTCAACTGACTAATGCATTAGTGATATTTCAAGCTTTCTTTAATGACATTCTCCTAAATTTTGGAGACCAATTTTGTTTTATTTTATCTTGATGATATTCCTATTTATTCCCTGATAGGTTTTTCTCATGTTACTCATGTAAATCAGGTTTTGCAGGTCCTTAGAGAGAATGATTTGTCTGCTAAAAAAGATATTATATGCTGTACAAAAGACATTTGCTGACATTATTTGCTGTACAAAAGATATTCTTTCTTGGTCATATAATCACTTCCCAGGGATTCAAAATGGATCCAATAAGAGTTAAGGCCATCCTTGACTGCGTAAAACTAAAAAATGTCAAAGCCCTTTAATACAAAAGTTTGCAAATTACTACAGAAAGTTTATCTAAGGATTCTTTGAAATTGTAAAATCGCTTACTAATATGAGCAGGAAGGGAGCTGATTCGTCCAAGTGGTCTCTACCAAGAAGGCCTTTAATTCATTTAAGAAGTGCCTTTCTTCTGCTCCTGTTCTGATTCAACTGCTTTCAATCTGTCTAGGCCTTTTATTATAGGAGTGGATGCATCTGAAATTGAAGTGGGGGCGATATTGTCACAGGGTTCCAGTAACCTCATCAATTTATGTCCTTGTGCTTACTTTTCCAGAAAATTGTTACCAATAGAGCAAAACTATGATATTAGAGATATAGAGCTTTTAGCCAGTAAGTGGACTTTTGAAGAGTGGAAACATATTTTGGAGGGAACTCAACATAAAGTAATAGTCCTCACTGATCACCAATATATTGTGTACCTAGTATATGCTAAAAAATTAAATCTAGAGATGAGCGAGCACACTCGTCCGAGCCTGATGCTCGTTCGAGCATTAGGGTACTCGAGATGCTTGTTACTCGAGACGAGCACCACGCGGTACTCGAGTCAATTCTATTTCCTTCCCCGCATGTTTAGTGCCATTTCCTAGCCAATAGACATGCGGGGAAGGCATTACCAATCCCTCGTGTGACGTGCCAGCCCTATCTCACCCCCCTACAGTGAGTGGCTGGTGAGATCAAGTGACCGCCAAGTACTTAAAGCAGTCCCGCCCACGGCTTGCCTCAGACACACGCTGGCAGAGATTAGGGAAAGTGCTGCTGCTGATATAGGGAAAGTGTTAGTGTAGGATCCTGTCTTCAAGAACCCCAACAGTTCTTCTTAGGGCTACATCTGACCGTGTGCATTTTACTTGGGGCCTGCTGGGAGTAGTAGTACTAGTAGTTAGAGATGAGCGAACGTACTCGTCCGAGCTTGATATTCGTGCGAATATTAGGGTGTTCGGGATGCTCGTTACTCGTAACGAGCACCACGCGGTGTTCTGGTTACTTTCAGTTTCCTCTCTGAGACGTTAGCGCGCTTTTCTGGCCAATTGAAAGACAGGGAAGGTATTACAACTTTCCCCTGTGACGTTCAAGCCCTATACCACCCCCCTGCAGTGAGTGGCTGGGAAGATCAGATGTCACCCGAGTATAAAAGTCGGCCCCTCCCGCGGCTCGCCACACATGCCTTGTGAGTTAGCTGAGGGAAAGTACTATCGTGCTGGTGCTGCTGTAGGGAGAGCGTTAGGAGTCAGTGTAGGCTTCAAGAACCCCAAAGGTCCTTCTTAGGGCCACATCTACCTGTGTGCAGGCTGCTGCTAGCAGTGTTTTTTTTTTTTTTCTCAAAATCGGCAGTGCAGAGCATTGCACCCGGCATTAGGGACAGAAGTGGTGCATAGGCAGGGAGAGTGTTAGGAGTGAGTGTAGCCTTTAAGAACCTCAACGGTCCTTTCTAGGGCCAAATTTAAGCGTGTGCAGTACTGTGCTGGCTGCTGTTAGCAGTGTTGCATTTTTTTTTTTTTCTAAAAATCGTCTGTGCAGAGCATTGCACCCTCCATTGATACTACAGGGACAGAATTGTGTAGGCAGGGCCACAACACAGTTATTGTTCATTGAATATACGCAGTGGGTCCTTCCCTTTGCAAAAAAGGAAAAGAAATTATATTTGGCCTGCCTGTGTCAGTCCTAAGGTCTCCGTGTACGTGTGTGCTGCGTGGACAACGTACAAAAATCAGACGCAACCAGCTACGGTTTACTGCAGGCTTGCACCATTGTCTTTCCTGACTGGCAAATACCTGCTCTGCTAGAGTTAATAACTCTGCTACACTAAAGTTGTGTGTCACTTTTTCAGGGCCACACTACAGTTCTAAAAGTTCTTGTTCATTGAATATACGCAGTGGGTCCTTCCCTTTGCAAAAAAGGAAAAGAAATTATATTTGGCCTGCCTGTGTCAGTCCTAAGGTCTCCGTGTACGTGTGTGCTGCGTGGACAACGTACAAAAATCAGACGCAACCAGCTACGGTTTACTGCAGGCTTGCGCCATTGTCTTTCCTGACTGGCAAATACCTGCTCTGCTAGAGTTAATAACTCTGCTACACTAAAGTCGTGTGTCACTTTTTCAGGGCCACACTACAGTTCTAAAAGTTATTGTTCATTGAATATACGCAGTGGGTCCTTCCCTTTGCAAAAAAGGAAAAGAAATTATATTTGGCCTGCCTGTGTCAGTCCTAAGGTCTCCGTGTACGTCTGTGCTGCGTGGAGAACGTAAAAAAATCAGACGCAACCAGCTACGGTTGAGTGCAGCCTTGCGCCAATTTCTTTCCTGCCTGGGAAATACCTGCTCTGCCACAGTTAGTAACTCTGCAACAGTAAAGTTCTGTGACAGTTTTGCAGGGCCGCAACACAGTTATTAAACTTATTATTCAGTGAATAGACGCAGTGGGCCTATCCTTTTAAACAAAAGGGAAGAAAGTATATTTGCCCTGCCTGTGTCAGTCCTAAGGGCTCTGGGTACGTCTGTGCTGCGTGGAGAACGTAAAAAAATCAGACGCAACCAGCTACGGTTGAGTGCAGCCTTGCGCCAATTTCTTTTCTGCCTGGGAAATCAAATCACTGGTAATACAGCATGCTGAGGGGTAGGGGTAGGCCTAGAGGACGTGGACGTGGCCGAGGACGAGGAGGGCCAAGTGAGGGTGTGGGCACAGGCCGAGCCAGTGCGGTGGCCAGGGGTAGAGGCAGGGCCAGACCGAATAATCCACCAACTGTTTCCCAAAGCGCCCCCTCGCGCCATGCCACCCTGCACAGGTCAAGGTGCTCTACGGTGTGGCAGTTTTTCACAGAGACGCCTGACGACCGACGAACAGTGGTGTGCAACCTTTGTCGCGCCAAGATCAGCTGGGGAGGCACCACCAACAGCATGCGCAGGCATATGATGGCCAAGCACCCCACAAGGTGGGACGATGCCCGTTCACCGCCTCCGGTTTGCACCACTGCCTCTCCCCCTGTGCCCCAACCTGCCACTGAGATCCAACCCCCCTCTCAGGACACAGGCACTACCGTCTCCTGGCCTGCACCCACACCCTCACCTCCGCTGTCCTCGGCCCCATCCAGCAATGTCTCTCAGCGCAGCGTCCAGACGTCGCTAGTGCCACAGTTTGAGCGCAAGCGCAAGTACGACGCCACGCACACGCACGCTCAAGCGTTAAACGTGCACATTGCAAAATTGATCAGCCTAGAGATGCTGCCGTATAGGCTTGTGGAAACGGAGGCTTTCAAAAGCATGATGGCGGCGGCTGCCCCGCGCTACTCGGTTCCCAGTCGCCACTACTTTTCCCGATGTGCCGTCCCAGCCCTGCACGACCACGTCTCCCGCAACATTGTACGCGCCCTCACCAACGCGGTTACTGCCAAGGTCCACTTAACAACGGACATGTGGACAAGCACAGGCGGGCAGGGCCACTATATCTCCCTGACGGCACATTGGGTGAATTTAGTGGAGGCTGGGACAGAGTCAGAGCCTGGGACCGCTCACGTCCTACCCACCCCCAGAATTGCGGGCCACAGCTCGGTGGTGGTATCTGCGGCGGTGTATGCTTCCTCCACTAAAGCACCTTCCTCCTCCTCCTCCTCCAACGCAACCTCTGTCTCGCAATCAAGATGTGTCAGCAGCACGTCGCCAGCAGTCGGTGTCACGCGGCGTGGCAGCACAGCGGTGGGCAAGCGTCAGCAGGCCGTGCTGAAACTACTCAGCTTAGGAGAGAAGAGGCACACGGCCCACGAACTGCTGCAGGGTCTGACAGAGCAGACCGACCACTGGCTTGCGCCGCTGAGCCTCCAACCGGGCATGGTCGTGTGTGACAACAGCCGTAAGCTGGTGGCGGCTCTGCAGCTCGGCAGCCTCACGCACGTGCCATGCCTGGCCTATGTCTTTAATTTGGTGGTTCAGCGCTTTCTGAAAAGCTACTCCCACTTGTCAGACCTGCTCGGAAAGGTGCGCCAGCTCTGCGCACATTTCCGCAAATCCCACACGCACGCTGCCACCCTGCGGACACTGCAACATAGGTTTAATCTGCCAGTGCACCGACTGCTGTGCGACGTGCCCACACAGTGGAACTCTACGCTCCACATGTTGGCCAGACTCTATGAGCAGCGTAGAGCTATAGTGGAATACCAACTCCAACTTGTGCGGCGCAGTGGGAGTCAGCCTCCTCAATTATTTACAGAAGAGTGGCCCTGGTTGGCAGCCATCTGCCAGGTCCTTGGAAAATTTGAGGAGTCTTCCCAGGTGGTGAGCGGCGATGCTGCAATCATTAGCGTCACCATTCCATGCTATGCATCTTGAGAAGTTCCCTGCAAAGCATAAAGGCAGACGCTTTGCGCTCGGAAACAGAGCCGGGGGAAGACAGTATGTCGCTGGATAGTCAGAGCACCCGCCTGTCTATATCTCAGCGCGTTGAGGAGGAGGAGGAGGAGCATGAGGAGGATGAGGAGGAGGGGGAAGAGACAGCTTGGCCCACTGGTGAGGGTACACATGCTGCTGTGCTGTCATCCTTTCAGCGTGTATGGCCTGAGGAGGAGGAAGAGGAGGAGGAGGAGGAGGATCCTGAAAGTGATCTTCCTAGTGAGGACAGCCATGTGTTGCGTACAGGTACCCTGGCACACATGGCTGACTTCATGTTAGGATGCCTTTCTCGTGACCCTCGCGTTACACGCATTCTGGCCACTACGGATTACTGGGTGTACACACTGCTCGATCCACGGTATAAGGAGAGCCTTTGCACTCTCATTCCCGAAGAGGAAAGGGGTTCGAGAATGATGCTATACCACAGGGCGCTGGTGGACAAACTGATGGTAAACTTCCCATCCGACAGCGCTAGTGGCAGAAGGCGCAGTTCCGAGGGCCAGGTAGCAGGGGAGGCGCAGAGATCAGGCAGCATGTACAGCGCAGGCAGGGGAACATTTTCCAAGGCCTTTGCCAGCTTTATGGCTCCCCAGCAAGACTGTGTCACCGCTCCCCAGTCAAGGCTGAGTCGGCAGGAGCACTGTAAAAGGATGGTGAGGGAGTACGTAGCCGATCGCACGACCGTCCTCCGTGACGCCTCTGCCCCCTACAACTACTGGGTGTCGAAGCTGGACACGTGGCCTGAACTCGCGCTGTATGCCCTGGAGGTGCTTGCTTGTCCTGCGGCTAGCGTCTTGTCGGAGAGTGTGTTTAGTGTGGCTGGGGGAATCATCACGGATAAGCGTACCCACCTGTCAACCGACAGTGCCGACAGGCTTACACTCATCAAGATGAACAAAGCCTGGATTTCCCCAGACTTCTCTTCTCCACCAGCGGACAGCAGCGATACGTAAGCAATACGTAGGCTGCACCCGCGGATGGAAGCTACATTCTCTCTCACCATCCAAAACGGGGACATTTCTGCTTCATCAATCTGTGTCTAATATTCCTCCTCCTCCTCCTGCTCCTCCTCCTGAAACCTCACGTAAACACGCTGAACGGGCAATTTTTCTTAGGGCCAGAAGGCTCACTCATCTAATTTTTCTAAACAATTTTTATATGTTTCAATGCTCTTAAAAGCGTTGAAACTTTATCTTGAACCAATTTTTCGTTAAACTGGGCTGCCTCCAGGCCTAGTTACCACTTAAGCCACATTAACCAAAGCGATTAATGGGTTTCGCCTGCCCTCTTGGTTGGCCATGGCCAATTTTTTGGATGTACATTAGTACTGTTGATACAGCAATTTTTGTGGGCCCTCGCCTACAGTGTAATCAAATGAATTTTTAGCCCACCTGCATTACAGCTGACGTTACATCCGCTGTGTTGGGCAATGCAATGGGATATTTTTGTGTATCGCCGGTGGGTTCCAGGGAGCCACCCATGCTGTAGGTGCACACGGAGTTTAACCTACATCTGTCCACTTGTAAAGAACCCCAGTCTGACTGGGGCATGCAGTGTGGGCCGAAGCCCACCTGTATTAAGCACAACATTACTACCTCAGCTGTGTTGGGTAATGCAATGGGATATTTCTATGTACCGCCGGTGGCTTCCTGGCACCCACCCCTGCTGTGGGTCCACAGGGAATTATAAATGCATCTGTTTCCACTTGTAAAGAACCCCACTGTGACTGGGGCATGCAGTGTGGGCCGAAGCCCACCTGCATTAAGCACGACATTACTACCTCAGCTGTGTTGGGCAATGCAATGGGATATTTCTATGTACCGCCGGTGGCTTCCTGGCACCCACCCATGCTGTGGGTCCACAGGGAATTATAAATGCATCTGTGTCCACTTGTAAAGAACCCCAGTCTGACTGGGGCATGCAGACACCTTGAC
Organism: Eleutherodactylus coqui; assembly: GCF_035609145.1. Classification (NCBI taxonomy): domain Eukaryota; kingdom Metazoa; phylum Chordata; class Amphibia; order Anura; family Eleutherodactylidae; genus Eleutherodactylus; species Eleutherodactylus coqui. The sequence goes on along the minus strand of NC_089837.1, from coordinate 188,609,673 downwards.
AGAATTAATAGTGTGTGACACATAGGTTCCCCATTGCTATGCCCACGTGTGCAGCTCCTGATGGCGGTGGCACAGGATTCTATTTCTCATTGCTTCTGTACAGCATTGTGGGCTATCGCCCCGCCCCTTTTAAAGAGGGTCGCTGCCTAGCCGTGCCAACCTCTGCAGTGTGTGCCTGCGGTTCCTCCTCATGGCAGACGCACTTCTAAATAGACATGAGGGTGGTGAGGCATTAGGGCAGCTGAAGGCTGCGCAGGGACACTTTGGTGTGCGCTGTGGGGGGGAGGGGGGGGGGCGGTTGGGCAGCATGTAACACAGGAGAAGTGGCAGTGGAGTGTCATGCAGGCAGTGATTGTGCTTTGTTGGAGGTAGTGTGGTGCTTAGCTAAGGTATGCCATGCTAATGAGGGCTTTTCAGAAGTAAAAGTTTTTGGGAGGGGGGGGCCCACTCTTGCCGCTATTGTGGCTTAATAGTGGGACCTGTGAACTTGAGATGCAGCCCAACATGTAGCCCCTCGCCTGCCCTATCCGTTGCTGTGTCGTTCCCATCACTTTCTTGAATTGCCCAGATTTTCACACAAGGAAACCTTAGCGAGCATCGGCGAAATACAAAAATGCTCGGGTCGCCCATTGACTTCAATGGGGTTCGTTACTCGAAACGAACCCTCGAGCATCGCGAAAAGTTCGTCCCGAATAACAAGCACCCGAGCATTTTGGTGCTCGCTCATCTCTACTAGTAGTGCTTTCATTTTTGTATAATGCAGCTAGGCCTGTTTGCAGCCTTTCAGTAATACTTTTTTCCGGCTGCAGTGCTGTACTATACCGCTCTCATCGTGAAAGTGCACCCCAATTATTCCTAGCCTGCTGCGAACTACCTCATTTATACAATTCTCTGTCTGCAGTGAATTAGACGCAGACTGTTGGGGCACAGCCACTTCTATAGGGAAAGAAATATACACTATACAGTCCATATCCTCTGTGCAAAAACCCCAAAGCTCCTTCTTAGGGCTACATCTGACCGTGTGCATTTTACTTGGGGCCTGCTGGGAGTTTTAGTGCTTTAATATTTTAGTATAACGCAGCTAGGCTTGTTTGCAGCCTTTCAGTGATACTTTTTTTTCTGGCTGCAGTGCCGTACTATACCGCTCTCAGGCCTCAGTCACACGGGCGCATCGGCACCCTTACACCGGCGCCGATGCGCCCGTGTGACTGACACCAGCAGACGGACGTACCTGCAGACGGCCGTCTCTCTGCAGCGCTGGAGGAAAGAACATGTGACCGGCTTCATTGCCGGTCATGTGTTCTTTCCTCCGGCGCTGCAGAGAGACGTCCGCCTTTTGGTACGTCCGTCTCCTTCCTGCAGTCACACGGGTGCATCGGCGCCGGTGTACGGGCGCCGATGCACCCGTGTGACTGAGTCCTCATTGTGATAGTGCACTCCAATCATTCCTAGCCTACTACCTCATTTATACCATTCTCTGTCTGCAGTGAATTAGACAGCGGTCTCACCGCTAAACAGTACTGTAATATTACCGGGGCCACTGCAAAGTATTTCAGCTCAGCCACTGTGCAGAGTGTCTCACAATACCATTTCCATTGGTGGGGTTGAGATTGCCGCAGTTACCAGCACTATCCACTGCCTTTAGAGTCTTCTCCCACTCCACACAACCTCTATTATCTGCAAGTCCCTGGGAGCAGTAAATTACCCCTAGGTATCAGCGCAAGACAGCGCAAGTCACAGCATAGAGCCTCCACTATCTATAAGTCTCTGTGTGCGGAGAATTAAGGACCAGTTGTCAGTGCTTTAGAGTGGGGTAATTTATTTGGGCCCTGCTCTATTCTTAATCCGCCATGATGAGGAGTAGGGGTAGGGTCGAGGACGTGGCCGAGTTCCTGGTCCAGGTGAATCACAGCCGGCTGCTGCGGAATTAGGAGAGAGGAAAGTTTCTGGGGTCCCCAGCTTCAGATCCCAATTTATGGGTGCTCGTGGTAGACCTTTATTTCTAACAGAGTAGTGTGAGCAGGTCCTGTTGAGGATGGCAGAAAATGCATCCAGCAATGTATCGACCACCCAGTCTTCTACGCAGTCAACTACTCCCGGCTTAGGGACTGCAACTCTGAATCCTCTGGCTGCTGCTCCTCCTTCCTCCCAGCTTCCTCACTCCATGAAAATAACATATTGTGATGAGCAGGCAGACTCCCAGGAACTGTTCTCAGGTCCCTGCCATGAGTGAGAAAAACTGGTTCCTCTCTCACCTGAGGAGTTTGTCGTGACCGATGCCCAACCTTTGGAAAGTTCCCGGAGTCCGGGTGATGAGGCTGGGGACGTCCGGCAACTGTTTCAAGAGCTTTCAGTGGGTGAAGAGGATGATGATGATGAGACACAGTTGTCTGTCAGTGAGGTAGTAGTAAGGGCAGTAAGTCCGAGGGAGGAGCGCACAGAGGATTCGGAGGAAGAGCAGCTGGACGATGAGGTGACTGACCCCACCTGGTTTGCTAAGCCTACTAAGGACAGGGCTTCAGAGGGGGAGGCAAGTGCAGCAGCAGGACAGCTTGGAAGAGGCAGTGGAGTGGCCAGGGGTAAAGGCAGGGCCAGAGCGAAGAATCCCCCAACTGTTTTCCAAAGCACACCCTCGTGGCAAGCCTCCGTGCAGAGGGCTAGGTGTTCAAAGGAGTGGATGTTTTTCAGTGAGAGCGCAGACGACCGACGAACAGTGGTGTGCAACCTGTGTCGCACCAAGATCAGCCAGGGAGCCACCACTATCAGCCTCACCACCACAAGCATGCGCAGGCGTATGATGGCCAAGCACCCCACAAGGTGGGACGAAGGCCGTTCTCCAGGTCACACCACTGCCTCTTCCCCTGTGCCCCAACTTGCCACACAGATCCAATCCCCCTCTCAGGACATAGGCACGAGCACCTCCCGGCCTGCACCCACACCCTCACCTCCACTGTCCTCCACCCCATCCAGCAATGTCTCTCAGTGCCGCCTTCAGCTGTCGCTAACACAAGCGCTGGAGCGAAAGTGCAAATACGCCGCAATGCACCCACACGCACTAGCTTTAAACGTGCACATTGCCAAATTAATCAACCTGGAGATGCTGCTGTACAGGCTTGTGAAAACGGAGGCTTTCAAAAACATGATGGCGGCAGCGGTCCCGCACTATACGATCCCCAGTCGCCACTATTTTTCCAGATGTGCCGTCCCAGCCCTACACCAGCACGTCTCCCGCAACATAAATCGTGCCCTCACCAACGCGGTTACTGGGAAGGTCCACTTAACCACGGACACAGGGACAAGTACTGGTGGGCAGGGCCACTATATCTCCCTGACGGCACATTGGGTGAATTTGGTGGAGGCTGGGACCGAGTCAGAGCCTGGGACCGCTCACGTCCTACACACACCCAGAATAGTAGGTCCTACCTCGGTGCTGGTATCTGCTGCGGTTTATGCCACCTCCTCTAAACCCTCCCCCTCCTCCTCCTCCTACGCAACCTCCACCTCTCAATTAAGAAATGTGAGCAGCACGTTGCCAGGAGTCGGTATCGCGCAGCGCGGCAGCACAGCAGTGGGCAAGCATCAGCAGGCGGTGCTGAAACTAATCAGCTTAGGTGACAAGAGGCACACGGCCCCCGAACTGTTGCAGGGTCTGAAAGAGCAGACTGACCTCTGGCTTTCACCGCTGAGCCTCCAACCGGGCATGGTCGTGTCTGACAATGGCCGTAACCTGGTGGCAGCTCTGCAACACGGCAGCTTCACACACATGCCATGCCTGGCCCACGTCTTCAATTTGGTGGTTCAGCGGTTTCTGAAAAACTACCCTCACTTGTCTGACCTGCTCAGCAAGGTGCGCCGCATCTGCACACATTTCCGCAAGTCCACCATGGACGCTGCCACCCTGAGGACCCTGCAACATCGGTTTAATCTGCCGGAGCACTGACTGCTGTGCGACATGCCCACATGGTGGAATTCTATGCTGTACATGTTGGCCAGGCTGTATGAGCAGCGTAGAGCAATCGTGGAATACCAACTCCAACATGGGCGGCGTAGTGGGAGTCAGCCTCCCCAATTCTTTACCGAGGAGTGGGCCTGGATGGCAGATATCTGCCAGGTCCTCGGAAACTTTAAGAAGTCTACCCAGATGGTGAGCGACGATGCTGCAATCATTAGCAATTCCATCCCGCTGCTATGCCTGCTGAGAAGTTCGCTGCAAAGCATAAAGGCTAACGCTTTGCGGTTGGAACAGGAGACGGGGATGAGAGTATGTCGCTTGATAGCCTGACCACCCTCATGTCTATATCTCAGAGCGTTTTGGAGGAGGACAAGGAGGGGGAGGAGCAGGAGGAGGAGGGGGAAAAGACAGCTGGGCACACAGCAGAGGGTACCCATGCTGCTTGCCTCTCATCTGTTCAGCGTGTATGGACTGTGGAGGAGGAGGAGGATCCTGAAAGTCATCTTCCTTGTGAGGACAGCGATGTGTTGCATACTGGTACCCTGGCACACATGGCTGACTTTATGTTAGGCTGCCTTTCTCGTGACCCTCGCCTTAGACGGATTCTGGCCAACACAGATTACTAGGTGTACACCCTTCTCGACCCACGGTATAAGGGGAACCTTTCCACTCTCATTCCTGAAGAGGAAAGGGGTAGGAGAGTGATGCAATACCACAGTGCCCTGGTGAAAAAAGTGATGCTAAACTTCCCATTTGACAGGGATAGTGGCAGAACGTGCAGTTCCGAGGGCCAAGTAGCAGTGGAGGCGCGGAGATCAGGCAGCATGTCCAGCGCAGGCAGGGGAACACTCTCCAAGGCCTTTGCCAGCTTTATGGCTCCCCAGCCACCACTCCCCAGTCAAGGCTGAGTCAGAGGGAGCACTGTAAAAAGATGGTGAGGGAGTATGTAGCCGATCGTACCACCGTCCTCCGTGATGCCTCTGCTACATACAACTATTGGGTGTCAAAGCTGGACACGTGGCATGAACTTGCGCTGTACGCCCTGGAGGTGCTGGCTTGCCCTGCCGCTAGCGTCTTGTCGGAGAGGGTGTTCAGTGCAGCTGGGGGAATCATCACGGATAAGCGTACTCGCCTGTCAACTGCCAGTGCCGGCATGCTTACACTCATAAAGATGAACAAAGCCTGGATTTCCCCAGACTTCTCTTCTCCACTGGCGGAGAGCAGCGGAACCTAAAGATTCTTTTCGCTGCAACCGCAGAAAAAAGCATTCTCTATCACCGTAAAAAAAGGGGGAATAAGCTTTGTCAATCACTCTCGGATATATTAGTCCTCCTCCTCCTACTCCTCCTCTTGAAACATCATGTCATCACGCTGAACTGCCAATTTTTCTCCAAAAAGGCTCTGCTTACAATTTTTTAACAATTTTTCAAAGTTTCAAAAGTATTGATACTTTAACATAAACCAATTATTTCCACAGGGCTGCCTCTAGGCTCTGTTACAAATTAAGCAACAGTGAGCTGTATCTTTAAAAAATATTTATGGGTTTCACCTACCCTCTCGCTTGAGCAATTTTTCAGGGGTACACTTGTACTCTTGGTACACTCATTTTTCTGGCTCTCGCCTATACTCTTATCTAACTAATTTTTCCGGCCTTCGCCTACACTCGTGGTACACCAATGTTTCAGGGGTTCGCCTATACTCTTGCTACAGAAATGTTACAGGGGTCTGCCCATACCTTTGCTACAGGAATGTTACTGGGGTCTGCCTATAATTGTGCTACAGAAATGTAACTGGGGTCCGCCTATACTTCTGCTACAGAAATGTTACAGGGGTCTGCCTATACTTTTACTACAAAAAATGTTACTGGGGTCTGCCTCTACTTTTACTACAGAAATGTTACAGGGGTCTGCCTATACCCTTGCTACAGGAATGTTACTGGGGTCTGCCTATACCTTTGCTACAGGAATGTTACTAGGGTCTGCCTATACTTCTGCTACAGAAATGTTACAGGGGTCTGTCTATACTTTTACTACAGAAATGTTACCGGGGTCTGCCTATACTTCTGCTACAGAAATGTTACAGGGGTCTGCCTATATTTTTACTACAGAAATGTTACTTGGGTCCGCCTCTACTTTTACTACAGAAATGTTACTTGGGTCCGCCTCTACTTTTACTACAGAAATGTTACTGGGGTCTGCCTATATTTCTGCTACAGAAATGTTTGTGGGGTCTGCCTATACTTCTGCTACAGAAATGTTACTGGGGTCTGCTTATACTTCTGCTACAGAAATGTTACAGGGGTCTGTCTATACTTTTACTACAGAAATGTTACTGGGGTCTGCCTATACCTTTGCTACAGGAATGTTACTGGGGTCTGCCTATGGGTGCACAAAGACTTCCCATCGCGGTGTTTTACCTATCTGGCACAAATATACTGACTTACTTGGGTAGGGTACAGAGTGCGGATGGCTTTCCCCTTGCGTTGTCAATTGAGGTATCCGACACCTACACAGAATGAATAGTGTGTGGACACATGGATTCCCCATTGCTATGTAATTCGTGGCACCTTGGGTCACACAAGGTGTTTGCTGTAACCGAGCCTGACCCATGTCCCGCTCACATATTTCCCACACAGACTATAGTGGGTCCTGGTCATGAATTGTGGTCATGGGATCAGCACTGGACAACATGTATTTTCTCTCGTGTTACGACAGTTATCCGCGGCACTGGTTTGGGCTAAACAAAAGGAGCTTTACTGCATTCATGAGACGTTCACAGCTGTACTAGCATCGAGTCCACTTTATGCCCACGATAGCTGAGGGTGTGTGCAGAGGCCGAGGTCCTGTGGAAATGGAACTGCGCCAGGTTGGGCCCGTGGAACTTGTTCCTGGGTAATCCAGTCTTTGAAGCGGTGAAAGCAACCGCAACTAATTAAATGAGACGTTCACTGCTGTACTGGCATCGGAGTCCGCTTTATGCTTACCATTGCTGAGGGTGTGTGCAGCGGCCGAGGTCCTGGGGGAAATGCAACTGCGCCAGGTTGGGCCCGTGAAACTTGTTCCTGGTTAATCCAGTCTTTTGGGCGGTGAAAGCAACCGCAACTAATTAAATGAGACGTTCACTGCTGTACTAGCATCGGAGTCCGCTTTATGCCCACCATTGCTACGGGCTGTGTGCAGAGGCCAAGGTCCTGGGAGAAATGCAACTGCGCCAGGTTGGGCCCGTGGAACTTGTTCCTGGTTAATCCAGTCTTTGGAACGGTGAAAGCAACCGCAACTAATTAAATGAGACGTTCTCTGCTGTACTAGCATCGGAGTCCGCTTTATGCCCACCATTGCTGAGGGTGTGTGCAGAGGCCCGAGGTCCTGGGGGAAAGGCAACTGCGCCAGGTTGGGCCCGTGGAACTTGTTCCTGGTTATTCCAGTCTTTGGAGCGGTGAAAGCAACTGCAACTAATTAAATGAGACGTTCACTGCTGTACTAGCATTGGAGTCCACTTTATGCCCACCATTGCTGAGGGTGTGTGCAGAGGGCGAGATCCTGGGGGAAAGGCAACTGCGCCAGCCTGGGCCCGTGGAACTTGTTCCTGGGTAATCCAGTCTTTGGAGCGGTGAAAGTAAACGCAACTAATTAAATGAGACGTTCACTGCTGTACTAGCATCGGAGTCCGCTTTATGCCCACCATTGCTGAGGGTGTGTGCAGAGGCCGAGGTCCTGGGGGAAATGCAACTGCGCCAGGTTGGGCCCGTGGAACTTGTTCCTGGTTAATCCAGTCTTTGGAGCGGTGAAAGCAACCGCAACTAATTAAATGGGACGTTCACTGCTGTACTAGTATTGGAGTCCACTTTATGCTCACCATTGCTGAGCGTGAGTGCAGAGGCCGAGGTCCTCGGCGGAGTAAAAGTCTGCCATGTTTGGGCACTGTAATTGCTTCATGTTTAATACTTTCCTTGGGTTCCTTTGGCTTGCCTATGCTTTGAATGCACAAAGACTTCGCAAAGCGGTGATTTGCCTGTCTGACACTAATACACTGACTGACTAGGGCAGAAAAGTAGGCCAAGGCCCCTCGTAGGGTGAAACTCTGCCATGTTTGGGCACTCTGATTTCTTCATTTGTAATACCATGCTTGAGTTTCTTGGGCTAGCCTATGCTGTGAGTGCACAATGACTTCCCATTGCGTTGCTTTACCAGTCTGGCACAAATACACTGACTGACTAGGGTAGAAATGTGGGCCGAGGTCCTTGGCGGGGTGAAACTCTGCCATGTTTGGGCGCTCTGATTTCTTCTTGCGTAATACCATCTTTGTGCACCGACAGCATAGGCAAGCCCAAGGAACTCAAAAACTTTCCATTGCGGTGTTGAGCTATCTAACACCTACACAGATCGAATTGTGTGGGGACACATGGATTTCCGATTGCTATGTGACTCACGGCACCTTGGGTCACACAAGATGGAGGCTGGGACTGAGCCTGACCCTGGGCCCGCTCACGTGCTTCCCACACAGAGTATTGCTGCATTGTGGAGATGTGTAGAAGTGCTGGGCTGGCACCTGAGTCCCCTTTATGCCCACGTTTGCGGCTCCTGAAAATTTTGCGACGGAGGAGCCACGGGATTGGAATGATGATCGTACGTCAATTTATCATCGATTCTCATCAGCATTGTGGGCTATCGTCCCCCCCCCCTTTCAAAGAGGGTCGCTGCCTGGCCCTGCCAACCCTCTGCAGTGTGTGCCTCCAGATCCTCCTCATCCCAGACGCACTTTGAAATAGACATGAGGGTGGTGTAGCTATGAAGCGAGCGTGTGGCATGAGGGCAGCTGAAGGCTGTGCAGGGAAACTTTGGTGTGCGCTGTGGACGCAGGGTCATGCAGGGCGGGAAGGGGGGGGGTTGGGCAGCATGTAACCCAGGAGAAGAGGCAGCGGTGTGACCCGCAGGCAGTGATTTCCTTGGTTGCAGGTAGTGTGGTGCTTAGCTAAGGTGTGCCTTGCTAATGAGGGTTTGTCCGAAGTAAAAATTGTTAGAGGGGTGACGCCAGACTCTTGCCCCCAATGTGGCTTAATAGTGGGACCTGGGAGCCTCAGGTGCAGCCATGCATGCTGCCCCTGCCCCTCCCTATCCGTTTCTGTGGTGTTTCCATGAGTTTCAGATGTTTTCTGGTGTTTCACAAGTCATGACCTATGCGGAGCATTGGTCCCATACAAAAATGCTCGAGTCGCCCATTGACTTCAATGGGGTTCGTTACTCAAAACAAGCTCTCGAGGATCGCAAAAAGTTCGACTCGAGCAACGAGCACCCGAGCATTTTGCTGCTCGCTCATCTCTATAAGTGAAGTAAATACAGCTACTGCAAGAGACAGCCCAAGAGCCTTTTGCCTTATGGTTAGGGTTCTCCGTCCCTCACCGAAGGCACAAAAGGTTTCAACAAAGACTTATGAAAAACCCTGTAAACCCTCCATGTAGCTGGGAAATCAAGTTCATAAGCAAGCGGGTTTACTACACGCGTGATGACGAAGGGACCCACATAACGCGGCACCAATTTCAAAGACAGAACCTTAAATTTGAGATTTCTAGAAGACAAATATACATTCTGTCCCATCCTGTAAGATACATATAGACTCCTCCCACTATGCAACTGCATACGAGCCCCCGTTGCTTTCAGGTTCTTCTATACTTCTTTCCATACCCTCTGCAGCACATCTGTGGCGACATCAGCTGCAGGCACCGGTAATGGTCTCAGAGGCCCCTCCAGATGATGACGACGATTTTTACTGCATGCACAGACAGATCACCCCTTAAAAAAGTCACAGATCACCCGAGACATGCCTGGCCACCAGTAGTGTCTAGTACAAAGTTCCAGAGTCCCCTGAACCCCCGGATGGCCTGCGAGAACAGATGAGTGAGACTCTTCAATGACTCTAAGACGCAAGGTCTCTGGCACAAACCATCTGCACTCCTGCACCCCCGAGGGAGTGTCCTGCTGACAATTTTGTAGATGAGGATCGAGATCAGATTCTACAGCTGCCACTACAACCCCAGGTGCCAAGATATTCTCGGGAGCCACTGTCTCACTTTCTGGCGAACCGAAATCCGTGAGAGGGCGTCAGCCTTCACATTCTTATCCCCTGGAATATATGTAACAACGAGGTTAAACCTGGCCAAAAACAACGCCTACCTGGCCTGACGAGCTGTGAGTCTCTTAGTGTTGGCGAGATATACCAAGTTTTTATGATCAGTATATGTGGTAATAGGATGCCTTGCCCCCTCAAAATGGTGATGCCACTCTTCAAGAGACCACTTAATCGCCAATAACTCATGATTACGTAGTTACGTTCCGCCAAACTGAACTTTCGCGAGAAGAATGCACATGGACTATACCCAGATCTCCCGCTGCCTTCCTGAGACAAAACAGCCCCCGCCCCCACCTCAGACGCATCGACCTCAATGAAGAACGGTCGCCTCTCGTCAGGCTGTACTAGCACTGGGGCAGCAGTAAACGCCCTTTTGATATGACTAAAAGCCTCTAGGGCCTCTGCCGACCATCTTACCAAGTCGGCACCCTTCTTGGTAAGATCGGTCAGGGGTTGAGCAGTAACAGAATAATTCTTAATGAATTTACGGTAAAAATTTGCAAAACCTAAAAACCGCTGGAGTGCTTTCAGGTTATCTGTCTGACCAATTGGGAGATTGCTGCCACTTTATCAGACTCCATTTGAATCTCCGTGGGTGAAATCACATAACCAAGGAAAGACACTTGTTTAGTACCAAAAATGCATTTCTCCAACTTGACAAAAAGTTGGTACTCACACAAACAGATCAGAACCATCCTCAGGTGCCGCACATGTGAATCCCAGTCTGGGGAGTACACCAGAATGTCATCGAGATATATGACCAAAAATACCCCCAGGAAGTCATGAAAGACCGCGTTCATAAACCCCTGGAACACAGCGGAGGCATTACAAAGTACGAAGGGCATAACTAGACATTCAAAGTGTCCAAACAAGGTGTTGAACGCGGTCTTCCACTCATCTCCTTTTCGGATGCAAATCAAATTGTAAGCCCTCCTTAAGTCCAATTTGGAAAACCAGCGGGCCCCTACCACCTGATTCAATAAATCAGACAAATACCCAGGAATAAGTATGGCATCTGCTGAACACATGGATATAGTAGCTAAGTGATTACGACTGGACAACCCCCAATGTGGACCAATCAAATCGGGGATTGTGCAGTGCCAACCAAGGCATACCAAGCACTACATCAACGGACATCCTTTCCATTACCAAGAATGACAGATTCTCAGAATGGAGAACACCCACAGTGAACTGTAAAATGGGAGTCCTCCATTGTACAACACCTGCAGACAGAGGGGTAGAATCAATACTGGTGAAGTGTATGGGAATCTTTAACACGGAGAATTCAGTCATCAGAGGTCTGACAAAAATTGGCGGCAGCAGCCGAATCAATAAAAGCTTGACCGGACCGTGTGAAATTCCGGAAACCAATCTGACAAGGCACCAACAACTTAGGGGGTACCTGTGCTCCTAGGCAATCCTCTAGGTTTCTTATATCTTATAGTCTCCACTGATGTAGAAACCACCCTCCCAGATTAATACCATTTCTGATAGTATCAAAAATAGCAATAGTAGAATGTTGTGTGCAAATAGGGTAAGGTTCAATTCGTGGGAACCTATATTTATGCCTCTGTACACATCTGAATCAGTCAGTCTTTTGAGTAGTGGCTCTAGAACTAGGTTGAATAGTAGGGGTGATAGCAGGCAACTAGAGATGAGCGAACGTACTCGTCCGAGCTTGATACTCGTTCGAGTATTAGCGTGTTCGAGATGCTTGTTACTCGAGACGAGTACCACGCGATGTTCGAGTTACTTTCACTTTCATCTCTGAGACGTTAGCACGCTTTTCTGGCCAATAGAAAGACAGGGAAGGCATTACAACTTCCCCCTGCGACGTTCAAGCCCTATACCACCCCCCTGCAGTGAGTGGCTGGCGAGATCAGGTGTCACCCGAGTATATAAATCGGCCCCTCCCGCAGCTCGCCACAGATGCATTCTGACAGAGATCAGGGACAGTGCTGCTGGTGCCGGAGCTGCTATAGGGAGAGCGTTAGGAGTTATTTTAAGCTTTAAGAACCCCAACGGTCCTTCTTAGGGCCACATCTAACCGTGTGCAGTAGTGTGGAGGCTGCTTTTTGCAGTGTTGCACTTTTTTTTTTGTATATCGACCGTTCAGAGCATTGCGTCCTGCAGTAATTTTACATTGTCCAGGGCCAGTAGTGGTGAGGCAGGGACAGAAGACATATTTAGTGTATATAGGCAGTGGGCCTTTCCAAAAACATTTTGGAACAAAAATCTATTTGGGCTGCTTGTGACCGTCCTCAGTGTACTGGGTCTCTGCTGGGGGTAGTTGTCCTAATTCATACGCAGCCAGCTAAGTGTTACAGCAGGCTTGCGCAAAATTCTTTCCTGCCTCTGTGTTGCCTCTTACATCACCGCTGTATTCCTGTCCACAAGAGTACTGGGTCTCTGCTGGGGGTAGTTGTCCTAATTCATACGCAGCCAGCTAAGTGTTACAGCAGGCTTGCGCAAAATTCTTTCCTGCCTCTGTGTTGCCTCTTACATCACCGCTGTATTCCTGTCCACAAGTGTACTGGGTCTCTGCTGGGGGTAGTTGTCCTAATTCATACGCAGCCAGCTAAGTGTTACAGCAGGCTTGCGCAAAATTCTTTCCTGCCTCTGTGTTGCCTCTTACATCACCGCTGTATTCCTGTCCACAAGTGTACTGGGTCTCTGCTGGGGGTAGTTGTCCTAATTCATACGCAGCCAGCTAAGTGTTACAGCAGGCTTGCGCAAAATTCTTTCCTGCCTCTGTGTTGCCTCTTACATCACCGCTGTATTCCTGTCCACAAGTGTACTGGGTCTCTGCTGGGGGTAGTTGTCCTAATTCATACGCAGCCAGCTAAGTGTTACAGCAGGCTTGCGCAAAATTCTTTCCTGCCTCTGTGTTGCCTCTTACATCACCGCTGTATTCCTGTCCACAAGTGTACTGGGTCTCTGCTGGAGGTAGTGGTCCTAATTTATACGCAGCCAGCTAAGTGTTACAGCAGGCTTGCGCAAAATTCTTTCCTGCCTCTGCTGTGCGTTCCATAAGCGAAGTCAGTCTCCAACCACAGGCCAATAAGCGGCACATTTAATTACAGCGTTCTGTTTCTGCACAACTGGTAATACAGCATGCTGAGGGGTAGGCCTACAGGACGTGGACGCGGGCGAGGACGCGGAGGCCCAAGTCAGGGTGTGGGCACAGGCCGAGCCAGTGCGGTGGCCAGGGGTAGAGGCAGGGCCAGACCGAATAATCCACCAACTGTTTCCCAAAGCGCCCCCTCGCGCCATGCCACCCTGCAGAGGCCAAGGTGCTCTACGGTGTGGCAGTTTTTCACAGAGACGCCTGACGACTGACGAACAGTGGTGTGCAACCTTTGTCTCGCCACGATCAGCTGGGGAGCCACCACCACCAGCATGCACAGGCATATGATGGCCAAGCACCCCACAAGGTGGGACGAAGGCCGTTCACTGCCTCCAGTTTGCACCACTGCCTCTCCCCCTGTGCCCCAACCTGCCACTGAGATCCAAGCCCCATCTGAGGACAAAGGCACGAGTGCCTACGGGCCTGCACCCACACCCTCACCTCCGCTGTCCTCGGCCCCATCCAGCAATGTCTCTCAGCGCAGCGTCCAGACGTCGCTAGCGCAACTGTTTGAGCGTAAGCGCAAGTACGCCGCCACGCCCCCGCACGCTCAAGCGTTAAACGTGCACATAGCCAAATTGATCAGCCTGGAGATGCTGCCGTATAGGCTTGTGGAAACGGAGGCTTTCAAAAGCATGATGGCGGCGGCGGCCCCGCGCTACTCGCTTCCCAGTCGCCACTACTTTTCCCGATGTGCCGTCCCAGCCCTGCATGACCATGTCTCCCGCAACATTGTACGCGCCCTCACCAACGCGGTTACTGCCAAGGTCCACTTAACAACGGACACGTGGACAAGCACAGGCGGGCAGGGCCACTATATCTCCCTGACGGCACATTGGGTGAATTTAGTGGAGGCTGGGACCGAGTCAGAGCCTGGGACCGCTCACGTCCTACCCACCCGCAGAAATGCGGGCCCCAGCTCGGTGGTGGTATCTGCGGTGGTGTATGCTTCCTCCACTAAACCACCCTCCTCCTCCTCTTCCTCCTCCAACGCAACCTCTGTCTCGCAATCAAGATGTGTCAGCAGCAGCACGTCGCCAGCAGTCGGTGTCGCGCGGCGTGGCAGCACAGGGGTGGGCAAGCGTCAGGAGGCCGTGCTGAAACTACTCAGCTTAGGAGAGAAGAGGCACACGGCCCACGAACTGCTGCAGGGTCTGACAGAGCAGACCGACCGCTGGCTTGCGCCGCTGAGCCTCCAACCGGGCATGGTCGTGTGTGACAACGGCCGTAACCTGGTGGCAGCTCTGCAGCTCGGCAGCCTCACGCACGTGCCATGCCTGGCCCATGTCATTAATTTGGTGGTTCAGCGCTTTCTGAAAAGCTACCCACACTTGTCATACCTGCTCGGAAAGGTGCGCCGGGTCAGCGCACATTTCCGCAACTCGAAGACGGACGCTGCCACCCTGCGGACCCTGCAACATCGGTTTAATCTGCCAGTGCACCGACTGCTGTGCGACGTGCCCACACGGTGGAACTCTACGCTCCACATGTTGGCCAGACTCTATGAGCAGCGTAGAGCTATAGTGGAATACCAACTCCAACATGGGCGGCGTAGTGGGAGTCAGCCTCCTCAATTCTTTACAGAAGAGTGGGCCTGGTTGGCCGCCATCTGCCAGATCCTTGGAAACTTTGAGGAGTCTACCTAGATGGTGAGCGGGGATGCTGCAATCATTAGCGTCACCATTCCTCTGCTATGCCTCTTGAGAAGTTCCCTGCAAAGCATAAAGGCAGATGCTTTGCGCTTGGAAACGGAGGCGGGGGATGACAGTATGTCGCTTGATAGTCAGAGCACCCTCATGTCTTTATCTCAGTGCGTTGAGGAGGAGGGGGAGGAGCATGAAGAGGAGGGGGAAGAGACAGCTTGGCCCACTGCTGAGGGTACCCATGCTGCTTGCCTGTCATCCTTTCAGCGTGTATGGCCTGAGGAGGAGGAGTAGGATCCTGAAAGTGATCTTCCTAGTGGGGACAGCCATGTGTTGCGTACAGGTACCCTGGCACACATGGCTGACTTCATGTTAGGATGCCTTTCTTGAGACCCTCGCGTTACACGCATTCTGGCCAATACGGATTACTGGGTGTACACACTGCTCGACCCACGGTATAAGGAGAACCTTTCCACTCTCATACCTGAAGAGAAAAGGGGTTCGAGAGTGATGCTATACCACAGGACCCTGGCGGACAAACTGATGGTAACATTCCCATCCAACAGCGCTAGTGGCAGAAGGTGCAGTTCCGAGGGCCAGGTAGCAGGGGAGGCGCAGAGATCAGGCAGCATGTACAGCGCAGGCAGGGGAACATTCTCCAAGGCCTTTGCCAGCTTTATGGCTCCCCAGCAAGACTGTGTCACCGCTCCCCAGTCAAGGCTGAGTTGGCGGGAGCACTGTAAAAGGATGGCGAGGGAGTACGTAGCCGATCGTACGACCATCCTCCGGGACGCCTCTGCCCCCTACAACTACTGGGTGTCGAAGCTGGACACGTGGCCTGAACTCGCGCTCTACGCCCTGGAGGTGCTTGCTTGTCCTGCGGCTAGCGTCTTGTCAGAGAGGGTGTTTAGTGCGGCTGGGGGAATCATCACGGATAAGCGTACCCGCCTGTCAACCGACAGTGCCGACAGGCTTACACTCATCAAGATGAACAAAGCCTGGATTTCCCCAGACTTCTCTTCTCCACCAGTGGACAGCAGCG
Source organism: Eleutherodactylus coqui (assembly GCF_035609145.1). Taxonomy (NCBI): domain Eukaryota; kingdom Metazoa; phylum Chordata; class Amphibia; order Anura; family Eleutherodactylidae; genus Eleutherodactylus; species Eleutherodactylus coqui. Next base: position 188,593,783 of record NC_089837.1, on the reverse strand, counting down.
ATACCTAAGCAATACGTAGGCTGCACCCGCGGATGCAAGCATCGTTCTCTATCACCATCAAAAACGGGGACCTTTTTGCTTCATCAATCTGTGTATTCTATTCATCATCCTCCTCCTGCTCCTCCTTCTGAAACCTCACGTAATAACGCCGAACGGGCAATTTTTCTTAGGCCCACAAGGCTCAGTCATATAATTTTTGTAAACAATTTTTATACATTTCAATGCTCATTAAAGCGTTGAAACTTTCACCTGAACCAATTTTTATTTTAACTGGGCTGCCTCCAGGCCTAGTTACCAATTAAGCCACATTAACCAAAGCGATTAATGGGTTTCACCTGCCCTCTTGGTTGGGCATGGGCAATTTTTCTGAGGTACATTATTACTGTTGGTACACCAATTTTTTGGGACCTTCGCCTACAGTGTAATCCAATTAATTTTTTGCCCACCTACAATAAAGCTGACATTACATCAGCTGTGATGGGCACTGCAATGGGATATATTTATGCACCGCCGGTGGCTTCCTGGCACCCACCCATGCTGTGGGTCCACAGGGAGTTGTAACTGCATGTGTCCACTTCTAAAGAACCCCAGTCTGACTGGGGCATGCAGTGTGGGCCGAAGCCCACCTGCATTTAATCGGACGTTACCTCAGCTGTGATGGGCACAGCAATGGGATACATTTATGTACAGCCGGTGGGTTCCAGGGAGCCACCCATGCTGTGGGTGCACACGGAATTCCCATTGCGGAGTTGTACCTGCCTGTGACTGTTTATAAAAAACTGCGGTCTGACTGGGGCATGCAGACACCTTGACAGAATGAATAGTGTGTGGCACATAGGTTCCCCATTGCTATGCCCACGTGTGCAACTCCTGATGGCGGTGGCACAGGATTATATTTCTCATTGCTTCTGTACAGCATTGTGGGCTATCGCCCCGCCCCTTTTAAAGAGGGTCGCTGCCTAGCCGTGCCAACCCTCTGCAGTGTGTGCCTGCGGTTCCTCCTCATGGCAGACGCACTTATAAATAGACATGAGGGTGCTGTGGCATGAGTGCAGCTGAAGGCTGCGCAGGGACACTTTGGTGTGCGCTGTGGACACTGGGTCGTGTGGGGGGGTTGGGCAGCATGTAACCCAGGAGAAGTGGCAGCGGAGTGTCATGCAGGCAGTGATTGTGCTTTGTTGGAGGTAGTGTGGTGCTTAGCTAAGGTATGCATTGCTAATGAGGGCTTTTCAGAAGTAAAAGTTGTTGGGAGGGGGGGGGGCCCACTCTTGCGGCTATTGTGGCTTAATAGTGGGACCTGGGAACTTGAGATGCAGCCCAACATGTAGCCCCTCGCCTGCACTATCCGTTGCTGTGTCGTTCCCATCACTTTCTTGAATTGCCCAGATTTTCACAAATGAAAACCTTAGCGAGCATCGGCGATATACAAAAATGCTCGGGTCGCCCATTGACTTCAATAGGTTTGTTAGTCGAAGCGAACCCTCGAGCATCGCGATAATTTCGTCCCGAGTAACGAGCACCCGAGCATTTTGGTGCTCGCTCATCTCTACAGGCAACCCTGTCTTGTGCCTTTGTGGAGTTTAAATGGGGTTGGCAAAAAGCCTGGCATATGTATTGTGACTCTGGGGTTGCAGTATAAGCTGACAATGTATGTTCTAAAAGCTCCTTCAATGTTCATTTTGTTTAGCACCATGTTCAGCTTATATTATCAAATCCTTTTTCTGCATCCAATGCTAATAAATATTTGAGCTTTATCGAAAGAATGTTTGCTGGTACAGTACATGAAATAAGGTATTTACAGTACACTCATACTACCTGTTCTGACCAGCTGAATAACTGAATTTCTGTGTATAAGAGAGAATTTAGTTCTACTAAATGAATAAACAACAAGATCACGTTTAATTATGGTAGATAAACTGGTAATAGCTGCATGCCACAAATACTGGCCTTCAAATTACTGATACTTTGAAGTTATAAAAGTAGGCATCAGCAAGTGATGAAGGGACACACCAGCAGGAGTTCCCTTCATTACTGCTGGGGACTCCCTTCATCTCTGCCAGGAACTAACAGAAGCTTACAGTGGTAGCTTTAAAAAGTAAAAACTTGCCGCTTGGAGGGACTTCAGGGCTGCTGCTGCAATCTCTCTCGTCCCTGAACCCCCGAACAGCAGCCCATTTTTTCCTTCACTCATCAGCATTGTTTCATGAAATGGCACTGCATTTGTTTATCGATTATAGCTAGTGCCATCTAGCATGATTACAATCTACCATTGTACTGTTCCATAACAGCCAAATGTCAAGTTATAGTCCTATTGTAATCTTGCTCAAAGGTGGGATGCTACAAAGCCCCAAAGACTAGAAAGTCTTTGTAAGTTATCAGGCACTTATCAGAAATTATATAAATTGCATGCCTTGTTACTTATAAATCAGACTCAAGAATGCAGGAGTAAAATACTGTAGGTACAGTCTCATAGGGCAAAAATGATCTGTAGACTTTTTCCCATAGATGAAGAGATAAAAAAACAATTTTAGTAGCAAGAAAGACATGGTTTGAGGAAAAAAGCTATTTAGAGAGGATGTCTATCTTAACAGCATTCCCCCTGCAACAAGCAGTAAGAGGCCTACACACTCAGAGTGGTTTTCCAGGGGATGGCTTAAGAGTCATGTCACGGTAGCCATGAGTGCAGCTTTCTTTATATAATCTTGCATACAGGTGAAGGAAGACAACAGGATTTGGTTGTGTAATGGATTTAGATGTCAGTGTCTGACCTGGATTAATGTTGCCATGCAATGAGACTAATACACAAGTTTAAGTAAAATTCAGGCACATGCTTTATTTTTAAATGTGGCAACCTAAAGGGATCATAAACAGTGGAACATGCATATACACACTTTGACATTTAATTTCTTGACAAATAAGCCATGGGGAGGAAACACCTGAGATAAGGGAAAAAACATATGAGACACTGACTAGGAATAAACCCTTTTGTCCCACCTAACAGTAAACGGTAGTAGGACTCTCTGTACACAGCAGCTTGTAGTTCTGTATCTTTCTAGCTATTTGGTGGAAGCATGGAGGGAAGGCACAGCTTGGCAGGATTTCCAGCTCTGAAGACAAACGCAGGCTTCTCTTAGCATAGTGGATGGACAAATAATTGAATAAAGGGATCCCTCAAGGGGTCAATCATTTTCTCCAGTGCCAGGGCAGGGGTGATGCCAGTAGGAAGGATATTTTCTTCTGTGTGGCTCTAACTGCAGACCACCTCCTCCCCCTTCTTCTAACTCTACCCTCTTCTTCTTTCCCAGCTTCTCTACACTTTTATATTTCTTTACTGTGACACAGTTCAGAGCTCAGGGAATTTCCTCAGTATCCTCCAACCAGGACTCTCATTTTAACTTGGCCATGGTTTGCTCAAACAATCCGAGAGCTTCTTTCTTCTGCTGGGTTATGTGCAGCAATGTTTGCTGCATACTAACTGTTCTGATAGGTCAGACTATTACCCTGAAGTAAAATTACTATGCAAAATTAACCAATTAATCCCCTACTCTGCCCATATTTCTTATGACACTGCACCCTGCACCACTACCCTTGCTAAGTGATAAATAGTTAGGACAATTGCTCTTGACTTGAAATTAAGTACTTTACGGTAGTGCGATACTTCAGGTCACTACAATACAAACCAAGAAAATGTCACCCATGACTATTTAGCAACTATAGATTAGACTCTACATAGTTTAGAAAGGGAATTAAATTATATCAGAGTAATAGGGTTATATTCAATAATTAATGGAGGAAACAGCTGAAGACATGAGGCTAATTTAGCCTAAAATTTTAAATCAAGATTAATCAGTAAGATATGGTACTAATTGGTACAGACAGGAAAACTTCTGCCAGGTTTCGGCAGTACAGACATTTGTGCTAATAAATATTGGGCTGTAAATGAACAACCAGTTGGAATAGAAATACCGAGCTATAAAAAGGGAGGGGGAGGGGGGTAAGGGTGCAACTGATAAGAAAAGACTTTAAAGTGTACCTATTTTTTCAGATAACTTTTCAGAATAGATTTGAGGTACATAAACATGGGGAGATTATCATCCGAATTATCTTGGAAACAGCGAATTCAGGTGGTAGTCATCCAGTATACAAGCGGCTGACAACAAGGCACTGAGTGACAAATTGCTTATTTGTCACAGTTGCGTGGTTTTTATCTAACCTAAAAACCAAGCCACTGTAGGGGTGTGCAAACAAGAGTTGATCAATCGTTGAGCATCTACTTGCTTACTGTGAATGGACGCAGGTTGACAATACTATCACTGGACTGCTCCATCCCCACAATGACAAATGCGATAGTTGCTGGGATGGCTGCTGGGCCCTGATGCACTCAACAGTTGTCCAGTGTAAAGGAACCTTTAGTTGCAATCTGTGTATATGAGGAATAACACTATTTCTAGCCATTATATGACTTGTATCCTGTATTTCCCCTATTTTTCCCTATGCAGTGTGCACATCTGATTCTCAGTCCTCTCAAGTGTGGTGAGAAGAATGTGGTTGCTATGCAGTGTGTACTGTTTTTTATAGACTGTACACAGTCAATCACAGATTTTACTCTTTTAATACGTGTAACACATACAGATTTAAAACCATTATATAGTCCTGTGTACAGCAAGAGTGAACAGTGAAAATGCAATTTCTGTAGCTAAAACACGGTACAAAGTAACTTACTACTAGCTTGCAGGCAGCATGTGATTGAGTGGCATCGTGCGACACAGTGGGAGTGTGGAGAGGTGAGTTTAGACTTATTTATTTTACTGCATGGGACCTGGATTTACAGGAATTGTAGAACTTAGAAAACCCACTTGATGGTTTTATTTTGGACATTTTCTTTTGTAGGTGTGGAAGAAGAAAGAAAGAAAGCAAGCAAGCTAGCTTTGTCTATCAAAAGCATTATTGGCAACCCATCATGTGTTAGAAAGGTTTTTAGCATGGGAATCTATAGCTCCAATTATGACCTGAACAATGGTAAGTATAGGCTGAAAGTGGTAGTGTCCCAAACATAAATTATCATTTACACTGAGCCCCGAGAAATAAATAATAATACTCACTATATTCAATGAAATAAATTATAATACACACTATGGCCCCTGAAATAATTTATGATACAAACTATGCTCCCTGAAATAAATAATAATCTACACTGTGTCCCCAGAAATAAATTTTTTATTGCAAATTGTGCCCCCCAGAAGTAGATTATAATATACGATTTCCCTGAAATTAAGTAATGCACACCATTTTCCTAAAATTAATTATAATATGCACTGTACTACCTGGAATTTATTATCCTCTTTTCATGAAGACTTCTTCCAGCCACGACTCACCTTTATACACTCTCCCCATCCTGCTGCTATCTCCAATGCTCTTCTCAGTAGCAGTACATAGTTCCCACACTGTGCCTACCACAAATAATGCCCCTTTGGGGCTCCGCAGTAATTAGTTCCCTTGTGTGGCTCCCACAGAATTTGGCCCACCTTTGTGGCCGCTACAGTATTAGTTCTCCTTTGTAATCCCCACAGTTATTAGCCCCTCCTTGTGGCCCCACAATAATTTGCTCTCCTTTTGTGGCGAAACATTATTTAGCATGGATGAAAGAAAGTGTCCTAATAAAACTGCAGCATTTATACAGCATTTGCAAAAACCAGTTACTCCTCTCCAGGTAACGATGGAAGGACACCTGTCTCTTACTAATCAGGGAAAGTGGGGAACCCCTGCCTAAAAGCAGGGTGATTGGCCCGATAAGGACAGCCCCACTGTCTTCATCTGGGACCTGTCTTTTTCTGATTAGAAACCCAGAGAGATGCACCAAACACAGGGCACAACACTATTGACACACAGTAAGCACAGAACATGGCAGTTCACACCTCATGTCTGGCCACCTGTACAGACATATAAAACACGGCACTGTTTACACCAACACACAAGGTTATGCAAACCATATAGAATAGAACTGCACATACACCTCATGTCTAGTAACCTGCACAGACATACAGAACAAGTCGCTGTTAAACACACAAGGTTTTGCATTCCAATTAGAACAGAAACCCCACCCAGAGCTCACATACATACAGACAGCAAACCTCAAGGGGAAAGAGGTCCCAGACGCACAGCCTAACAATATGTAGCTATAGCCAATAAGATTGTTGTATTGTGATAATTGAATTTATATCGTTGTATGAGCAGTTCAGTTATTATAACACTTTCAATGTAAAGTTAATGTTTGCTAGATCTGTATAAAGTGCCAACCCCTTTAACTTTCAGGAATACATGGTAGCAGGGCTATGCATCAACCATCTCCTGACTAGTGAGGAAGCCATGGAAAAATTATCTTCAAATACATTGTATAGTAGGCTAGAGCAGGATTTCTCAGCTCCAGACCTCATATACACCAAACAAGCCATGTTTTCAGGATTTCCTTATTATTGCACAAGGCATTTTTTTTATTATTGTCAGTATCCCAAAAATGGCAACACGTGTTCACTTTATAGGATATTCTCAAATTATGAGCTGTTGGGGAAACTTGAATATTGATATTGAGAAAAACTGGACTAAAGCATCATAGTTGGATTGTTGACTTGCATGGAAACTGCATCATCCCTTCTCTTGTCAACCTGTCTTTTAGTTGGGTGCCATGTTTGAATGTATAGTTCCATTTTATTTTATTAGTTTTTCTCATCATTGGGCTTTCATATGTCTGTTTGTAAAGTTAGGAAACCCAGATAGCAAAACCATGCAGAATTTTCCCTTCAAGCTTTTGTCATCACATGAGTTTTTCATATACAATGCATTCAGAAAGTCTTCAAGCCATTTTACTTTTTCTTATATTTTGTTATGCTATGGCTATATGCAAAAAAATCAAGTTTTCCCCATCATTTTGCACTCAATACTCTATAATGACAAAGTGCAAACAGAATGTTAGAAATCTTTGTATTTTTTTAATGGAAAACTAATATTTTGCACTGACACAAGTATTCAGACACTGTACTTAGTACTTTGTTAAAGTACCTTGGGCAGCAATTACAGCCTACAGTCTCCTTTAATACGATACCAAAAGGTTTGCACATCTGGATTTCTGGATTTTTTGCCATTCTTCTCTGCAGATCCTCTCAAGCTCTGTCAAGTCAGATGGGACTGTCTCAGCAATTTTCAAGTATTTCCACAGATGTTTGATTGGATTCAAGTCAGGGCTCTGCCTGGGCTATTCCAGGACATTTACAGAGTTGTCCTTAATCCACTCCTGTGTTGTCTTGGCTTTGTTCTTAGGTTCATTGTCTGGTTGGGAAGTGAACCTTCTGCATAGTCTGAGGTCCCTTGAGCACTTGATCAGGTTTTTATTAAGAATATCTCTGTACTTTGCTTCCTTCCACCTTTTCATCAACCCTGACCAGTCTCTCTGTCGCAGCTGCTAAAAAACATACACACAGCATGATGCTGTCACCATCATGCTTCATGCAAGGGATGGTATTGGGCAGTTGGTGAACAGTGCCTGCTTTGCTCCAGGCCTAATGTTTAGAATTGAGGCCAAAAGTTGAATCTTGGTTTCATCAGTACAAAGAATTTTGTTTCTCACTGTCTGTGAGTCCTTTAAGTGTTTTTTTGGCAAACTCTAGGTGGACCTTCATGTGTTTTTATTGAGGAGAGGCTTCTTTTTGGCCCCTCTGCCATAAACTTGAAATTGTTGGAGTATTGCAGTGATGGCTGACCTTCTTGAAATTTTTCCTACTACACACAGGATCTTTGAAGCTCAGCCAGAGTGAGCATTGGGTTCTTAGTCACCTCTCTTTCTGAGGCCCTTCTTTGATTACCTAGATTGGTGGTTCAGCCAGGTCTAGGAAGAGTTCCAAATTTCTTTCATTTAAGAATTATTGAGGTGCTCGTTGAAACTTTCGGTGGAGCATAATTTTTTCCGTAGGCTTCTCCAGATCTGTGTCTCATCACAATCCTGTCTCTGAACTCTCTAGGAAGTTTTTTCCTCCTCTTGCTTTGGTTTTGGCTTTGATGTGCATTGTTAGCTGTTAAACTTTATATAAACAGAGGTGTGTCTTTTAAAATTATGTCCAATCAACTGAATTTACCACAGGTGGACTGCAATCAAGGTATAGAAACATCTCAAAGATGATCAAGAGAAATGGGAGGTCTGCAGAGCTAAATTTCAAGGGGTCTAAATACTTATGTCAATCCAAAATATTAGTTTTTTCATTTTTAAAAACAATTATAAAGATTTCTAACATTTTGTTTTCACTTTGTCATTATGGGGTATTGAGTGCAAAATGATTGGGAAAAAACGAAAACATTTTTATTTTAAATTTGCACAAAACCATAACATAACAAAATATAAAGAAGTGAAAGGGTCTGAAGATATTCCCAATGTATTGTATCTTGTTATTAGTATTTAGTATAAACTACTTTACAGTTAGTATAACAACTGCATCTTCCCCTTTTGTGTCAAAGTATTCCACACTTTGACAGCTTATCATGTTGTCTGTTTAATCTTCATTGACTATTGAATATAGCACAGTAGGTGGTACTGGCTGAGGAGGCTCATCCGCAGGGATAAAAAGTTAAAATCTATATGTTCTTTCTGTGCACTACCGACATACTTTTAATATAGTGGTTGCACACACAAAAATGTATGCTTGAATAGAACTAATATTGATATTGTAAGGTAAAACAATGACAAGATAGCATATTAGTTATATAACATTTATTAGGCTTTGATCTTAGGACTCTATCTCATATAATTTCTCTCCCTGTCAGTCTTTTAGACAGAATACAAAAAAACTGTCTTTGAAGGAACAATCCAGTGTAACTCACTTTGAGATGCAGGGTAACCCGCTAGGCTGAATCGTATGTGGTGTCATTAATAGGTTGTAAACCTGCATGGTGCACAACACATTTCACTGGGACTCAGCACCCTTTGTATGCCTTATTTATGTACGGGAATAATACTGAGCAGCCACTTCCCCCAATATGTGGTAGGTGTGCAAGTGGTTGTTCATCAGTATCTTGCACTTGGGCAATACTCCTCCATATAGCAATCTGCCTGTCTGCATTTTGCCGGGAAGTGGTGTTTGTACCTGCCCTTGTATATCTTTGTATTAGTATATAGGTAAATATAGCCATTTGCAGTGTTTTTTTTTATTCATTTTTCCCTTTGCAGTAATATATCTTTGAAGGCACCAGCAGTGGATGGCCCAACATAGTGTGAAAGAAGCTATACTTGTAGGGTTACTCCATTCAACATGTACCGTAGATACTGTAATTTAATTTTAACATTCATTTTATCAAACAGCTTTATTTAGATTTTTTCATGCAAGATAGTATTCTAAATGAAAAACAAGTAAATGAATTATAAAGCAGCATAAAGTTACCTATTTCTGCTTGCTATATTATTACCAGAAGAAGGGGTTAAATGTGTAGCATCCGAGTGAGATGTGCCAAAGTGGGGGAGACCACGGGAATTGCAAGATGGATATCATGGGTGGCTCTGCAATTTCTCCCGACAATGGCGGCAAAGGTGTCTTACTCAGTCACAGCACAGTGGCACAAAATGAACACAATTTTACTGTTAAGATGAACGGTGGTTTGTCACGTGATGCCAGCACTTTATCCGGGTCTACGGTAGTCAATGGCAGGAAATAATTTGACACGAGTCCTGGTAACTTTTTCGTTAGCAAACTGGAAGTGCACAGTTTACTTTAGTATTTAACATAGTTGAAAAACACAATGCAACCAACTGTGATAGTCTTGCAGAATAATAGCAGAGCAAACGGTTATGCAGTACAGTTGATTTCCAAGTAAGTACAAATTCCTCTTCAACGCTCTTTCTCTATTTGAACTTGAAAGTTTACCCAGTATGAATTCCCACAGGCCTAGTTATCTGTGAGCTTACTGGAAGTGAATTATGCAGGCATTAAGATGACACTTTACTACCCCTGGCTTTGAATTCACCAGGTTTTATGTAACTCACTGTTTTAGTTGAACGGCTTCAACCTTACTTCTCCACAGTGCTGATAAGACTAGGGAACTGATGAAACCTGGCTACCCTGAAGAGAAACACTTACTTCAACTGCTTTCTCTGCAGACCTCCCTGCACATCCTCCTCCGATGACCTCCTACGCAGACTGACTACTGAAGACTGCTCCGACTCCTCCTTCACTTGCTGCCTTGCTCCCGCACTTTTTATTCTCTCCTCCCCCTCAGCATAGAGGCTCACTGTGTAGTTTCCCACTCTGAACTCCAATCACACACCCTGACCAATCTATGGGGGCATAACATACAGCCAATTATCAGCCAGCTTTTGCCAGGCTTTTAGCTTAGGAAAGGAAAAAACAGGGTTTCTCTGACGTAAGGCACCTCCTATGCTTCCTTGAAGCACATATGCAGGTGTGACAGGACTATGAATGTGTGGATATTATGGAGGACCCTCTGGGCCACTACAAATGCCTTTTATAAAGAAATTAAGAAAAGTAGTTAGCAATTATTGTAGTCTATACAAACATTCTCAGATACAGCCTCTTCCCAACTTATATATATTTTGTCCTATACTAGTAGGATTGATGCAGAAATGTCTGCTGGGCACTCATGTAAACTATACCTCTCCTTTGGGGTTCCTCTACTATTCTGCTTTTCCTGTCATCACAGCAGCCTGAAATCTACCATTGAACAAAGAGTATTATATGAAAGTTTTCATTTTTTTCACTATGCCAGCTAAGAGTTATGCTATTTCTATACAATTGTAATTCATTTCTAACCACTTGTCTTCAATATGTTGCATGAAAAACAGAACCTCATAATGCTATGCTGTTGTTGAAGCTGTATGGAAAAAAACATGTGTTTCACAAGAAATTGGTATCATTTTGCAATGTTTTTTTGAGCTTACAACTTTCATAGGTGAAACAAGTTATTTAACAACTGTGTGTAAAGAGACAATGTCATTTAGCATGTGTGAAACCACTCTAAGGACTCCCACACACTTTCATTTTTTTAACGCTGCATTTTTTTAACGCAAATGACAACTGGACTTTCCAAAGTTAAAAACGCATCGCACAAAAATCGCAAAGCCTAAACTTGTGATGCGTTTTTAACATTAGAAAGTTCCAAGTGTTAAAAAAACACAAGTGTGGGGAAGCCTTTAAGGGTGCCTTTACACTTGCAATTGCAATATCGCTGCGTGTTTTTTTAATGCAAATGTCAATAGGACTTTCTATGGTTAAAAACGCATCACACGAAAATCGCAAATTTGTGCTTTGTGATTTTTGTGCAATGTGTTTTTAACTTTGCGTTAAACAAACACAGCGATATCGCGATCGCAAGTGTGAAGGTACCCTAAAGGAAATACAAATAATGTGAGAATAATTTTCATTTTACCTGTAGCTTGGACAATTTTATGTGGAACTTAAAGGACTTGCCCAAGTCTTTTTTTTTTACTTTTATAAAACACATCTCTGCCATGAAACAGCAAAAAGGCATATATTCACCTCTCCCGTCCCCCTGCTGTGTCCCACACCACTGCTCCGGGTTTCCCCTGTGTTGTCACATTTACAGGTCACCCCAGCCTGTTTACAGGATGTCACACGCTCTGAAGCAGTCCACATGCTATTGGAGCCACCATCCATGTCACAGGAGAAACCCCTCTATACAGCCTTGAAGAGGCTTCAGTATAATGGTGCAAGCACCCTCCAACATGATGCCCAAAGCATCCATCAACCCCTGTTCCCTGCCACTGCCCTCTCTCAGGGAAGTAAAAGATTGCACTGGTGCCTCCTTAATGGAGCACTCGCTTCCTCCCCAGTGATAACATTGGGCCGGCAGAGGGTGACTCTTTCCGTTACAGGAGTCTCTGAACCTGAGGGTGGGGCCTAAAATAGTGGCTGTCAGCTGCTGGTTGAGAGTTGTGGCATCTCGCTGTTCTAAGTAAGGGAAGGTGCAGGGTACGTCCCATACAGTAACATGCCTACTTCAGACCTCTACTCTGCAAATGACAACCAGGCTGCAGGATTCAGAGCGAGAAGTGGGAAATGGAGAGCAGAAGTGGAGGTGCCACCATCACCACCATCTTTACTGACACTGACATTGACCCCATATTCCAACGTGTTCCAGGTCAGCAGCCAGCCTTTTATCCCTCAGCTATGGAAAAGTAAAATAAAACAAAAACATTCCAACCATCCACAAGCACAGAGACTGAGCTTAAATATTGCACAGCTGCTTTCAATGGAAATGCTGCTCTTTAGGCTAGTGCCTTCCACAACATGATGCTCCATGTTAACCCACAGTAGCAGATTCCCAGTCACTCTTTTCTTGCCCGGAAAACTGTCTCTGCCCGGCACCACCATGTGAGTGATAAAGTGCCCATTGCAGAATGCAGGGTGCACCTGACCATGGACATGTGGTCCAGCAAACATGGCCAAGGCTGATTCATACCCTTAACAGCACACTAGGTCAATGTCCTGCAGGTGGGGCATGAAGCCAAGAGTGATGGTCCATGTTTCCTGGTGCCCCCAAGATTTGTGCGATATTCATCTATGTCTTTCCCCTCTTCAACCTTCTCTCCCTCCACCTCTTTGTACTGCAACTTCCCAGAGGGGTGACCCTTGGTACCTGGCTAACGTAAAGAGCTGGGAGGGATAAATGCTGTCTCGTCATGGTGGCACTTACCAGGCTCTGGTCCCTGAGGGATGACACATAGCCAAGGCCAGAGCAGGATTGCAGGCCATCTTCCACACTACTTTGGCAGGGACCGCCAATAAAGGGGATGGGGGGAGTGATAGTATCAATCACTCGTGATGCCAACGTTCCCACACACCAATATTCTATGTAATAAACACAAAGACTTGTGTGTAGTACCTCAGGTCCCTAGGAACGGTTAGGGCCTGGTATAACCTTTACTTGGTAATAAACTTTGTATAACAGGTAATACAGGTACAATTCACTGGAAGTAGTTACAGGTTATAGCTCAGAGGTAGGAAGGATACACAGGATGAATACGGCCATACAGTCCAAGTTATCTGTATGTGACCAGGTCCTGGATTGGGAGCACACCAGAGGAGGAAAGGGGGCAGGGTCACTCCGCATACACTTTGGCAAAACAATTTATAAAGAAAGGCTTAACCGATATACAGCCCGCACGGCAGATGCATGGGTATCTCAATTAAGTACCTCTGTGTGGTGATCCTAAGGACAGATAGATGCACAGGAAAAGCCTGTGGTGTGAACAGGTAACTGTTTTAGAAATACTTGGGATTGTTCTCTCTCTCTGTCTGTTGCAGGTACTCACTCTTCTCACATCCTCATTCCAAATGCTACGGGATGTTGCTCTTCTTCCTCCATCCTCATCTACATGGAAGCTGAAGGTGCTTCCATGTGGCTCTGTGTTAGCACTCTGTAGCAGGCAAGATGGAAGAATTCTTCCCGCTCTCAAGCACTCACATTTATCGCCTCACTTGTACCATGACAAGACAAACTGATACATTTACAGGCATGCAATTATTTTATTAAAGTTAACTCTTCAGATGCTGCAGCTGTGCAACACACACACTGAAAATGAGATGACAGCCTTGCACAGTGCATCCACATTAGACAAAACAAATATGACATTTATGGAGGGGACCATGATGGTGTTCTGGGACACTACAGTACCACCTTTCAACACCATCTACATCAACAAAGATATCCATTTGGAACCCAGCCTCCATACAGTGCTGCACATGGTAAAAGCCAATATATTTTTCCTGCTCCTTTGTCTACAAGCAATTGCTCTGTGTACCGACCCCTGGCTTCCCTCAACTCTGTTACCTGTCAGCTCCTCTTGTACCCAATGTGGGAGATGGCCGATAGGTTCACCATTTTGTCTGTGTTTTCTGTATTTTTGTCAACTGTGAAGATGCTATGTTGTGTTTCTGGTCTGAACCTCTGGGGGAAGGGAACATCACCCCGCCCCCCACCTCCACAAGAATTGGAGGAGCAGTGCTCTGTGTCCATAAACTGGTCAAACTGGTTTTAACTGGCAGAAACCTATCTAGGAATGTCTTTGTCTTGGACAAGCAGAGAAGAGAAACAGGATGTTCTTCTCATGAGACCAAATTCGAGAATGAACTGAGCGTGCTCACCGAAGTTCCTCCCAGATGGATGACATCACAAGCTACCTCACAAATACCTCCTTTTGAGAATGACCTATCAGCAGACTAAATAATGTAACTGTATCCTAAATTACTTAACCTCCTGTGTTGAAACATTTAAAACTTTTACGCGCGTTAATAAAGACAGACTCTTTTGGGACACATGATGTAGAGACGTGTGGTCTTTGAAAGGCTCCCCCGGCCTGCACATTATTCTATCTAATTTGGAACACACAGTATATCGAATAGCGATAAATTGCGCTAACACCAACCAATACTATTCGTGTACCAACTACTGGCTTACCCTGACAACACTATCGGCCCATACAGGTTGCAACAAAAGGCTCTGAACCAGCAGGTGATTGTAACAGAATAACCACGCCCAAATATGGAGTCTGTTGTGACCACTTTAAGGAAACAGGTTGCTGAGCTCCAAAAATTTTGTGCCACCTACCAGGGGAAGGTTGCTGACCTGCAAAAATAAATTGCTGGTTTACAGGGAGAACGTCTGGAGTTGCACAATTCGGGTTCTGATGTCCACATGCCACTGCCAGCAAAGTTCGGTGGGGATCATTGCCAGTACTGAGGGTTCCATTTTTTTTTAAAAGAACGTTTATTTAGCCAAAATAGACAAGTGTACAAGAATAGCAGGCGCCAAAAATACACATTTTGCTGATACATCACAGTACATGAGAACAGAAAACATAACTTTCTTGTATATGTGTGTACATTTCACACAAAGCATACCTTTTAGCATACCTGTCGCAGGACAGTTTACCCAGTCTCACCAAGTTGTGTCAAATTTCTCCGGGCATCCCCTTTTCATATACGTCAGTTTATACATTGGGATTGTAGAATTCACCACCTGGATCCATGCATTTCTGGTCAGCCTCCCAGGGTGTTTCCAATTTCATAAAATTACTTTTTAGTATAAAAAAAGTAACTTTTTTAGGCTCTTGGTTGCCACAGCCACTGGTAGGTCTCCAACAAGCCTAAAAAGGCACACACCAGGGTGCAGGATGGCCTCCAAGTAAGATTCCATAAATATGAGTAAATACCTCCAATAGACCCACAGGACACCACAGTCCCAGAACACATGCATGAGCAATCCCATCAGTGATTGAGCATCGTGGCCAGGTCCCTGAGAAGAGAAAACCCTTAACATGTGATCTGGAGGGGCTGTAGTATATGCAATGCAGACATTTGACCTGCATATGCCTGTCCTTAGCACTAATCAGAGGGCGACCAGAGCCCGCTAGTATGTCTCCATTTTTCCTTGCTAACAAATCAGGACTATCAGTGACCCACTTCTGAGTGACCCTCTCTCCCAAAGGGGCAAGATGCTGAATTGAATGGGCATAGAAACTGGACAGTGGGTTTACAAGATTACACATTTGTGCCAGACCTTCCAACCGAGTCAGAGACAGTGGTAAGGAGAGGTCCTGAAACTGAGCCCTAAACCACATTTCGTAGCTGATAATATCTAAAATAAGAACACTTAGATAGGTTATGAGCTATCTGCAGTTGTAGGAAAGTGCAGAAGGTGCCCTCACTGACAATGTCAGGGAGGACACTCACCCTATTAAAATCTCCAGGGCGCAGGTTCTGTAAGGCGTCGCAGGTGCGAAAGGTATGGATTATTCCACACGGGAGTATGCAGGGACCATGTGACTTTCTCTACAGTGGTTAGCTGCAAGGCCTTGTGCCATATCTTAAGTGTTACCAGCATGGGAGCTGGTAAGGGGACAATAGAAGACGAAAGGCCACGCATTAGTAGATCGCTCGAAACATGGGCACGGCCTGCGACCCTGCACTCCAGGCCCACCACCAGATTGTGATGTAACAAGGACAGCGGACAGCCACCACCCAGCATACACCAGCTGACTGGCCAGATAATAATAGTAAAAGTGAGGTAAGGCTAAGCCTCCCCAGCTCACCAGGAGGCACAGGGTCTTCAATTTAATCCTGGGGGGGGCTCTATGTAACACAATTCCATGGAGCATAGCAAAGAATCTGCTTGGAACCAGGGGGGAATTATGCAAGATGTACAAAATTTTCGTTAACAGCTTCATTTTTAACAAATTGATTCTGCCAACTAGAGTGAGCAGAAGAGAGGCCCAACACATTACCCTTTCCTGAGCCTAGTCCAGGAGGGAGGCTAGATTAAGGTCGGAAAAGGTAGAAACCTTCACTGTCACCCTTAGGGTGAAGTCACACGAACGTATATCAGCTTGGTTTTTACGCCGAGCCGATATACGTTGTCCTCGTGTGCAGGGGGGGGGGGAGGATGGAAGAGCCAGGAGCAGGAACTGAGATCCTGGCCCCCTCTCCGCCTCCTCTCCGCCCCTCTGCACTATTTGTAATGGGAAGAGGCGGGGCGGGGCTAAGTTACGGGAATTAGCCCCGCCCCCGTCCCACCTCTCTCCATTGCAAATAGTGCAGAGGGGCGGAGAGGAGGCAGAGAGGGGGCGGGAGCTCAGTTCCTGCACTTGGCTCTTCCATCTCCCCCCCCCCCCCTGCACACAAGGACAACGTATATCGGCTCGGCGTGAAAACCGAGCCGATATACGTTCGTGTGACTTCACCCTTATACCCAGATAGGTGGTCTGAGTTGTCCAACTCAGTGGGGCGGCAGAGTCTACTGCGACTAAGTGGGTTTTGTCTCAATTAACCCCAATGCCAGAATGTAGGCCAAATGCATCCTGGAGAAATAGGAGGGTGTCATCAGCACATAGTGCTATGCGCTCTACATAATTAAGCAGTCTGAATCCCTTTATTACTGGTGAGGTCCAGATCTGGATCGCAAGGAGCTCTATATTGAGGGCATATAGGGCAAGGGACAGGGGGCAACCCTGCTGTGTGCCTCTACCTAGCAGAACTATGCAGAAACATGGACATCGGTTTTAATTTTTGCCACTGGAGAGTTGTATAGGATCCTTACCCACTTAATGAAGATTGGCCCAAAACCAAACTATTGCATTACTGCCCACAGTTACTTCCACTCTACTGAGTTGAAAGCCTTTGCCTGATCCATAAACACCAAGGTGCGCTTTCCACATTTAGAATGTACATATATTAGATTGTCAAAAAGACGCCTTAGATTCAAGTCTGTACTTTTGCCAGGCTTGAAGCCAGACTGGTCAGCTTGTATAATCTCCTTAAGAACAGAGTTTATGAGCATTGCCATTATTTTTGCAAGAATTTTAACGATGTTATTAAGGGGTGAGATGGGCCAATAGAAGCCGCAGTCTGTCGAATCCTTTCCAGCTTTACGGGTTATGACAATTAGGGCCTTTCACATACTATCTGTTACCATGCTACAGTTGCTGGTCCTCCCGGGGCGGTGGTGTGCAGGGTCCCGTGGTCGGGACGCATCCCCCCGGCTTGTTGTCCAGCTGCCGGGGGTGCGGGTGCCTGGCCAGCTTGGGCGGCGTGGTGCTGGTGGAACGTACTCGTTTAGGGCGATTTCCCAATCGAGCATCGCTTTTTTCGAGTAACTGACTACTCGAGCTAAAAGATTCGGGGGGGGCGCCGGGGGTAAGCGGGGGGTTGCAGAGGGGAGTGGGAGTGAGAGAGAGAACTCCCCCCATTCCCCACCGCTACCCCCCGCACCACCATGCCACCCCCACCCCCCGGTGCCCCCCGTATCTTTTCGCTCGAGTATTCAGTTACTCAAAAAAAGCGACACTCGATTGCGAAATCGCCCTAAACGAGTACGTTCGCTCATCTCTAGTGTTCTCCATTCTGAGAATCTGTCATTCTTGGTAATGGAAAGGATGTCTGTTGATGTAGTGCTCGGTATGCCCTGGTTGGCACTGCACAATCCCCGATTTGATTGGTCCACTCGGGAATTGACACATTGGGGGTTCTCCTGTCATAGTCACTTAGCTACTATATCCATATGTTCAGCAGATACCATACTTATTCCTGAATATTTGTCTGATTTTCATGATGTTTTGCCTCCCCATAAGAAGTGGGACTGTGGTATTGATTTGATTCCCGACAGTCCCATCCCTAAGGGAGCCATTTTGAATTTGTCTGTGCTTGAGTACGAAGCCCTTAAGTCCTATATCTCAGAGTATCTGGCCAAACGACATATCAGGCTGTCCAGTTCCTCTGCCGGGGCAGGTCTCTTCTTTGTAGAGAAGAAGGATGGGACATTGAGGCCTTGTGTGGATTATCGGGCTTTGAATAAAATTACAGTGAAGAACCAGTGCTCCTTGCCCCTTATTCCTGACTTATTGAATCAAGTGGTAGGGGTCCGCTGGTTCTCCAAATTGGACTTAAGGGAGGCTTACAATTTAATTTGCACCTGAAAGGGAGTTGAGTGGAATACCGCGTTCAACACCTCGTTCGGACATTTTAAATGTCTAGTCATGCCCTTCGGACTTTGTAATGCCCTCGCTGTGTTCGAGGAATTTATGAATGCGGTCCTTCATGACTTCCTGGGGGTATTTTTGGTCATATTTCTCAATGAAATTCTGGTGTACTCCCCAGACTGGGACTCACATGTGCGGCACCTGAGGCTGCTCCTGACCCGTTTCTTTCCTTGGTTATGTGATTTCACCCATGGAGATTCAAATGGAGTCTAATAAAGTGGCAGCAATCTCTCAATGGGTCAGACCAGATAACCTAAAAGCTCTCCAGCATTTTTTGGGTTTCGCAAATTTCTACCGTAGATTCATTAAGAATTATTCTGTTATTGCTCAACCCCTGACCGATCTTACCAAGAAGGTTGCCGACTTGGTAAGATGGTCGCCTGATGACCTAGAGACTTTTAGTCATCTCAAAAGGGTGTTTACTGCTTCCCAGGTGCTAGTACAGCCTGATGCGCGGCGACCATTCTTCATTGAGGTCGATGCATCTGAGGTGGGGGCTGTTTTGTCTCAGGAAGTCAGCAGGAGATCTGGGTATAGTCCATGTACGTTCTTCTTGCGGAAGTTCAGTTCAGCGTAATGTAACTACGATGTGGGTAATCATGAGTTATTGGTGATTAAGTGGTCTCTTGAAGAGTGGCGTCACCATCTTGAGGGGGCAAGGCATCCTATTACCATGTATACTGATCATAAAAATTTGGTATATCTCGCCAACGCTAAGAGACTCACAGCTTGTCAGGCCAGGTGGGCGTTCCAGGTTTAACCTCGTCGTTACATATATTCCATGGGAGAAGAACGTGAAGGTAGATGCCCTCTCACGGAGTTTCGGTTTGCCAGAAAGTGAGACAGTGGTTCCCGAGAATATCTTGGCACCTGGGGTTGTAGTGGCAGCTGTAGAATCTGATCTTGTTCCTCATCTACAAAATTGTCAGCAGGACGCTCCTTCGGGGGTGCCGGAGGACAGATGGTTTGTGCCAGAGACCTTGCGTCTCAGAGTCATTAAAGAGTCTCACTCATCTGTTCTTGCAGGCCATCCGGGGGCTCAGGGGACTCTGGATCTTTGTAATAGACACTATTGGTGGCCAGGCATGTCTCGGGAGATCCGGGACTTTGTTAAGGGGTGCTCTGTCTGTGCACTCCGTAACAGTCCACTTCATTGTCCGGAGGGGCCTCTGAGACAGTTACCAGTGCCTTTTCGTCCATGGTTGCATTTATCGGTAGATTTTATCCCTGATCTACCTGAGTCTCAGAAGTTCACCACTATCCTAGTTGTTGTAGACCATTTCTCAAAGATGACACATTTCATGGCGTTAAATAAGCTACCTTCTGTGATAGAAATTTCCTAGATTTTTGTAAAAGAAATCATTCACCTACATGGGGTTCCTGAGAAGATTGTATCTGATCGTGGTGTTCAGTTTGTTGCGCAATTTTGGTGAGCCTTCTGTAGAAACCTGGGAACGCCGCTTTCCTTCTCGTCAGCATTTCACCTGAAAACTAATGGTTAGACTGAGCGGAAGAAACAGGATTTACAGCAATATTTACGGTTGTTTGCTAGCGAAAAGGCTCATCAGTGGGCAGAATTCCTGCCGTTGGCAGAGTTTGTGCTAAACAACTGTACTTGTTCTTCCACTGGGGTATCTCCATTCCTTTGCGTATATGGTCAGCATCCTCGCTTCCTTACAGCCATTTCTACTCCGTCAGCCTGTCCTGCAGCTGATGTCGCCACAGATGCGCTGCAGGGGGTATGGAAAGAAGTACGGAAGAACCTGGAAGCAATGGGGGCTCGTTGCGTAGTGGGAGGAGTCTGTCAGTATCTGAACCTTACAGGATGGGACAGAAGGTATATTTGTCTTCTAGAAATCTCAAATTGAAGGTTCCATCTTTGAAACTGGCGCCGCGTTACGTGGGTCCTTTGACATCACACGGGTAGTAAATCCGCTTGCTTATGAACTTGATTTGCCAGCTACATGGAGAGTTCATAGGGTTTTTCATAAGTCATTATTGAAACCTTTTGTCCCTGCAGCGAGAAATCCTGGATTCACGTCTGCGCCGAGGAACCATGCAATATTTTGTGCCCTGGAAAGGCTTTAGTCCTGAAGACCATTCTTGGGTGGCTGCACGTGAAGTTCATTCCCCTAAGTGTTGGTGCGGCATTTCCACCGTCTGTTTCCGGATAAGCCTGGACATGGTGACAGGGTCACAGAGTCCCCTGTCAGAGGGGGGGTGGTAATGTTACCGTGCAGCGGTTGCTGGTCCTCTCAGGGCGGTGGTGTGCGGGGTCCCGGGGTCGGGGCGCGTCCCCTTGGCTTGTTGTCCGGCTGCCAGGGGTCCGGGTGCCCAGCCTGGCGTGGGCAACGTGGTGCTGGTGGCGTGGCGCCATGAGCGCGCACACCTGTGAGTGCAGCTGCCATGCACAAGCTCCCTTTCATTATGTTCTGTTGGGAGTTGGCTGTCTCCCTCTCTCCGCCCCTGGCCGGAGGCTTTTGTTTAAAGGTTGGGCAGAAACTTTGTAATCACTGCCAGTTATTGGTTTGCCTCAGTGTGCCAGCTAGTCTGCCTCTGTTAGTCTCCTGCCTCAGTAATCCTGTCTGCTATACTTTGCTATTGTCCGCCAGGCTTTTCCATCTGCCTCAGTTCTGCTTAGTTTTGTTCGTGTTGGTTATTTACATCTGCCTTTTCTGTTGGTGTTCTACCCTTTCCCTCCAGGTATGCCAGCGTCCCTTTTCAATCCCTAGTGAGAGTAGGGACCACTGCCCAGTTGCCCACCTGGGGTTAGCCAGGAGTGGAGGCAAGCAGGCAGGGACAGTGGTTGTGGGTGAGTTCTAGGGCACCCGGGCTGGCAGGGGGGCAGGAAATCTGCATTTTTTAATACCACTTCCCAGTGAGCCCATCCAAACTTGGGAATTTTCTCTTGGACATTTGAATGTCCTCCTGCAGCAAACCAAAGTCCGACTGTAGGGCACCAATTTTCTCTGTGAGGGCAGAGTAGGATTCCATGATTGCTTTAAGAATGACGTCAATAGTTGGGCCAGTTACAGGAGGTGAAACTGGTGCAGTCCCCTCAGAGGGTGTGCCTTATGGACTGCAGGGCTCGTTAGATCAGGAATCCATAGAGGTGCTGGGCCGGGCGTACTGTTGCCACTTGTTGACTATGTTAGCTTGAATGGGTGCAGTAGGAGATATCTATAGGCTCAGACTTATAAAGTATCACTGGGGGAATGCACAGGTAGTTTAATGGTTAGTGCATAACTGCTTAGGCATAATCACAATGTAGTATTGCCAGTGAACCGACACTACACCACCACTAGCTGTTAGCAAAGACAAGAGTCAATGAATAAGTATAAATGGAGCAGACTTTGCAGGTTGTAAAACAAAAAAGCTGCAAGTGTAGGTAAAATTGTGTTTTTCTCCTTCTCTGTCCCACAGCTTTATTAGTCAGATGGTGAGGAAAACAGGGAAGGAGGGAGCAATTTCACCGCTCTGCACTGGGGTCTTACACATGCAGAGCACTCTGTCACAGTGCGCTACTGTTCTTTCTTTCTTATTTCACTCTTCTTCCCATTCACCACTTTTTATTTCATCCTTCCCTTCTCTCTCCATGTCCCTCTTTTCTCCCCTCCAGCCCTCCACAGCTGTGGAGGCACAGTAAGAGGTGCGTTCTTCCCCATCCCCCTGTTTTAACATGGCAGCCACCTGGAAGGGGGGAGGGGCTTCAGCGCATACCGGGAACCAGAGTGGTCTCAAGGCCAAGGCACCTGGGAAGCACCGGCCATGCTATACAAGAGAGCCAAGGCAGTAAGTGGGCCGCAGTCTGGGTGACCATGCCACCATCAAAGCTGCTGCCAGTGGTAGCGTCACTCACCCAACCGCAAAGTGATTGAGGTAGGTAGCAGCTTTTTCAACGCTTTGGTCTGGTCACGTTTCCTGATCGCTGGGCAGAAAGGATCAGGCCTCCTTCTGAGCACCAGCAACCGGTATGCGAGGCCAGGGATGTTTAGGCCCCGAAGGCCGAAGCGGTTCTCCTTAAAAGGTTTCAGAATGATCTTCCAGAGTTAGAGAGAGCCATGCAGGGTCTCGAAGTCCGTCACCGGCCTACACTGACCCTATGGCGATAGATAGCGCTACCTGGGAACGGAGCTCTCCTGAGCATGTCCTCTTCCTTAGCTGATGTCATGGAATATAAAGTGTTAAGTTTCAGAATGCAATAAGCGTATGTTTCTCATCTTGTATTGGACTATTGGCCCTTAAATAGAAGACTAAAACCTATGCTTTGTAGTGCCGGTAACTAGGATTTTAAGATAGTTGGTCAACAGAAAAGTCAAATAAGACTAAGCCATGCTAACAGAGAAAACACACAGCTATAGCAGAAATAGTGTCTAATGCAACAGTAATATCCTGACTGCAGTGATTTCCATGTCTAAGATGACCCTTAAGAGCTTTGAGACTATTTGGTAGATGTCAATAAGCCTTATGATCAATAATCTTTGTACCAAGTAACTTGTGAATACGCCCTCATCTTTCTGTTTAAGAATTGGTAATGTTGATAATAAAGTAGAATTCATTGAGTTCTCATGGAGAAGTGTCTTGACATAACATGGAGTGATTTCATGCTATTGATAGATAATTGCTAGCAAATCTTCTCATCATGGGCTTCCATATCTACCAATTTGGCACCTGGCAACGAGGTCATCAGATCGGTACCGGTGTGGTCCGATAACACTGGCTAGGCCACCGTACTGAGGGTACCTTAACCAGTGCTATATATATTTCCAGATGCAACTTACTCCATTTACCAGTAACAGAAAGAAAGTATTATTTATTGTCAACCTCCTCACAAATAAGGAGCTTGCATGTGCCTCGTTGTATGTGGAAACCAACAGTAACCTCCTTGTTAGTCTTGGTGCCTTCACTATCCACTGTGGATCAAGTTTTGATGACCCAAATCGCTGTGTCACAGCAGAGGATAGGTTACGTAACCTACAACAAGGGCTATGCTCTGTTGCCGCACATACGTCAGAATTTCATCGCTTGGTGACTGATACCATATGGAACCTAGTCGCAAGGAAGAGTCAAGTTTGACGATTATCCGAACTAGTAAAATATAAGCTTGCCAGAGTCAAGCTCCCTGAACGGAGGAGTTTATCCAATTATGTATTCAAATTGATCAGAGACTTACTGAATGTAAAAAGGAGATGCTACAAGAATTTGAAAAACCACCCTGCCTATTCTGCCCAGGGAATGAGTGAAAGACTGCCTTTAGAACAAGATATGGACATTTTGAATGTCTGGTTATGTCTTTTGGTCATTGTCACCTTTCAGCATTTTATTAATCATGTGACTCGAGATTTTTTGGATCAATTTGTTGTTGCTTACCTTGATGACATTCTTATATTTTTCTGACAGCTTGGAGGAACATCACAGGCATGTCCAGCTAGTCTTGGAACGTCTCCAAAGGAATAATCTTTATATCAAACTGGAAAAGTGTGAGTTTAAACAAACCAGGATCTAATTCCTTGGATATGTCAACTGCCCAGATGGCCTGAGTATGGACCCTTGTAAAATTAAACCTGTGGTTGATTGGCTCACTCCAAGAAGCCTAAAATACATTTAAAGCTTTATAGGATTTGCAAATTTCTACCAAAGATTCATAAAAGACTTCTCAAAAATTATCTTACCAATCACTTCACTCACAAAGAAAAATAAAACATATCCATGGTGCTGGTTCATCCATTTCTGGAACTACCTTTAGTTGTGGAAGTGGACACTTCTGATGCTGCTGTGGGTGATATCTTGTCTTATCTAATTGGAGACAAGTTGCAACTGCACCCATGTGCAATTTTCTGTCTTATATCATGTCACCTGCTGAAAGAAACTATGACATTGGAAACAAAGAACTGTCAGCCATTAAACTTGCCTTCCATCTTTTGGAAGGTGCCAATCATCCTGTATAAGTCCTTACTGACCACGAAAAACTAGAATTTATACGTGTAGCTAAAAAGACTGCGTAGAATTCCTGTTAATGTAATTTATGATAGAGGTGTTCATTTTACCTCAAGGTTTGGAAAAGCTTCTGTACTGCCTTGGGCATTACTATCAACTCGTCTACTGCCTTCCATCCCCAGTCCAATAGCCAGACTCAAAGGACCAACCAGACTTTCGGGTAATACTTCAGTTGCTTTATCTCCTACCTCCAGGATGACTGGGTGGACTACTTGTCAACAGCAGAGTTCTCCTATAATAATTCTAATCATAGTTCTACATTCTAAAGTCCCTTTTTTGCAAATTCTGATCTACATCTGGTGTTCATTCCTGATCTTCTGGTGAATACTACCACACCTATGGTTGCTCACAGGATAACAATGTTGTAGGACACCCAGCAGAAGTTAAAGGGCTTGTCCCGCAGAAGCAGGTGCAGTTATGCACTTCTGTATTGCCATATTAATGCACTTTGTAATATACATCGTGCATTAAATATGGGCCATACAGAAGTTATACACTTACCCCCTCCGGTGCTGGCGTCCCCGTCCCCATGGCGACGACTGAAGCCTTCTTCTCTGGTCATTGCAAAAGTCGCGCTTGCGCAGAGAAGATTCCTCTTCTGGAGGCTCCGGGCACATGAGCTGCGTCCTGGCTCCTCCCCCTTCTCAGCATCATCGCGTAGCTCCGCCCCTGTCACGTGGTGCCGATCAGCCAATGAGGTGGCTGTAATCGGCAGTGGAGCTCAGACTGGAGAAGAACATCCACGGTGCACCATGGGAGAAGTCCCGCAGTGCACCATGGGAGAACACCAGCGGTGCACCTTGGGAAATGACGGCAGCCATCTTGGAAGAAGATTTTTATAACTTCATGAAACAGCTTCATGGTGAGTAGAAACGCCCTAAAAAAACAATTTACATGGGTAGTTTGTAATGCTTGCTTAACATGGGGGACTGGGGTGTGAAAATTTTTTCGTTTTGGCCGCGGGACAACCCCTTTAAAAGAGATGCTACGTAAAGCCTAGGAATATTATAAGAGGGCAGCAATTAGACACCGCAAAGGTCCATCTAACTTTAAGGTCAGAGATAAGATTAGGCTGTCTACTAGGAATCTAAGAATGCACTTGCCCTCTCCCAAATTGGGCCAAAAGTTTATTGGACAAGTTTATTAGACCTCTTCAAGTTGCTGTGAAGGTTGGTCAGGTTGCTTTCTACTTGGAACTCCCCAGTGGACTAAAGATCAATCCTGTGTTTCACATGGCACTGTCCAAGCCCTTTATTGATAACACCTTTTTGGGAGGAGGCTTGCCACCTCCTCCAACAATTAGGGTTTAAGGGGAGGAGGAGTTTGTATTGGACAAGATTTTGGACTTAAGGATGCACAGAGAGAAACTGCAATACCTTGTGCAATGGAAAGGGTATGGCCCAGAAGAACATTCTTGGGAGCCAGATCAGAATGTTCATGCTCCTCAGCTCATGAGGAATTCTATCCAAGGTACTCAGGAAAGCAGACGATTTGGATGTCTGGAGGATGTCTGACTAATGTCAGGGTTCAAACCTGGGAACTCCTGTGCTACAGACAGCGTTTCTCCCTGTTGAGCTGTTCAGCCTGCTGGACAGCTCTCCTGTCTAAACCTTGTCCAGTTCTTGCTCTTGTAACCCAACTTCAGATTAGCTCTACCCTGCAATAATTAGCCACACTATTTAAAACTGGCCCTGTCCCTCACTCAGTGCATGGTTATTGACCTCCTAGCCTGTAATCTAGCTCTTCTCTTTCCTGCTCCTTTATCTACAAACAATTGCTCCGACCCCTGGCTTCCTCCGACTTCGCTACCTGTCTGCTCCTCTTGAACTGCAACCAATACTAGCCATGTCCCAACTCCTGACTTACCCTGACTACACTATCAGCTCATACTGATTGCAACAAAAGGCTCCAAACCAGCACCTGATTATTACACCACCCTTACTCAACACTGCAGGGTGGCTTTGGGCAGTAAAGGGGGGCATCTTCTCCAACATGTTTCTCCATACATTGAAGAAATATGGAAGAGCAGGAAGAGAAAGAAGAGAGGAATATAGGTCCACAGCAAGAGGAGGGGACTACACAATATTCCTTCCATCTATTACTAATCTCAGCTATTCCTTCGTTGATAAGTACAGAGTACACCCTTAGGCCTGACCCTAAGGAATGTGGGCTATTACTTTAAGGCATATGAGTGCAGAAGGACTGTCGCATATCTCACATTAAGGGCGAGCACCCACTGGCGTTTTTTTACCTGCGTTTTGCGTTTTTCCTGCACAGGCATAGAGATAACATGTGTTCCTGTCCACTGGCGTTTTTTTTGCGTTGCGTTTGCGTTTTTAACATAGGAGCTGTCAGTTGCATATGTGTCCTTATTTTTCTCCATGGAAATTAATGGAAAAGCCGCGAAAACGCCGCGAAAAACGCCGCGGAAAACGGGCGGAAAAAACGCGGGAAACGCGGCGAAAACGCTGCGTTTTTTTCCCGCGGAAAACGCAAACGCCAGTGGGTGCTCGCCCTAAAACAGATCATAACAGGGTGGCCACCTTCCTTGATCCCCACTGCAGAGCCAAAATGAAAAATCTCAGTTCAACCGTAGAGAGGGACTTCAAAATGTTGCGCAGGACACACTGTTAAGTAGCTTGAACAGAACATTTTTCCATGGCCGTGGATCGCAGCTAGGCAGCTCATGTTGGACAAGCAGGAAGCTGCTGCAGCAGCATCACCAATGGTGGGAGAGGAAGTCTAACAGAGGTGTCGCACAGATTTTTCAGCCCATTGCAGCCTTCAGCAAAAGTTCAGAATATGACTCACAGTCACAGCTAGCACTTATGCATGATGATCCAAGAGTATTTTAGCTCCCACATGGATGTACTTAGACATGGCGTTGGCCCCTTTGACTTCTGGTTGTCTAAGTCGGCTAAGTGTCCTAAGCTTGTACAATATGCTTTAATGTACTTACCTGCCGTACTGTCAGTGTTTTATCGGAAAGGGTGCTCAGCACAGTTGGGGGTGATATAACTGACAGACACATTGGTCTACCCACAGACAATGTGGATCACCTAACTTTTAGAAAAATGAACCAGGCATGGATTTCAACTGACTTCTGCATCCTAATTCTAATAACTAATTCTACTGATTAGTTATTATGCAGGCAATTTTTACTCATAAATAACTGAGCATTGATTATATCTAGAGATGAGCGAGCGTACTCGTATGAGCTTGATGCTCATTCGAGTATTAGGGTACTCGAGATGCTCGTTACTCGAGGCGAGCACCACGCGATGTTCGAGTCAATTCCATTTCCTTCCCTGAAAGTTTTCCACCATTTTCTGGCCAATAGAAAAGCAGGGAAGGCATTACAACTTCCTCCTGTGACGTTCCAGCCCTATCCCACCCCCCTGCAGTGAGTGGCTGGCGAGATCAAGTGACCCTCGAGTATTTAAAGTGGGGCCGCCCGCGGCTCGCCACAGTCACACACTGGAAGAGATCAGAGACAGTGCTGGTGCTGCTATAGGGAAAGTGTTAGTGTAGGATCCTGTCTTCAAGAACCCCAATGGTCCTTCTTATGGCCACATCTGACCGTCTGCATTACTGTTGTGGCTGCTGGAAGCAGTTTTGCAAATTTTTTTTTTTTTTGTATATCGGGCGTGCAGCCCCATTACAGCTATAGTGTTCTCAGGCTGCAGTCTGTACTACATAGTATGGGGACAGTGTTGCTGAGATAGGGAAAGTGGTAGTGTAGGATCCTGTGTACAAGAAACCCAACTGTCCTCCTTAGGGCTACCTGTGACCGTGTGCATTTTACAGGTTGTCTGATGGGAGTTGTAGTCCATCACTATTGCACTTAGGCCTGTTTGCGGCCTTCCTGACTATTTTTTTCTGCCTGGAGTTTTCCTTACTATACTGCTCTCAGCGACAAAGACTACACACATCATTCCAAGATTATTTACACCGGCCTGTGTCTGCAGTGAATTAGAGACGCACAGCATACGGCCATAGCGTCTGATAGAGGGGAAGTGATATACACACTATATATCCTGTATTCTCTTACCAAAAAAATAAAAAGCTCCTCAGTTGGGCTACCTTGAACTGTTTAAATTTCACTGGGTGTCTGATGGGAGTTTTAGTGCATGACTATTGCACTTAGGCCTTTTTGCTGCCTTCCTATTTTTTTCTGCCTGGAGTTTGCCTTACTATACTGCTCTCAGCGACAAAGACTACGCACATAATTCCAAGATTATTTACACCAGCCTGTGTCTGCAGTGAATTAGAGACGCACAGCATACGGCCACAGCGACTGATAGAGGGAAAGTGATATACACACTATATAGCCTGTATTCTTTGACCAAAAAAACAAAAAGCTCCTTCTTAGGGCTACTGCTGACCGTTTAAATTTCACTGGGTGTCTGGTGGGAGTTGCAGTCCATCACTATTGCACTTAGGCCTGCTTGCGGCCTTCCTGACTATTTTTTTCTGCCTGGAGTTTGCCTTACTATACTGCTCTCAGCGACAAAGACTACGCACATAATTCCAAGATTATTTACACCGGCCTGTGTCTGCAGTGAATTGCTATGTAACTCAGGGCACCTTGGGTCACAAAGGTGGAGGCTTGGAACCGAGCCTGACCCTGGGCCTGCTAATGTGCTTCCCACACAGACTATCGCGGGTCCTGGTCATGGTGTCTTGGGCTTGTAATGCCACCTCCTCCTACTGCTTGGGATCAGCACTGGGCATCATGTATTTTCTCCCGTGTTACCACAGTTATCTGAGACACTGGTTTGGGCCAAAGAAGAGGAGCGTTACTGCATTGATGAGACCTTCACAGCTTTACTAGCATCGGAGTCTGCTCTATGCCCACGATTGCTGAGGGTGTGTGCTGAGGCCTATGTACTCGGCACAGTGAAAGTCTGGCATGTTTGGGCACTATCATTTCTTCATGTTTATTACTGTCTTTGGGTTCCTTCGGCTCGCCTATGCTGTGGGTGCACAAAGACTTCCCATAGCGGTGATTTACCTGTCCGGCACAAAGTCACTGACTGACTTGGGTAGGGTGCATAGTGCAGATGGCTTTCCCCTTGCAGTGTCGATAGAGCTATCAGACACCTAGACAGAATGAATACTGTGTGGGCACATGGACTGCCCATTGCTATGTCAGTCGCAGCACCTTGGGTCTCACAAGGTATTTGCTGGGACCGAGCCTGGCCAAGGGCCCGCTCACATCCTTTCAACACAGGCTACAGCGGGTCCTGGTCCTGGTTTCTTGGCCTTGTAAGGCCACCTCCTCCTCCTGCTTGGGGTCAGGTGATCAGCAATGCGCATCATATATTTTCTCTCGTGTTACCACAGTTATCTGAGAAACTTGTTTGGGCCAAAGGAGAGGAGCGTAACTGCATTAATGTTACAGGGGTCTGCCTATACTTCAGCTGCAGAAATGTTACAGGGGTCTGCCTATACTTCAGCTGCAGAAATGTTACTGGGGTCTGCCTATACTGCTGCTACACAAATGTTACAGGGGTCTGCCTATACTGCTGCTACACAAATGTTACTGGGGTCTGTCTATACTGTTACTACTGAAATGTTACTGGGGTCTGTCTATACTGTTACTACTGAAATGTTACTGGGGTCTCCCTAGACTTCTGCAACATAACTGTTACTGGGGTCAGCTTATATCTTTGCTACAGGAATATTACAGGGGTCTGTGCATACTATGGGTGCACTAAGTTTTCCCATGCGGTGTTCTACCTATCTGGCCCCCCAAAAAACACTGACTGACTAGGGCATGGAGTGTGGGCCGAAGCCAACATGTATTTTCTCTCACGTTACCACAGCTATCCGGGGCACTGCAATGGGATTTCTTTATATACCTTCTCTGGGTTCCTGGGACCCATCCATGCTGTGGGTGCACACAGACTTCCCATAGCGGAGTTGTACCTGCCTGGCACTTAAAAAAAACCCAGACTGACTAGGGCATGGAGTGTGGGCCGAAGCCAACATGCATTTTCTCTCACGTTAACACAGCTATCCGGGGCACTGCATTGGGACAAACAAGAGGAGCGATACAGCGCTAATGAGAAGTTCACAGCTACGCTAGCATCGGAGTCCGCTCTATGCCCGCGATTGCTGAGGGTTTGTGCAGAGGCCTATGTCCTGGGCGCAGTGAAAATCTGCCATGTTTGGGCACTCTGATTTCTTTATGTGTACTGTCTTTAAGTTCCTTGGGCCCACCCATGCTGTGGGTGCACACAGACTTCCCATAGAGGTGTTTTACCTGTCTGTCCTCAAAAGACTGACAGACTCGGGTAGGGTGCAGAGTGCAGTTGGTTTACCCCTTGCGTTGTCGATGAGGTATCCGACACCCAAACACAGTAAGTAGTGTGTGGACACATAGATTCCCCATTGCTATGTCACTCGCAGCACCTTGGGCCACACAAAGTGTTTGCTGGGACCGAGCCTGGCCAAGGGCCCGCTCACATCTTTTCAGCACAGGCTACAGCAGGTCCTGGTCATGGTTTCAGGGCCTTGTGAGGCCACCTCTTCCTCCTGCTTGGGGTCAGGGGGTCAGCATTGCACATCATGTATTTTCTCTCGTGTTACCACAGTTATCTGAGAAACTCGTTTGGGCCACAGGAGAGGAGCATAACTGCAATAATGAGACCTTCACAGGTGTACTAGCATCAAAGTCCACTTCCTGCCTACGATTGCTGAAGCTGTTGGCTGAGGCCTATGTCCCGGGGGAACTGCAACGGCGCCAGGTTGGGCCTGTGGAACTTTTTCCTGGCTAATGCAGTCTTTGGAGCGGTGAAAGAAAACGTAACAGATTTACTGAGACCTTCACAGGTGTACTAGCATCGAAGTCTGCTTCCTGCCTACGATTGCTGAAGCTGTTGGCCGAGGCCTATGTCCCGGGGGAACTACAATGGGGCCAGGTTGGGCCTGTGGAACTTTGTCCTGGCTAATCCAGTCTTTGGAGCGGTGAAAGAAAACGTAAGTGATTTAATGAGACCTTCACAGGTGTACTAGCATTGAAGCCCGCTTCATGCCTACGATTGCTGAAGCTGTGGCCCGAGGCCTATGTCATCTGCGCAGTGTAAGTTTGCCATGTTTGGCCACTCTGATTTCTTTATTGTTCATGTCTTGGGTTGCGTTGAACCCACCTATGCTGTTGGTGCACACTTAGTTCCCATCGCAGTGTTTGACCTGTCTGGTACAAAGACACTGACTGACTTGGGTAGGGGGCAGAGTGCAGATGGCTATCCCCTTGCGGGGTCGATTGAGCTATGCGACACCTAGACAGAATGAATACTGTGTGGGCACATGGATTCCCCATAGCTATGTAACTCATGCCCACGTTTGCAGCTCCTGACAGAGGTGGCACAGGATTGATATGAAGCTCGAACGTCAATTTCTCATCGATTCTCTACAGCATTGTGGGCTATCGCCCCGCCCCTTTTAAAGAGGGTCGCTACCTGGGCTTGCCAACCCTCTGCAGTGTGTGCCTCCGGTTCCTCCTCATGGCAGACGCACTTATAAATAGACATGAGGGTGGTGTGGCTATGCAGCCAGCGTGTGGCATGAGGGCAACTGAAGGCTGCGAGGGACACTTTTGTGTGCGCTGCGGACGCAGGATCATGCTGGGGAATTTGGCAGCATGTAACCCAGGAGAAGAGGCAGCGGTGGGTCCCGCAGGCAGTGCTTGTGCTTAGTTTGAGGTAGTGTGGTGCTTAGCTAAGGTGTGCCTTGCTAATGAGGGTTTGTCCGAAGTAAAAATTGTTAGGGGGGGGCTCACTCTTGCCACTATTGTGGCTTAATAGTGGGACCTGGGAACCTGAGATGCAGCCCAGCATGTTGCCCCTCGCCTGCCCTATCCATATCTGTGTCGTTTCCATCACTTTCATAGGTTTTGAAGATTTGCACAAAAGAAAACCTTAGAGAGCATCAGCGATATACAAAAATGCTTGAGTCGCCGATTGACTTCAATGGGGTTCGTTACTCGAAACGAACCCTCGAGCATCGAGGAAAGTTCGACTCGAGCAACGAGCACCCGAGCATTTTGGTGCTCGCTCATCTCTATTTATATCAAAGCCCGTAAGGTGCTGTTTCTAGTGGTGGTGGTAGAGCTGCTTGCCTTCTCCTGCTCTTCTGTTCACCTCATAAAATGTGTCCTTTGAAAACTTAATGATATTGCTTTTAAAACAAGCATGACACTTTCTGTCTTCCTTAGCACAATTTTTGATCTAGGAGACCCAATGAGAGCCTTCTTTTGTTTTCAGTATTCCCCAAATATGTGACTGTTCTTTCATTCAATTTGGGATTTGGCTGCCCCTACAGCTTTTTGCAGAACAAATTACTGAACCCGATTATTACTCCCATTGACTTTATTGGGAGTTGGAATCGATTGTCATGATTTGTGCTGATTTTTGTGAAATCAGACCAATATTCACACAAAACTACTATTATACTAATCAATTGTCGCTAATTTCCGTTTTTTGTAATGAAAAAATGAAGTTCTGTATCCAATAAAGATATAACGTGCATCATTAAATCCTTGCAAATCTGCAAAAATGAGTGGGAAACCTTGTTAGAACCAACTGTAAAAGTTTACTAGGCTAGTTAAGTTATACCATGTGGTAGGTGAAGTTCATGGCAGAGACAGTTAGCCATGATTCGGTGATGTGAATGTGACATCCCTGTGTATGCAGTGTAATGAAGACACAGTAAGAAATTCTTGGCAACTTTGAAAAAAACTTTTTTTCATAGCCTATCTTGGCATTCAGACCTACTTTTAGTAATACATGAACACATTAATTTTCTTCAGAATTGAAATTAATTTTTCTTTTTGTCTTTGAAACAACTACTAAAAACTATAACAAATATGCCTATTTAAGGGTTACAGAAAAAAAGATGCATCTCCTCTGTTTAATTTCTAAGAAAATTCATCATATATTTGTGACAACCTAATGGATATTACTCTTTTTATATGCATTGCAAATGATTTATTACATGTACAAAAAGTTACTTGCAATGCAATTTAGGTAACAGAACATAATATTTGATGTACTCAAAGGCTCAATATATTGTATGAAAACACCTTTCTAGAAAGGAAGACACTGAATCCTATTATATGAAGTACTTGTTTTCTTAAAAGTGAAACCCTGGTGTATCACAGAAGCTGTAAACTTATAGCAAAACAACACAATGGTCTCCAGTTATTGAAGTGTGAATAAATAAAGCTATATTTTGAAATCTATTTTCTTCATATATTCTCAATAGAGATATTATAATATGTCTCTTAAGACCTACAAAATACTGAATATACCGCATTGTGAACATGAATCTGTGAAAATCACAGCCATTGAGAGTTTTTGATATTCTATCAGTTTTTTTAGGAATTTTTCTTTTTTCCCCTAATGGTTAGGTAAACTGAGTAGCTGTAGCTTAGTTGTAATCATATTTTGTGTTGAATTTTAAAATGTATATTGTGTGATCTTTTTCAGTATATAATAATAAAAGTTATATTTTAAGGACCCACTTTACGGTTTATTGCCTCTGGCATATGGTATCATACTGGTTAAAGTTTGACCCAAGTGAGTATTGAGCCCACTATTTTTGAGTTGTGATTACCCTATAAAAAAACCTCCATGCAGCTCCAGCATGAGTATAAGCTCATATTGTACTATTTTCCTTCATTTCCTCCAATCTTTAAGACAGGTTGACATGTTATGCATGGTTAGTGCTGTTTTTGGCAGTTTCCATAAAGACTTTCAGAAAACAACAAGTAATAAGAGTAAACCTTACTACCTATCATGTAGCGCCCTGGGCTATGGTTTTTTTGTAACTCCCATAGAAGTCAATGGATGTTACACAAACAGTGTAGCACAGTGAGTTATGTTGTTTTCGTAACACAGGAGCCGTGGAAACAGCGTATATCACTGTGCTACAGTCTTTAACTCCCATCCATAAAAAAGGTCTAAAATTTCTGACTTTGGGTTATTTTCACTCTTCTCTCAATACAGGGACTATAACGCATTCCGATGTAACTTGTTCTGCTATGTTAAATCTGCTCTCAATGTAACTCCTCGCCAGACACAATATATAGATGCAGCTGATATTTTATCTTATATTATGTATTGATGTGTCCAACATCATCAATCAATAATGGGGGCATACTTTGTGCCAAGAGACAGCAGCACTCTCTCAATGCGGCATATATATGGTGTGCGTCATAAGAAACATTTCCCGTCATGAGGTTGGATTATATAGATTCTTCAAGTGAAGGGCAGCACTCTGTTTCTTATGAAGTGGTACTTTATATCTTTTTAGCCTCAGAATGCACTATAATACAAGACAACAGCAACATTTTGGCCATGGTTGTTCTTTGTAAAACTGATGTCATGCACTAAGTAGTCTCTGAACGTTGTGTGATGTGATATGATGCTTCTTCCAATTCTTCTCAAAAGATACAGTGAATGAACTTCTATAAGACAAGAATGAACATTCTCAAGTGTAAGATTCCACATTTGGTTAAGAAAACATTAGTGCTACAGCACACATTTCTTGTGTGCTTGAAAAAAATACATTTTATTCTGAAATAAAATACATTTGATTAAGTTTTATTATGCATGGCAAGTATCTGTCTTTATTAATGGTTAAATACAGAACACATAATAATGTTTTATTCACTCACCTAAGGGAATTAATTAAAGTATATTGCTAATGACTTCTTTAGCTTGATAATGAATAGACGGAAATTAAACATTGATAATGTTTACTAATTATACAAATATATTTTCTATGCCTAAAACGGGCACCCACCTACTGGGATATCCAGATGTAACAACGCATTGTTTTCAACACTGATATATTATACAATGTTTTGATTAGAATATAGTATGCTTTGCATTCTGATGATCTGATCAAGAGAAGTGAAATTCCGTCATGACTTTCATTTACCCCCTTTCCCTCAAAGGCATTCTCATAAATAGTCCTTGGTTGCTAACAAGAACAACATATATATGTGCTAGTAACAATTGCAAGTGAAGGTCAAGCTTAATGTAACTCTAAGTACACTGTGAGGCAAAAGTCTGGATACACCCATATAACTGGTGTAATAATTAGAAAATTGACTTCAAATGTGTGAAAATAATAATTGGAAAGAAGGCTGCATTTTTCGGTTAAGGAGATGTTTTCAGCAGCCATTTTCAACTTCTCCATATTGAAATTAACTCAGATTTTACAAATGGGAAGGGAGTCATGTGATTTATCAGTATTGGTTAGATTTTACTCAGAAATACACTGGGATTGTTAGTTTTGCCCTATCTTTACTTGTTTAGGGGTTAAGTCAGGGCAAATTTTCCCAAAGTCCTTTACATGGTGTGTTCAATGTGTCCACCATTTTGCCGATGGTTAAACATTTAATCTAGACTGTGAACACACTGAAGAACTGCAGGTGATTTTTTTTCACAGCACTGTAGGATTCACCATTTCGGATGGACCATATTGCGTTTTTTTTTTTTTGCATTTATAAGGATCTAAACACCTTAAGTACAGTGTCCTTGGTGGCCATTCTACTGGACTTCTATAGCCAATCCAGTGTACAGGGAATTGAACATTCAACCATTTGTGTACAGCCACAGCAAAGCGCAGAGCTGCACCATCCTGTTTAAAGTAAGGTGGGAACTCATTGTTGTCATTGAGCACACATGTGAATATGGTATCCTGTATTATCTGGAGGTACTTCTTACTGTTACCTCATCTATCAATAAAAAAAATGCTCTGGATGTAAGACACAATTTACCACATTTGCCCTCACTTAACTCCTAAACAAGTAGAGATAGGGCAAAACTGATACTTTCAGTGTGTTTCTGAGTAATTCTAGCCAAGACTGATATATTACATGACCCCTTTTATATTTGGATAACCTGAGTTTAATTCAATATGGTAAAATTCAAAATGGCCACTGAAAATATCTCCTCCACCAAAAAATGCAGCAATTTTCTCATTATTAATCAGTTAAACGGGTGTGTCCAGGCTTTTGCCTAATCCTATATACACTGTAAAAAAAAAAAAAGCACCTAAAAGGATTTGTAGTTTTGTTGAAAAACTTAGCATGCAGTTACATCTTGGGCACATATGTAAATGATTAAGTTGTAGTGTAATTAGATGAACAGTCATGCCACTCTCGACCTATAAAAGGGCTCTCAGAGGTGTAGAGCTTGTTGTCCACTAGATATGACGCTGTAATGAAGAGATTTCGCCTAGTCAACAGAGTTTGAGAGGAGGCAAATTTTTCGAAAAGGAGAAGCTGGATGGTTGTATCGATGAATTGTCAACCACCTGGGCTATTCTGAGCACACTGTTAGGAGATGTTAGGGCAGAGACTGCTTGAGAGCATGTACACAAGATGACCTGGCTTAGGATGTCTTTAGTAGACCAGCACTAGAGAGGATCGTCTGACAAGCATGAGCAGCTCCAACTATTTCATTGTCTGCCATCCCGCGACAAGTGGCACCATTGATACAGCCACCTGTGTCTGTTAGAACCATTTCCAGGGGTTTGGCTAATGGACATTTAGTCTCACAGTGCCTATTATGTGTAATACACCCACTGTCGCCTGCATTGCAGTGGTGTTGCAATGGAGTAGAATCGAGTTGTTTTCAGTGACAAATCCAGGTTTAGTGTGAGCATGGATGATGACTGTATTTTTGTCTTGAGACCTAGGGGTTAGTGCTTCAGTCCTGCCTTTGCTGTGAAGCGGCACACTGCCGTCATTGCTAAAGAGATGGTATGGTTGGGCCCATTGCATAAGACAGTCAGTCCGCCCTAATAGTGGTATGAGGAACAATGACAGCTCAGCGATATGTTCAGGACATCCTGCAGCCACATGTGTTCCTCTCATGACTGCTTTCAAGAGGCATTTTCCAGCAGGATAATGCTCAACTGCACAGAGCAAAGATGTCACAGAAATGCCTCTACAACATTGTCATGCTTCAAGTGTTCAGTTTTCAGCTATAAACGATCCTTTGCTCTGAAATTGTAATCACTTATCAATCTTACAATGACACAAGTTTCCTTTGATTCTGACACTTCCTTCTGGGTGCTGGATTTTTTTTGACAATAAGTGTATAATGTATATATACACACACACACACATACATATATATATAGATATAGATAGATAGATAGATAGATAGATAGATAGATAGATAGATAGATAGATAGATAGATAGATAGATAGATAGATAGATAGATAGATAGATAGATAGATAGATAGATAGATAGATACTGGAAATTAAATGAAGTTCAAAATATAGCTAGAGTAGGAATAGACACATATGATGAAGGATTTGCAAATTTTCTTCATGCAGCTAGAGATTAAAGGGATAGTCCAGTTGAAGAAAATGTTACTTTTGTATAATGAAGTATGTACAAATTTCCAATATACTGTCTGTATCAATTTCTCATAGTTTTCAAGATCTCTGCTTGCAGTCATTGGTTACTTCCAGGGGACAAAAATGTGTCCTGGTTAGGTAATGATAAGCGTACAAGGCTCATTAGAGGACACAAGCTTCATAAATATACAGTAACTGGAATTATCCTTGCCTAATTATCCGAATTGCAGTCTGTCAGTCCACAGATTGTATGAATATTGAAGTCAATTAGTCCACATTTTAGTGTAACCACTGTGCTTGGTCAGTCCAGAGTCTAGTGTAAATACTTTTGTTTCTTTGCATGTAATAATGTGGATTTTAAATTTGGCAATCAAAATTATCACCCTAGCATTTTTTTTGTTGCCTAGAGCCCTGTGTCCTCCTGAAATTGACAGTACATGAAGATCAGGGTCAGGCTGTACTCTGGGAAAGGATCGATACAGCTCTTTGGAAAAGGTCATTTAGTCAAATGCTGGTAACGGAGTGAGGACAACAGAAATATTACTTTTACATACAAAAAGTCCCCTGAAAAGGAGAAATGGTACTTTTAGGGAAAACTTAGGAATGATACTTGTACACAACATGAGAATTTAAATTAATATTTGAATTAGCTCTGTGCTGTTATTTTGTGAAAGAGGAAAATCAGAAATGTTGCTCTTACAGAAGAACAAATTTTAAGGCTTCTTTCATACGCGCGCATATCGGCCGGCCGTTTTCACAGTCGGCTGATATACGCTACGTTGGGAGTGAAAGATATGGTGAACGGGTGCAAAAATCAAATGTTTGTGCGCCTGGTGAGGCTGGGGCAAATGCGCCCAGCTCACCAGCCCATGCCCATTTCCCCTCCCTCCCGATCGCAGGCTCACCTCTCATTCCTGCCCGCACGTTCTGTGCAATGGGAGGGGGCGGGATGGGGGCAAAGCTAAGCGCTGGTCTACCTCACTTCCTCTCATTGATGGCTATGGACAAGGGGAGGGGAGAGAGTGATTGCTTAGCTCCGCCCACATCCCACCTCTTGCCCATAGCATCAATGGGAGAAGGTGGGGCGAACTGGAGCTTAGCTCCACCCCTGCCCTGCCTCCTCCCATTGCACAGAATGAGCGGGGAGGAACTAGAGGTGAGCCTGCATGGGGGGGGGAACAGAGGGAGGGAGTTTAGCAGCCACACTGCTAAACTCCCTCCCACCTACGGCTGCTGCCATGGGCTCCCATAGGAGCCAAAAGATAGTTCCATCACAGAAGGGGAAATAAAAATTAAAAACTATCACAGAAAATGGCTGTTACTTACTGACTGAGGAGTGCATATAGATGCATCCTCCTCTCACCATGCAGGTAGCTGACTACCAAATGGAGGAGCAAATAACACCTGTGCAGGACACCGATGAGACAACCACTCACACTGCCTCTTGATATTGAGGGGGGTGATGCTTGGCGTACACTCCCACACATAGTGGATACAGGGTGCCAGACCATTCTGATATATTTAGTTCACCATGCAGACCAGCAACCTATTAATGATGCCATGATAATTCGGCGGGTTGCCCTGCATTTCCATCAGTGAACCACATTGGTACTGCCACCCTGGGCTCCCCCTGGAGTCTTAATGCCACACTGCATGTGAATGATAGATAATAAATGCAAGGTATTGGTTGAATGTTGGCCAAGATACATGAGCCCACTAACCACTTCACGGTTCCTTGCGTTGTAGTGGGTCCCTACACTAATATAAATGCATCACAGAAGGGGAAATAAAAAATTAAAAACTATCACAGAAAACGGCCATTACTTACTGAGTGAGGAGTGCATATAGATGCATCCTTCTCTCACCATGCAGGTAGCTGACTACCAAATGGAGGAGCAAATAACACCTGTGCAGGACACCAATGAGACAACCACTCACACTGCCTCTTGATAATGAGGGGGGTGGATGCTTGGCGTACACTCCCATACATAGTGGATACACGGTGCCAGACCATTCTGATATATGTAGTTCACCATGCAGACCAGCAACCTATTAATGACGCCATGATAATTCAGTGGGTTGCCCTGCATTTCCATCAGTGAACCACATTGGCACTGCCACCCTGGGCTCCCCTTGGAGTCTTAATGCTACACTGCATGTGAATGATAGATAATAAATGCAAGGCAATGGGTGAATGTTGGCCAAGATACATGAGCCCACTAACCACTTTATGGTTCCTTGCGTTGTAGTGGGTCCCTACACTAATATAAATGCATCACCTGCATGGTGAGAGGAGGATGCATATATATGCACTCCTCAGTCAGTAAGTAACGG
Organism: Eleutherodactylus coqui; assembly: GCF_035609145.1. Classification (NCBI taxonomy): domain Eukaryota; kingdom Metazoa; phylum Chordata; class Amphibia; order Anura; family Eleutherodactylidae; genus Eleutherodactylus; species Eleutherodactylus coqui. Next base: position 188,553,517 of record NC_089837.1, on the reverse strand, counting down.
TCATTTTCTGTAAAAGTTAGTTCCAGGACTATCTTTTGGGCCCAACGTAAAAATGCCCTGCGCTATATTGGCTTGGCCGGGCGTTTTTACGTCTTAGAAATACGCCCATGTGATCTGATGCATTGGAATACAATGCATCAGATCACAGTGCATATCGGCCGGCCGTAAAAACAGCGGGCCGATATGCGCTCATGTGAAAGAAGCCTAAGGGCGGCTTCAGACAATTGTATACAGACCGGGTTTTCATGCCCAGCCAATATACTATGTCCATCTCTGCAGGGGGGGAGGCTGGAAGAGCTGGGAGCAGTGCACTGAGCTTCTGCCCCTTCTCTGCCCCTCAGCACTATTTGCAATGGGAGGGGCAGGAGGGGGTGGGGCTAAGTTCTGCGATTTAGCTCCACCCCACCCTGCCCCTCCCATTGCAAATAGTGCTGAGGGGCAGAGAGGGGGCAGGAGCTAAATGCACTGCTCCCAGCTCTTCCAGCCTCCTCTCCCTGAAGAGAGGGGCACCGTATATCACGCAAGCGTGAAAACCCAGCCAGTATACAGTCGTCTGAATAAGCCCTTAAGTGAATGTGTCCCCAGTTTGAATCAAGTTTTTATGTTCCTTACTTTTTTAAAGGAAAATATTAGTCATGTGGACTAGGATCATATACTGCTTAATGGAGATACTGAAGGTAAATGGAAGTCTTTAAAGGTTGATTATAAAAATTATGTATTATGATGGTCCAGAAAAAATGCTCCAGGCTTATAAAAATCTCAACAGGCAAAATAAAAATGGAATTAAAGTAGCAAAGTTAGTCACAGAAAAACAAATAGCTAATGACATAAAGAGTAATCGCAATAAAATAATAAAAAAAAAAATATATATATATATATATATATATATATATATATATATATATATATATATATATATATTTGTAGAGGACAAAGGGAAGGTGGAGATTATAAATGCTTTCATCTGTATTCACGAGTGAGCTGCCATGCCAGATATTAAGAGAAACAGTAATAAATAGAGATGAGCGAACATGCTCGTCCAAGCTTAAAGCTCGCTCGAGCATTAGCCTACTTGAGATACTTGTTACTCGAGATGAGTACCACGGGGTGCTCGATAAAAATTTCCCCACATGTTTTCAATGGAGCCGCGGCTGCTGCCGGCAGCTCCATTGAAAACAATGGTCTGCCGGCACCCCTGCATTCTTTTTCAGGGAAGGGATTCACATATAAGCCCTTCCCTGAAAAAAAAAGGAAAAAAAAACTTACCTCTCCGCTGCTGCCATGTCCCGAGGGGATGCAGAACACGCGGCAGATGTTTCCTGCATCCCAGCAAGGAAAAAGAATTCCCTGCTGCACCTGCCACGTCTGTGACAGATGCAGCAGATGAATTCTAAATCCCTGCGGGGAATAAAGGATTCCCTACTGGCACCCCTGAAATGTTTTTCAGGGAAGGGCTTTAAGTATAAGCCCTTCCCTGACATACAAAGAAAAGTGTTAAAAAAATACATACTCACTTCCCTTTGACTGCCGGTGCTCAACCGCGGCTTCTGCCACTGTCCCCGACTCTGTAGTTCTGAGCTATCAGCAGCCGAGGATTTAAAATCCCCACCTGCTGGTAGCTCTGATTGTGATTGGCTGAAGTGCTTCAGCCAATTACAATCAGAGCTACCAGCAGGCAGGGATTTTAAATCCCCGCATGCTGATAGCTGAGAACTATGGAGCTGGGGACAGTGGAAGAAGTCGCCGCTAAGCTTCGGCAGCCGTCAATGGCTTTTCAGGGAAGCCCTTTATAACCCTGAAAAGCCATTTAAAATTGTGTAAATAAATAAATAAATACTCACCTGCGGGGGCTCAGTGAAGCGCTTCAGCCAATCACAATCAGAGCTACCAGCAGGTGGGGATTTTAAATCTCCGCATGCTGATAGCTGAGAACTACAGAACCGGCCGATCGAGGCTATTAACCCTTTACATGCCACTGTCAATTCTGACCTTTACAGCCCCCGGGGTGAGACCGGGGGAGCCGTGCAGGTGTCACGGCTGCCGGGGGCCTTCTGAAAGGCCCCAAGGCTATCTTGAGAGACTGCCTATCAAGCCATCCCCATGCTGTGGCTTGATAGGCTGCCTGTCAGAATGCAGTATGACGTAATGCTATAGCCTTACGTCATATTGCAGGAGCGATAAAAGCATCGCATATTGTAGTCCCCCAGGGGAAATTAAAAGTAAAGTAAAAAAAAAGATCAATAAAGTTTTTTTATGTGTAAAAAAAAAAATAATAAAAGTTTCACCCCCCTTTTGCCGTATCTGTAAAAAATCTAAATCATAAAATAAAAATACATATTTGGTATCGCCGCGTCTGTAAACATTCGATCTATCAAACACATAACTTTTCCCCCAAGGTGAACATTGTTCTAAAAAAAAATAAAAACGCCAGAAATGCACTTTTTCAGTCACCCTGTCTCCCAGAAAAAATGCAATACAAAGTGATTAAATAGTCGTATGTATTCTGAATTACTACTAATGAAAAATACAGGACATCTCGCAAAAAATGAGTCATTGCTGAACTACGTCGACGGAAAAATAAAAAAGTTATTGTGCACACAAGATGACTGCAGAAAATAATTTTAAAAAATTAGATGTCTTTGAAAAAAAAGAGTAGTATAGTAAAAAAAAAACTATACAAGTTTGGTATCGTAGTAATCATACTGAACCATAGAATACAGTTTTTATGTTGTTTTTCTTGCAGTTTGTGCACCTTAGAAACAAGACGCACTGAAAGATAGCGGAATGTTGTTTTTTTTATTTTACTCCACTTAGAATTTTTTAAAAGTTTTTCAGTACATTATATGGTACTTTAAATAGTACCATTAAAAACTACAATTCATCCCGCAAAAAATAAGCCTTCATACAGTGACATTGATGGATAAATAAAGGATTTATGATTTTTTTTTCACGGGGGGGATGAAAAAGCGAAAATTGAAAAAAAAAGGGGCGCGTCATGAAGGGGTTAAAACGCTTTGGCTTTGGCAATCACAATCAGAGCTACCAGCAGGCGGGGATAAAATCCCCGCCTGCTGATAACTGAGAACTACAGAGCCGGGGACAGCGGCAGAAGCTGCCGCTGAGCCCTGACAGGTGAGTATTTTCCCTTTTTTGACACTATTTTAAATGGCTTTTCAGGGAAGGGCTTATGAAGCCCTTCTCTGAAAAGTCATTGATGGCTGCCGGGGCTCAGCGGCGACATCTACCGCTGTCCCCGGCTCTATAGTTCTCAGCTATCAGCATGCAGGGATTTAAAATCCCTGCCTGCTAGTAGCTCTGATTGTGATTGATGAAGCCCTTCCCTGAAAAGCCATTGACGGCTGCCTGGGCTCAACGGCGAACTCTGCCGCTGTCCCCGGCATTGTAGATCTGAGCTATCAGCATGCGGGGATTTAAAATCCCCGCCTGCTGGTAGCTCTGATTGTGATTGGCTGAGTTTTTTTTAACCTAGTATATACTCGAGTATAGCTCAGCTTATACTCGAGTCAATTAGTTTTCGCAGTTTTTTGTTGTGAAACTTATTGTCTCGGCTAATACTCGGGTTGGCTAATACTCGAGTATATACGGTACATACTTCTGCATTTGCAATGAGGCTAGAACTTGCCTCACTTGTAATAATTATAATCTATTATGTTTCATTTATTATCATTGCTTATTAAAACTAAACAAGTGGCAGGACGTCTCTCAGGCCAAGTGGGACTATTTCTCATTAGATTTTTGTAAAATGGCCTTCTCATGGAGTAAAGGCACTGAAAGGTTGTGTAGTCTGGTTCCCTTGCTTAGAAGTACTGGTCAGAATGGGATGTTCTGACTAAGCAAGATTATACTAGACTTAATATATGCAAAGTTCTCATAAAGGAAAATGTCAGCAATGCAATATGACATCCTGAAGCAAAAAAGATGGATATAAAAATTGATACAAGATACAAAATGGAGTCATATTTACTGACCTAACAATGACAGTCACCTGCTGTCAGCGTCTCTTAGTAACTAAAATAATCAGTTTCTAGTCAGTTTTCTTACAACTCGATAATCAGACAAATACACTTCCAATAGCACTAGAGATGAGCGAGCACCAAAATGCTTGGGTGCTCGTTACTCGAGTCAAGCTTTTCGTAATGCTCGAGAGCTCGTTTCGAGTAACGAACCCCATTGAAGTCAATGGGAGACTCAAGCACTTTTCAAGATAACTAGAGATGAGCGAACGTACTCGTCCGAGCTTGATACTCGTTCGAGTATTAGCGTGTTCGAGATGCTCGTTACTAGAGGCGAGTACCACGCGATGTTCGAGTTACTTTCACTTTCATCTCTGAGACGTTAGCGCGCTTTTCTGGCCAATAGAAAGACAGGGAAATCATTACAACTTCCCCCTGCAGTGAGTGGCTGGCGAGATCAGGTGTCACCCGAGTATATAAATCGGCCCCTCCCGTGGCTCGCCACAGATGCATTCTGACATAGCTCAGGGAAAGTGCTGCTGCTGCTGCTATAGGGAGAGCATTAGGAGTTATTTTAGGCTTCAAAAACCCCAACGGTCCTTCTTAGGGCCACATCTGACCGTGTGCAGTACTGTTGAGGCTGCTTTTAGCAGTGTTGCACAATTTTTTTTTTTTGTATATCGGCCGTGCAGAGCATTGCGTCCGCAGTCTGCAGTCATTGTACAGAGTATAGGGGCAGTACTGGTGAGGCAGGGAAAGAGATATTCAGGCTATATACGCAGTGGGGTTTTTCCAAAAAATTGATCGCCGTCATCCCGCCAGAGGGAAACAGTATACATAATATTATACGCTGCCTACAGTATCTATCTGCTGGGGGTTATAGTCCTAATTAATACGCAGCTAAGCGTTACAGCAGGCTTGCGCAAAATTGTTTTCTGGATCTGCTGTCTCTGTTACATGATCGCCGTCATCCTGCTAGAGGGAAACAGTATACATAATATTATACGCTGCCTACAGTATCTATCTGCTGGGGGTTGTAGTCCTAATTAATACGCAGCTAAGCGTTACAGCAGGCTTGCGCAAAATTGTTTCCTGGATCTGCTGTCTCTGTTACATCAGCGCTGTCATCCCGCCAGAGGGAAACAGTATACATAATATTACATGCTGCCTACAGTACCTATCTGCTGGGGGTTGTAGTCCTAATTAATACGCAGCTAAGCGTTACAGCAGGCTTGCGCAAAATTGTTTCCTGGATCTGCTGTCTCTGTTACATCAGCGCTGTCATCCCGCCAGAGGGAAACAGTATACATAATATTATACGCTGCCTATAGTATCTATCTGCTGGAGGTTGTAGTCCTAATTAATACGCAGCTAAGCGTTACAGCAGGCTTGCGCAAAATTGTTTCCTGGATCTGCTATCTCTGTTACATGATCGCCGTCATCCCGCCAGAGGGAAAGAGTATACATAATATTATATGCTGCCTACAGTATCTATCTGCTGGGGGTTGTAGTCCTAATTAATACACAGCTAAGCGTTACAGCAGGCTGGCGCAAAATTGTTTCCTGGATCTGCTGTCTCTGTTACATGATCGCCGTCATCCCGCCAGAGGGAAACAGTATACATAATATTATACGCTGCCTACAGTATCTGTCTGCTGGGGGTTGTAGTCCTAATTAATACGCAGCTAAGCGTTACAGCAGGCTTGCGCAAAATTGTTTCCTGGATCTGCTGTCTCTGTTACATGATCGCCGTCATCCCGCCAGAGGGAAACAGTATACATAATATTATACGCTGCCTACAGTATCTATCTGCTGGGGGTTGTAGTCCTAATTAATATGCAGCTAAGCGTTACAGCAGGCTTGCGCAAAATTGTTTCCTGGATCTGCTGTCTCTGTTACATCAGCGCTGTCATCCCGCCAGAGGGAAACAGTATATATAATATTATACGCTGCCTACAGTATCTGTCTGCTGTATCAGCTCAGCATTTTAAAAAAAATAGAAGCAAAATACTTAAGGCCTACTACTGGTTTTTGGCCACTAGACTGCTTCTGCGCTGTGAATTCCACTAGCTCAGTCATACGCACCTATGTCTCACTACAGGCGTGCGCAAAATTGTTTCCTGGCTCTGCTGTGCGTTCCGTAAGGGAAGTCAGCCTCCAACCACAGGCCAATAAGCGGCACATTTAATTACAGCGTTCTGTTTCTGCACTACTGGTAATACAGCATGCTGAGGGGTAGGGGTAGGCCTAGAGGACGTGGACGCAGCCGAGGACGCGGAGGCCCAAGTCAGGGTGTGGGCACAGGCCGAGCTCCTGATCCAGGTGTATCGCAGCCGACTGCTGCGGGATTAGGAGAGAGGCACGTTTCTGGTGTCCCCACATTCATCTCACAATTAATGGGTCCACGCGGTAGACCTTTATTAGAAAATGAGCAGTGTGAGCAGGTCCTGTCGTGGATGGCAGAAAGTGCATCCCGCAATCTATCGATCACCCAGAGTTCTGCGCCGTCCACTGCTGCAACTCTGAATCCTCTGGCTGCTGCTCCTCCTTCCTCCCAGCCTCCTCACTCCATTACAATGACACATTCTGAGGAGCAGGCAGACTCCCAGGAACTGTTCCCGGGCCACTGCCCAGAATGGCCAGCAATGGTTCCTCTCCCACCGGAGGAGTTTGTCGTGACCGATGCCCAACCTTTGGAAAGTTCCCGGGGTCTGGGGGATGAGGCTGGGGACTTCTGGCAACTGTCTCAAGAGCTTTCAGTGGGTGACGAGGACGATGACGATGAGACACAGTTGTCTATCACTCAGGTAGTAGTAATTGGAGTAAGTCCGAGGGAGGAGCGCACAGAGGATTCGGAGGAAGAGCAGCAGGACGATGAGGTGACTGACCCCACCTGGTTTGCTACGCCTACTGAGGACAGGTCTTCAGAGGGGGAGGCAAGTGCAGCAGCAGGGCAGGTTGCAAGAGGCAGTGCGGTGTCCAGGGGTAGAGGCAGGGCCAGACCGAATAATCCACCAACTGTTTCCCAAAGCGCCCCCTCGCGCCATGCCACCCTGCAGAGGCCGAGGTGCTCAAAGGTCTGGCAGTTTTTCACTGAGAGTGCAGACAACCGACGAACAGTGGTGTGCAATTTTTGTCGCGCCAAGATCAGCCGGGGAGCCACCACCACCAGCCTCACCACCACCAGCATGCGCAGACATATGATAGCCAAGCACCCCACAAGGTGGGACGAAGGCCGTTCACCGCCTCCGGTTTGCACCACTGCCTCTCCCCCTGTGCCCCAACCTGCCACTGAGATCCAACCCCCTCTCAGGACACAGGCACTACCGTCTCCTGGCCTGCACCCACACCCTCACCTCCGCTGTGCTTGGCCCCATCCAGCAATGTCTCTCAGCGCACCGTCCAGCCGTCGCTAGCGCAAGTGTTGGAGCGCAAGCGCATGTACGCCGCCACACACACGCACGCTCAAGCGTTAAACGTGCACATAGCCAAATTTATCAGCCTGGAGATGCTGCCGTATAGGGTTGTGGAAACGGAGGCTTTCAAAGGTATGATGGCGGCGGCGGCCCCGCGCTACTCAGTTCCCAGTTGCCACTACTTTTCCCGATGTGCCGTCCCAGCCCTGTACGACCACGTCTCCCGCAACATTGTACGCGTCCTCACCAACGCGGTTACTGGCAAGGTCCACTTAACAACGGACACGTGGACAAGCACAGGCAGGCAGGGCCACTATATCTCCCTGATGGCACATTGGGTGAATTTAGTGGAGGCTGGGACAGAGTCAGAGCCTGGGACCGCTCACGTCCTACCCACCCCCAGAATTGCGGGCCCCAGCTCGGTGGTGGTATCTGCGGCGGTGTATGCTTCCTCCACTAAACCACCCTCCTCCTCCTCCTGCTACGCAACCTCTGTCTCGCAATCAAGATGTGTCAGCAGCAGCACGTCGCCAGCAGTCGGTGTCGCGCGGCACGGCAGCACAGCGGTGGGCAAGCGTCAGGAGAGAAGAGGCACACGGCCCACGAACTGCTGCAGGGTCTGACAGAGCAGACCGACCGCTGGCTTGCGCCGCTGAGCCTCCAACCGGACATGGTCGTGTGTGACAACGGCCGTAACCTGGTGGCGGTTCTGCAGCTCGGCAGCCTCACGCACGTGCCATGCCTGGCCCACGTCTTTAATTTGGTGGTTCAGCGCTTTCTGAAAAGCTACCCACGCTTGTCAGACCTGGTCTTGGAAGCATCGGCGTTTTGGCTCCGCCCCCTTGTACGCATCATCGTGTAGCTCCGCCCCATGACGTATGCCGGTTCTAGCCTCCTGATTGGCTGGAATCGGCACGTGACGGGGGTGGAGCTACGCGATGATGCGTACAAGGGGGCGGAGCCAAAACGCAGATGCTTCCAAGACCAGCCGAAGGGAGAAGATCCATCTGCGCAAGGGCGTCTAAAAAAGCAAGAAGACACCGAAGTTAGACGGAACCATGGCAACGGGGACGCTAGCAACGGAGCAGGTAAGTGAATAACTTCTGTATGGCTCATATTTAATGCACAATGTATATTACAAAGTGCATTAATATGGCCATACAGAAGTGTATAACCCCACTTGCTGCCGCGAGACAACCCCTTTAATAGTGGGACCTGGGAAGTTGAGATGCAGCCCAACATGTAGCCCCTCGCCTGCCCTATCCGTTGCTGTGTCGTTCCCATCACTTTCTTGAATTGCCCAGATTTTCACAAATGAAAACCTTAGCGGAGCATAGGTCCCATACAAAAATGCTCGGGTCGCCCATTGACTTCAATGGGGTTTGTTACTCGAAACGAACCCTCGAGCATCGCGATAATTTCGTCCTGAGTAACGAGCACCCGAGCATTTTGGTGCTTGCTCATCTCTAAAGATAACCCATACTCGGCATTGGGGAGGGTGTGTGATTCACCTGAAAACATCAGAAAGTGATGGAAACACCACAGAAATGGATAAAGAACAGCAGTGGCAGCATGCATGGATGCATCTGAGGCTCCCAGGTTGCACCATTAAGCCAGATTGTGGGCAAGAGCCTGGTGATAACCCCCCTAACAATTTAGTTGGGCCAGACCATAATCATCAAGGCACACGCGCTGGCACATCTTAGCTAAGCACCACACTAGGTGGAGTAAAGGCCAATCACCGCATGCGGGTGACACCACTGCCTCTTCTCCTGTGTTACATGCTGGCATTGCTGTCCATCTCCCCCCCCCCCCCCGGGACGCAGGCATGAGCCTGTGTCCATAGTGTACTGAAATTTTTCCCAGCACAGCGTCCTGCTGTCCCCATTCCAGACGGTATAAGGCGCACCCCTTTGCCTCCTCAGTAGTCCACAGCGTACTGAAATGTTTTCCAGCGCAGTGTCCAGCTGACCCCCTCCCAGACATGGTAAGGCGCACCCTATTCAGTAGGCCACAGCATACTGAAATTTTTTCCCAACGCAGTGTCCAGCTGTCCTCATGCCACATGGTCGCTTGATAGCCACACCACCCTCATGTCTATTTATAAGTGCGCATTGGATGAGGAGGAACAGGAGACACACACTGCAGAGGGTTGGCAGGGCCTGGCAGTGACCCTCTTTGAAATTGTGGGTGATAGCCCGCAATGCTAATGAGAATAGCTGATAAAGTAACATGTGATCATAATTCCTATCCCATGCCACCTCCGACAAAAAAATTTCATGAGCCACAAACGTGGGCATAAAGGGGACTCAGATGCCAGTATGTCTACACTTCTCCACAATTTAACAACCCATTCTAAAACAAAAGAATTTTTACCCAGAGTGCAGGTGAACTCCTGAAACATTTGTGTACCAAGAGTATAGGCGAACGACTGGAAAATTTGTGTATCAAGAGTATAGGCAAACCCCATGAAACATTTGTTGACCAAGAGTATAGGCGCACCCCTGAAAAAATTGTGTGCCAAGAGTATAGGTGTACCCCTGAAAGATTTTTTGACCCAGAGTGCAGGTGAACCCCTGAAATATTTTTTTAACATACAGCTCGTACTTGCTTAATGGGATCCAGGTGGCGGTCCCCCGACAGGCAAGCTACCGACTGTCTAAGCCCCTGCCTCTCCCCGAGGGGCTTGTTAACCAGTGCCCCAGGGAATGACAACATGTACTATGAAGAAATTAGAGTGTCCAAACCAGGACAATTCATTCTGTCTCCGTGTCAGATAGCAGGAAACTGCGCTGGGATACATTTATGAACTCTAGTGGTGAACCTCTTCAAAATTGGGGGCAAGAACCTGGAGGTGGCCCGCAGAAAAAATTGTATTGACAGAGCCTGGAGGCAGCCCTCCGAAAAAAATAGTTTTTACAGAGTCTTTTGGCTCTCTGACATGCTGGTTTAGGCGGAGGAGGAGGAAGATCAGAGAAGGGTAGAGCAAGCTATTTCTACCCTTTTTTGGGGTGATAGAGGGTGCATGGTTCTAGCAGCACTAAACAGCCTCTCTGATAACATGCTAGCGGCAGGGCAGGCCTGCACCTCCAGGACGTACAGTGCAAGTTTGTGCCATGTGTCCAGCTTTGACACCCAATAGTTATATGGAGCAGAGGGATTACAGAGGACATTGGTATGGTTGGCTATGTACTCCCTCACAATCTTTTTACAGTGTTCCCTCCTGCTCAGCATAGACTGGGGAGTGGTGACACTCTCTGGGTAGGGTGCCATAAAACTGGCAAAGGCCTGGAAAGAGTGTTCCCCTGCCTGCACTGGACATGCTGCCTGTTCCCCTCATCTCCTCTGCTAGTTGGCCCACTGAACTACGTCCTCTACCGCTAGCGTTGTCAGATGGGAACTTTAGTATCAGCTTTTCCACCAGGTCTCTGTGGTATTGCATCACTCTCGTACTCCTTTGCTCTTCGGGAATGAGAGTGGAAAGGTTCTCTTTATACCGTGGGTCGAGAAGGGTGAACACCCAGTAATCCATGTTGGCTGGAATGCGTCTAACGCGAGGGTCACGGGAAAGGCAGCTTAACATGAAGTCAGCCATGTGTGCCAGAGTCCCAGAACGCAACACATCGCTATCCTCACTCGGAGGATAACTCTCAGTCTCCTCCTCCTCAGCTCATACATGCTGAGCAGAAGAGGAGGAGGAAGTAGCATGGGTACCTTCTGCAGTGTGGGCAGCAGTCTCTTCCCCCTCCTCCTCTTCCTCCAATACACGCTGAGAAACAGACGTGAGGATGGTCTGGCTACCAAGGACATATTGTCATCCCCATCTTCTGTTCAATCAGCAAAGCATCAGCCTTAATGCTTAGCAACGAACTTCTCAGCAGGCAAAGCAGCAGGATGGTTACACTAATAATGGCAGCATCGCCGCTCACCATTTGTGTTGGCTCCTCAAAGTTTTCTAACACCTGACAGATGTCAGACATCCATGCCCACTCCTCTCTGAAGAACTGCAAAGGCTGACTACCACTCCGACGGGCATGTTGTAGCTGGTATTCAACAATGGCTCTACGCTGCTCGTAAACCCTGGCCAACATGTTCAAAGTTGAATTCCAATACGTTGGCATGTCGCACAACAGTCGGTGCACTGGCAGCTGGAAGCGATGTTGCAGTGTCCTGAGGGTGGCAGCACCTGTGGTGGACTTTCTGAAATGTGCGCACACGCGATGCACCTTGTTAAGCAGCTCAGACAAATTGGTGTAGTTTTTAAGAAAGCACTGAACCACCAGATTGAACACATGGGCCAGGCATGGCGTGTGTGTTTGTCTGCCAAGTTGCAGAGCTGCCACCAGGTTACTGCCCTTGTCACACATGACCACATCGCAGGTTCAGTGGGGAAAGCCACAGATTTGTCTGCTCCGTCAAACCCTGTAACAGCTCTTGGGCAGTGTGCTAAGCTCAGGAGTTTCAGAACGGCCTTCTGACGCTTCCCCACGGCAATGCTGCAGCGCCTCGAGCTACCGACTGAAGGCGACGTGTTCACAGATGGTAAATGAGAGGTGGAGGAGGAGGAGGGGGGTTAGAGGAGGTGGCATAATAAGCCGGAGAAACCATGACCGAGGTAGGACATGCAATCCTCGGTGAGGGTAGCACGTGAGTGGACCCAGAGTCAGACTCGGTAGCAGTCTCCACCAGGTTAACCCAATGGGCCATCAGGGACATGTAGTGTCCCTGCCCGCCAGCACTTGTCCACATGTCGGTTGTTAAGTGGACCTTCCCAGTAACCACATTGGTGAGGGCACGGTTGATATTCCGTGACACGTGCTGGTGTTGGGCAGGGACGGCGCAGTGCAAAAAATAGTGGTGACTTGGCACTGAGTAGCAAGGGATGGCCACCACCATGAGGTTGCGGAAAACCTCAGTTTCTACCAGCCTGTGTGGCAGCATCTTCAGGCTCAGTAGTTTAGAGATATGCGTGTTTAGCGATTGTGCATGCGGGTGGGTGGCTGCATATTTGTGCTTGTGCTCTAATGCTTGGGTTATGGACAGCTGAACACTGTGCTGGAACACATTAGTGGAGGCAGTGGAGGACCGTGGAGGTGAAGGGGTGGGTGCAGCCCGGGAGACGCTGGTGCCTGCATCCAGGTCAGGTCAGTCACCTCATCATCCACCAGCTCTTCCTCTGAATCCTCAGTCTGCTCCTCCCTCAGACTTACTGCCCTAACAACAACTTTACTGACAGACAACTGTGTCTCATCATCATCATCATCAACAAATACCTCTTAAGACACTACTTGGAAGTCCCCACCCTCATCACCCTGAGACTGTAAATGGTCCAAAGTTTGGGCATCGGTCCCGACAAACTCCTCAGGTGCCTCATGAACCATTTTTTCTGACTTAGGGGACGGATCCGAGAACAGTTCCTAGGAGTATGTGGAAGACTGGGTGGTGGATAAATTACTGGACGTGTTATCCACTATCCACGTCATCACTTGATCGCACTGTTGTGGTTTTAATAATTGTGTATCACATGGATCTGTAAAATGTAAGATGAATCTAGGAAGAGTAGATACGCGGCGTTCTACTTCTCCCTCAGCAGCAGGCACTGTTTCACCACGCCCAGGACCTTGGCCTCTGCCCATAACCTCATTCGGATGCCCACGTCCAGGTCCGCGTCCTCGACCCTTACGCCTAGTGTTTATCATGTTGTATAATTCACTGTGTCAAAATGCTCTATAAACTGCGAGGTATTTTGTGCATGCTTTAGGCCAAAAATAGACAGAGTGAAATGAGTACAGTCTTGTTATATAGTGCGGATTGACAGGACACACACTAAGGCTATTTTATTTACGCTTTAAGCCAAAAATAGACCGTGTAAAATGTGCACAGTGTTGTTATATAATGCGGATCGACAGGACACACTGGGGTATCTTGCGTACACTATAGCAAAAAATAGACAGTAAAAAATCAGTACAGTCTTGTTATATAGTGTGGATCGAGAGGACACACACTAAGGCTATTTTACATATGATATAAGCCAAAAATAGACCGCTTAAAATGTATACAGTCTTGTTATATAGTGCGAATCGAGAGGACACACCCTAAGGGTATTGTACGTACGCTTTAAGCCAAAAATAGACAGTGTAAAATGTGTACAGTCTTGTTATATAGTGTAGCCTAACAGGACACACACTTGGGCCTATTATAAAAATGTTTTCAGCCAAAAACAAATAAAAAAATTAAAAATGATAGGAGTTTTGTTAGTTCCTATATGGTCTGTGTACACCAGTAGCAGTATACTGTATAGAACCGGTAACATTATGCAGTATACAGCCGGATGCTTGTGATTGCTTTGTGCACACTACTGGTCTCAGGCAGCCAAACTGATGATGGACAAAAGTGGAGTTGTAGTCCTAAAAAGGACTGTTGGGTTCTTTGAATATGGATCCCTGCCTAAACGCTTCTTATAACCTACACTAATGCTCTCCCTCATTCACAGCAGCTCTGTCCCTCAGCTAATCAAGCCTCCATGAGAGGCGTGCATCAGGTGACCTGAGTTTTTATGATCCTAGGTCACCTGATCCGGCCAGCCATTCACTGCTATAGACATGCACAAGGTTGGCACGTCATAGCAGGAGATGCCAAAGCCTTCCCTGCATGTTCATTGGCTAAAAATGGCGCTAAACATGTGGGGAGAAGAGGGTGAAATTTTCTCGAACACAGCGTGGTGCTCGCTCGAGTATTGAGTACCTTCGAGTATGCTAATGCTCAAACAAGCATCAAACTCGGACGAGCATGCTCACTCATCTCTAATCACTATGTATAGTTCTGGAAGAGTACCATCTCAATGCTGATGACACTCAATTGTACACCTCTTCCTGTGACATCACATCAACATTCCTCCAGAACATCACCGACTGTCTGTCCACTGTCTCTAACCCTATGTTCTCTCTCTACATAAAACTGAACCTCTCAAAAACTGACCTACTCCCGTTTCTGCCCTCTACTAACCGACCTCATCCTGATATCTCCATCTCAATGTGTGGCACCCCTATAACTCCCAGACAGCATGCCGCTGCATTGGGGTTGTATTCGACTTCAATCTCTCCTTTACACCCATATCCAATCTCTCACCTGTCACCTGTACCTCAAGAACATCGCAAGAATCCACCCTTTTCTCATCATGGACATTCTAAAAATGCTCACTGTTGCCCTCATCTACTCCCAGCTTGATTATTGCAACTCGTTGCTGATCGGCCTCCCCTACGTCAGACTCCCCCCTCTCCAATCCATCCTGAATGCAGCAGCCAGGCTCATCTTCCTGTCCAGCCACTACTCAGATGCCTCTGCCCTGTGTCAGTCACTCGAGCGAGGCTTTCATTGGAGGTGAAATTGAGAGGGCCTCCAGAGACTTCACTAGAGAAGGTAAATGGGCCCAAACAGTGGCTGCGAATAGTAGAAGTTTTAGTGGCGTTTGTTTATTAAATTCCAGTTCCACTGAAGGCCAATTAAGTTTAGGATTGTGTCTTGTCCAAGGAAGCAGGTGGCTTAATAGAGTGGATTTATAATAGGATTCTATGTTGGGGAGTCCCAGGCCACCTTGATACCTATTTAGGGTTAGTATGGATAATGCTATTCTGGGTCTCTTATTTTGCCATATATATTTAGATAGTTGTTTCTGGAAGCTGGTTAAGATATGTTTTGGAATTGGCACAGGGAGTGTGTGAAAGTAGTGGAGGATTTTTGGTAATATTAGCATTTTGTATAGTGAGACTCTACCTAGCCAGGATCAAGGATGGGATTGGACATTGTCTAGGTCTTTTTGAATTTTTGAAAGAAGCTGGGGGAAGTTGGCTAATATTAAGTCAGATGTAGGGAAGGAGAGGTTTACTCCTAAGTAGGGAATGGTCCTTTCCTGCCACTGGAATGAGAATTTCGCTTGTATGTCGTTTTTTAATCTTTCTCTAAGGTGTATTCCAAGGATTTGGGACTTATTTGAGTTCAGTTTGTAATAGGATATTTCTGTAAAATTAGACAGGATCTTTTGGACGGATCTCAATTAAAGATGAGCGAACACCAAAATGTTCGGGTTCGCGTTATTCGAAACGAACTTCCCGCGATGTTCGGGTGTTCGTTTCGAATAACGAACCCCATTGAAGTCAATGGGCGACCGGAACATTTTTGTATTTCGCCGATGCTCGCTAAGGTTTTCATGTGTGAAAATCTTGGCAATTCAAGAAAATGATGGGAACGACACAGCAACGGATAGGGCAGGCGAGGGGCTACATGTTGGGCTGCATCTCAAGTTCACAGGTCCCACTATTAAGCCACAATAGCGGCAAGAGTGAGACCCCCCCCCGCACTGTCAGCATAACGATCGTTCTCCTCTGCCACAGCTGTAACAGCTGTGGCAGAGAAGAACGATGTTAGCCCATTGAATTCAATGGAGCCGTCAATACAGCCGACTCCACTGAATGCAATGGGCTGCCGGCGATCGCGGGATGAATTGTCGGAAAGGGCTTAAATATATAAGCCCTTCCCTGCAATTCATCCAGAAATGTGTAAAAATAAAAAATATATATATACTCACCTGGTGCCGGCAGACGGAGTTCAGCGCGGCAGGCTGCAGTTCTCCTGAACTGCTCTGAACAGCTGTGAGTAGTATTCAGCAGCCGGGGATTTAAAATCCCCGCCTGCTGAATAAGATGCCTCTGATTGGTCACAGCCTGACCAATCAGAGGCAGCCCTCACTCACCCATTCATGAATTCATGAATGGGTGTGAGTGAGGGCTGGCCTCTGATTGGTCACAGCCTGACCAATCAGAGGCATCTTATTCAGCAGGCGGGGATTTTAAATCCCCGGCTGCTGAATACTACTCACAGCTGTTCAGAGCAGTTCAGGAGAACTGCAGCCTGCCGCGCTGAACTCCGTCTGCCGGCACCAGGTGAGTATATATATATTTTTTATTTTTACACATTTCTGGATGAATTGCAGGGAAGGGCTTATATATTTAAGCCCTTTCCGACAATTCATCCCGCGATCGCCGGCAGCCCATTGCATTCAGTGGAGTCGGCTGTATTGACGGCTCCATTGAATTCAATGGGCTAACATCGTTCTTCTCTGTCACAGCTGTTACAGCTGTGGCAAAGAAGGATTTGTCTTCTATATGTTCTCAATGGGGTTGGCGCTGCTGCCGCCGGCCCCATTGAGCGCATATAGAAAAGATTTCTCAGGGAAGAAAGTTAAAGTAACCCGAACATCCGAACATCGTGTGGTGTTCGTTACGAATAACGAACATCCCGAACACCCTAATGTTCGCCCGAGCATCAAGCTCGGACGAGTACGTTCGCTCATCTCTAATCTCAATGAATGAAGAGACTTTGTCAGAATAAGTAGGACATCATCGGCGAATAGACTAACTTTGTGTTGTCTATGTGCCCCTGGAATACCATATATGTCCGAGTCAGTTCTTATTTTTTTCAGCTAAGGGCTCCATTATTATTGTAAATAGTAGTGGTGAGAGCGGGCAACCCTGACGAGTACCATTTGTTATAGAGAAAGAGTTGGAGAGCATACCATCTACTAGGACTTTTGCTGAAGGGTTGGTGTATAGAGCATTAATTGCACTTAAAATGTTGCCCGAGAATCCGAATTTACGAAGGGTGGCGGATGCGTACTTCCAGTGTAATCGGTCGAATGCTTTTTCAGCATCAAGTGTGACCAGGACTGCTGAGTTATTTTCTCGTTCGAGCTTGTAAAGAAGATTTAACATTCTTCTGGTTGTGTCCGAAGCCTGCCTTCCCTTTGTAAATCCAACTTGGTCTGAATGTATTAGGTCTGACAAAATATCTAAGAGCCTCTGTGCTAAGGTCTTGGTGTAAGTCTTAATGTCACAGTTTAAAAGGGAGATGGGTCTAAAATTGTATGGGGTGGTAGGATCTTTGCCAGATTTAGGGATTGTTACAATTGTCGCTTCCAGGGTTTCTTTAGGAAAGAAACCATCTGTAATTCCTTGGTTAAAGGCATGAGCCATATGGGAAACAAGTGAGATAGAGAATATTTTATAATAGTCATTAGAAAAACTGTTGGGGCCTGGGGTTTTTGAGGTTTTAAGGTTTTGATAGTTTTTGTGATTTCAGAGGGAAGTATTGAAGAGTTTAGAGATTTTAGGTGGAGTTGTGAAAGGGTTGGAAGTTTAATGTCCCTTAAAAATTTTTCTATGGTGGAAATGGATGATTGGGGGGTATTGCTGTCATTTCTCAAATTGTAGAGTGCTTCATAATATTGTCGAAAAAAGTCCACAATCTGAGAAGGATGAGACAGTTTAATTGAGGGGTTTAGGGGGTCAAAAATATATGGAATTTTTGATTTTTGCATCTGTTTTTTAACAAGTTTAGCCATCATGCGTGAAGGTTTGTTATTAGAGGCATAAAATGTTGCTCGGGAAGATCTCATCTCTTTGTCGTAGTTATCCATTAGGTTAACTCTTAGTTTTTGTCTCAGATTGAAAAGCTCTTTGTGTAGGGACTCCCTTGAGATCTCATTTTCAATAGAGGCGATTTGGTCAATTAATGTGTTAATAGTTCAGGTTTTTTTCTTTTTTGTGTTGTGCGCCAATTTTAATGAGAACTCCCCTGATAAATGCCTTGTGGGCGTTCCAGATGGTCAGTGGGGACACTTCGGGGGTGTTGTTGCTTTTAAAATACTCTTTCAGAGCGGACGAGATGATGCTAGTGTATTTAGGGAGTTTTAGTAGAAACACATTGTTTCTCCAGTTTTTTGGTTTCTCTCCCATTCCTTCTAGAGAAATGGAAATCTCGACTGGTGCATGATCTGACCACGTTGTTTTACCAATCTGGGCTGATATGACTTGAGAAAGAGCGGGTCTGTTTAATAGAATTAAATCTATTCTCGAAAAAGACCTATATCTAGGTGAATAAAAGGAAAACTCTTTTGAGGAGGCGTTCAAGCATCTAAAAGAATCAAATAGTGGTTCTTTGTGTAGCCATGGTGATGGGGACAGAGTCGATCTCTGGGGCCCTCTTGTGGAATCTAGTAGTTTATCGGGAACCGCATTGAAGTCCCCGCATATGATGAGGTTACCCACCTCGCGTCTTCTAATCTTTTTGATAGTTTTGTTTAAGAAACATATTTGGGCTTTATTTGGAACATACAGATTTACAAGTGTAAAAGGCTTTTGGTTCAAGGAGCCTATCGGAATCAAATATCTGCCTTTTGGATCTATTTCTTGATATGTAATATCAATTTGTACTGAGTCTTTAAATGCTATCAAATCTTTGGAGAGGAAGCAAGAAAAATTTTGGGAAATTTTTTGTGGGCACATTTTGGAGTAGCAGAGGCTGCGAAGTGGGTCTCCTGTATACATATGATATCAGCATTAGACCTCAGGGGTTCTTTTCAGAGTGAAGACCTTTTAAATGGTGAATTTAACCCATTGGTGTTCAAGGATATAATTTTGACCAACATTTTAAAGACTCAAATTTTCGCACACAGTAGGTTCCTGCTATTTGGATCCCAGTCCAGGTGTGGGAACAGATTTAAACAATCACAGCAGAAACAACTGCGGGTGGGCCGCGAACAATAACCATAAGGTAAAGAAACTAGAGGAGTGACAAGTTGTCAGACCTGTTTCTTCTGAGAGGGAGGACTGTAAAGTTCGCCTGGGAGGGAGCTTCCAGAGTCACCTGTAGTAGGTAGTGTTGGGATCCAACCACAAGGAAAAAAATTCACTTCTGGGACCATTCATGTGGTTGTTTTCTAGGGATTTTTGAGTCCAGATGTGAGCGATGAGAAGCCGGCAGGTCTATTTCCCATGTTTTGAGTAGATGGGCAGCATCCTCCAGTTTGAGTAGGACGTGGGTTGTATCGTCTTTACGAATCAATATTTTGATAGGAAACCCCCATCTATAGGGGATATTAGCTTGTTTCAAGGCTGAAGTTATTTCCGAAAATTTTTTCCTTTCAGACATGGTGGCTTGGGATAGATCTGCATACAGGCGTATGCCTGAGTAGGAAGATGGAAGTTGGTTTAGTTTCCGAGCAGCCGACATGAGCGCATCTTTGGTGTGATAGAAGTGGATTCTGGCATTTATGTCTCTTGGAGTTGAGTCAGCAATGAATTTAGGTCTGGGGAGCCTATGCGCCCTGTCGATGATTCGATCTTGTGGAGGAGCTTCAGGAAGAAGCGTGCGCATAAGTTGGTTTAAATATTTCGGAATTTCAGATGTTGTGATAGACTCTGGAATGCCTCGAAACTTTATGTTGTTGCGTCTATTTCTGTATTCCAGATTAGCAAGTTTAGATTTAAGTTGGGTGACTTCGTCAGCCAGATCATAATGGGCGTCTATTAGAGAGTTATGGGACTGTGTGATTTCGACCATTTTCTTTTCTGTATGGGCCACACGTTCGCCAGTGGACTCTATTGTAGCGGTGAGAGAGGAATTAAGCGAAGTGAAGCTTGTGTAAAGAGAGTCGCTGAGGGCCATTATCATGTCCTTTATGAACGCCTCGGAGGCTGGCTGAGCTGAAGATGGTAAAGATTTAATATAGTCTCTCATAAAAGGAGTCTGAAGAGATGAGGGGTTTAGTTCCTCACTCCTGGGTCTCTGTTTTAGAGGACTTTCTGATGGGGAGAGAGCACCCCCACCATGAGGGGAAGAAGAAGGCGCCACCTTAGGGGATGCTGCAGATGAGTGTGTGCTCTGGCGTTTCCCCCCTGGATGTCTGTATGTTGGGGAAGCAGGTTGAGCACTCACCCCTCCTTCTAAACCCTTCTCCGGTGAGGATTTGGCAGCTGAATCGGAGGGCGTGCACAGTAGGACAGGTCGGGACGCTCTCCTTGCAGGCGCGTGGGACCTCCGGAGCGTAGAAGAACTCCTCTAGGCGCCGCGGCTGAGAGCGGGAGGGTCTGCGATGAGACATTAACGCCTGCAGGGAAGACAGAAGAGCTTTTCAGCATTGGAGAGAACCCGGAGGTTGCTTCGGAGTTGCGGTAAGGTGACTTCTAGGACGGAGCTCCGGGTTCACACCGCCATCTTCTCACACGGCCAGGCCACGCCCCCCTCTTGGTTTCTTTAGCAGCGTGGTTTACACCTTGCAGTAGCAGCATGTAAACCATGCTCATCTGATTAAGCCCTTAGTAATAGGGACACCTTATGTCACATTATATTGTTAATAGGTAAATTGCTAGAGTAGTGATATAAGCTTGTTATATACATATAGAATAGTGTGAAGACACAGATCTGGAGAAGACTACTAAAATTTTTCTGCTGTACTAAAAGATTGTTTGTGCAGATGGGGGAATCTTCCAGAAGGGCAACCATTAGTGCAGCACTCCATCAATCAATTACAGACATTTTGTTTTCACTTTGTTATTAAGGGGTATTTATTGCAGAATGATGGAGAAAAACTTTTTTTTAATAAATTTTCACAACATAACAAATTGCCCATTTGCCCATTTGGCATATTAATGTTTTGTTTTGCATTTTAAGAAAAATAACATACTTGCATGTCTGACACAGAGCTCAGCTAGAACAGAAGGACAACATAAACCTGGTGACAAGTTCTGTTTAATT
The DNA here is from genome assembly GCF_035609145.1 of Eleutherodactylus coqui. Lineage (NCBI taxonomy): Eukaryota > Metazoa > Chordata > Amphibia > Anura > Eleutherodactylidae > Eleutherodactylus > Eleutherodactylus coqui. The sequence goes on along the minus strand of NC_089837.1, from coordinate 188,532,537 downwards.
ATTACCGAAAGCTATATTGCTTTCTTTAACAAAGCAAGCATCATCAGGTTTGAGTCTTGCAGTGGAATTAGCCCATTTACAGGGTTTGAAATGGAGAGCTTTATTAGACATTTATTAAATAGAACAGTCAGGAGTAGTGTGCTCTCAATCATGTGACTGCAGGTTATTAATTTTACAATGAGTATGCATTTGCAGCTATGTGAAAACAGCATTTCTAGTTCTTGCAGTTTCACATAAGTACAGTCAAAGTCAAACCAGGTTTAAAAATAGTGTAATTTAGCAGATGCTTCCCTGTAGTTCCCTTCGGGTTTATTTACACAGGCGTACTACACAGCCGCGTGCTGTCCATGTGTTTAATAAACTTCATGCAGACAGCACACAGACCCATAATAGTCACTGAGACTATACAAATGGTTTGTGTAAAAAAAAAAAATCAGTGTATGCTATTCTAGTCCGATTTCTTTAGCAAGAATAGGCCATTCAATGTTGAAGGGGTTTTCCTGTAGTAAGCTATTGATGACCTATACTCAGAATAGGTCATCATCTAGGATTCTTGCCGATCAACTGATTGAAGTGGCAGTAATAATTGGTTCACTAAGCAAATCTGAGATTACGCTAGCAACTATATGCGCACATCAGATGGTAATTTTTTGTACTATATGAAAGACTGTGGGGGTTAGCCGGGTTTTTATTATGGCTCATATTTTAATGTACATCAATAAAGTATTTATTTTAGTAAATTGGACACCTTAATTTAGATTATATTGCCAATAGGTAAATTGTTTGAGTAGTCCACACAATACTGTCTCTGAGCTCTACAGGCATTTCCTTCCTCTTCATGGCTTGATTTTGGCTCTGATATGGATTGTGAGCTGTGAGATCTTATATAGACAGGGGTATATCTTTTAAAAGTGTTTCCAACTGAATTTACAAAAGGGTGATGACAGTCAAGGTGTAGAAAAATCTCAGAGATAGTTCAACAGAAATGTAAAGCCCCCAGAACTAAATTTCATACTAATGAGGCCTTAGTCACACGGGCGTTTTTTCCCGCGATTTGCAGATCGCATGACGGATGCGCATCCGCAAATCGCGTGACTGGGGCTGAAAAATCGCCCGAAAATACTGCTCCTAGCCACGTTTCAATAGAAATGGGCCGGAGCTGTCCAGCGCATTGAATTCAATGGAGCCGGCTCCATTGAAAGCAATGCGCTGCGGGCGATCGCTGGATGAATTTTCGGGAAGGGCTTAAATATATAAGCCCTTCCCTGCAATTAATCCAGAAATGTGTAAAAATAAAAAATATATATATACTCACCCGGTCCCGGCAGACGGAGTTCAGCCGCGGCCGGCGGCAGTTCTCTGAACTGCTCTCTGTAGTATTCAGCAGCTGGGGATTTAAAATCCCCGCCTGCTGAATGAACTGCCTCTGATTGGTCACAGCCTGACCAATCAGAGGCAGCTCTCACTCACACCCATTCATGAATTCATGCTGCTGAATACTACTCAGAGCAGTTCAGGAGGACTGCCGCCGGCCGCGACTGAACTCCGTCTGCCGGGACCAGGTGAGTATATATATATTTTTTTGTTTTTACACATTTCTGGATGAATTGCAGGGAAGGGCTTATATATTTAAGCCCTTCCCGACAATTCATCCCGCGCTCGCCGGCAGCCCATTGCTTTCAATGGAGCCGGCTGTATTGCCGGCTCCATTGAATTCAATGGGCAAACATAGTTCTTCTCTGCCACAGCTGTTACAGCTGTGGCAGAGAAGAATGATTTGTCTAGTGTATGTTCTCAATGGGGTCGGTGCTGCTGCCGCCGGCTCCATTGAGCACATATGGAGAAGAAAACAGGAATCGCAGATCGCAGATAGGTGCGATCTGCGATTTCTGTTCTATAATTTATCGGACGAGCGCATAAAAAGCGCTCATGTGTCCAATTCCATTGCAAAGCAATGGTTTTATAAAATCGCCGGACGCATGTGCATGCGCAAATCGCGCGAAAAAACGCCCGTCTGACTAAGGCCTGAGTCTGAATATTTATGTCAATGCAATATGTTAGTTTTTCTTTTAATTTGGAAAGATTTTTAACATTCTGTTTCACTTTGTCATTATGGTATTGAGTGCAGAATGATGGAAAAAATTGATTTTTTTTTTTTTTTTTTGCAGAACTAGGTGGCAAAAGCTTTTTTCAGCCCTAACAACTGTTAATACTGTACATAGTCTAAATGTATTTAACCTGTAGTGTGGGGTGTACTGTTTGGTTATAGAATATTATCTACATGTTTATGATTCATGTAATACACATATAAATGATCCTCCAAATGTGGCTAAAATGTCAGCATGGATGTATTCTTATTTCTTGGCTCTTACCCATGAGCACCTACAACATCTTTGTTTTCCCTCTTACTCATCAACAGACTTATCATAAGAGATTTATGGAAAGTGCTATTGTATTTGCCTGTATTTCAAAGTTTTATATCAGCTGTAAAAAAAAAATGTAATGCAGGAGTGCAAAATTATGAAGAGAATAGGAATGTGTAGCGACAGCTATGCCAGGAAAAGTTTAAGTGAAGCATAATCTCTACTGTGCACCTGAATATTATGTATGCTGAATGAAGAATTCACTAATTACTATACTACTGTGTTTCTGGCAAATTGATTATTGTAATTTCATATTGGTTCTTCTCCCAGAATTCACATGATGATTCCAGCTGGTAAAGTGAAATGCTGGGAGGTTAATTACCAGTATAAAAAAGCTACAAAGCAATACGTACACCAATCAGCCATAACATTAAAACCATTTAAACCATATGAAGTGAATAACATTGATTATATTGTAACAATGCCACCTCTCAAGGGCCGAATGTATTAGGTAGTAAATAAACAATCAGTTCTTCAGGTGGATGTTTTGGAAGCAAGAAAGAGCTGTCTCTGATTTTTTTTTTTTTGCCTTTTTCTGGACCAACACAGCATAATTGTGGAATTGATTGACTTGCACCTTTTTTCAATGTAATTAATTATTTATACGTGTAAGAATCTGAGCAACTTTGACATGGGCCAAATTGAGATGGCTAGACTGGATCACAGCATCTTTAGAATGGCAGGTCTTGTAGCTTGTTCCCAGTATGTAGTGATTAGTACCTACCAAAAATGTTCCAAGGACAGCTGATTCGGCAAAAGCGTTATAAGCACAATGAGCTCATTGCATGCTGTGTACAGAGCTGCAAAATATGTTGGCAGTATATAAACCACAGAACATGAAAATAACTTATGAACTAATCATAAAGCTGCATTCCCTCCAATATATCCGAAAAAGATTTGCTTACTTCAGTAAAGTATCTCATAAATCACATGACCAAAATGCCCATATAAACAAACAAGACATACTGTAAATGACCAAAGTCGTTATTCAGCATTTAAAAAAACAAGTGTTAAAAGACTCAGCAAATGCACTTTCTTTGTTATTATTGTTTCCTCTCAACTTGTTTTATACATGCTGTATATATGTCAGGGTTTATTTTGGAGTTAATAAAACTTTTTTTTGATGGACCGCATATACCAATGCAAGTTAGAAACAAGTCAATAAATGTTTTTTTCATGGTTTCAAATCATAGGCTAATAAGTTGGATAACGTTTCAATTACTTCTTACCTCTGCAAATGTTCATTTATATGCATTTCTAGCCATATAAGAAAATTGGATTCATATTTCTGCTTTTAATTGATAGAGGAGGTGAAGCACCTAATTATTCCTTTCCCATTCTTTAATCATACTCAGTAATGGTAGAGCAAAATTAAATTTCCCTTGTCGGTTTTTGGAACCATAGCAAATGTTGCTTCATATGCTCCATAGTTTGACAAATATATATTAAATAGATTCTTAGATGTACAATACTTTATAATGTAAACATTAAAATGACATGATTTTGTCATGTTAAAAATCTGACAAAAATGTATCATTTCAGATTTATTTTTACCTTCCATGTGACCCATTATCTGCAGAATTAGGCCTTAGTCAGACGGGCGTTTTTTTGCGCGATTTGCGCATCGCATGTCGCATGCGCAAATCGCGTGACCGGCGGCGAAAAATCGCGGGAAAAATCTGCACCTAGCCGCGTTAATCGTCACAGCAAAACGCCCGTCTGACCGGAGAAAAATCGCCGTGCGCATCAAAATGCGCATGAAACTTAGACTGACCGGCGAAAAAAATTATTTTGGTGCGCACATAAAACGCTGAACGCAGATAGGCGCGATTTGCGAATCGTCGTGTCCTATAATTTATCGCATATCCGCATAAACAGCGGACATGTGACCGATACCATAGCAAACCATTGGTTCTATATATGCGCGAATCGCATGCGCAAATCGCGCGAAAAAACGCCCGTCTGACTAAGGCCTTATAATGCAAAAAAAACCTGAAATCATTTAAGGTGGAAAAAATTTTTAAAATTTAAATAAAATAATGTAGCATAAATGTGTACACCCTAAACTAATACTTTGTACTCTTTGACTTTGTGACAGCATTCAGTCTTTTTGAGTAGGTGTCTATCAACATGGCACATCTTGACTTGGAAATCTTTGCCCACTCTTCCTTGCAAAATCCCTCCAAATCTGTAAGATTGCAAGAGCATTTTATATGTACCCCCCTCTTCAGGTCAATTCATAGAGCTTCAATGGGATTGGGCTCCGGCTGGGCCATTCCAAAACATTGATCTTTTTCTTTTTATTGATTTGGAGGTATGCTTTAGGCTCATTGTCATGCTGAAATATGAAATTCCTCTTCTTCAGCTTTTTAGCAGAGACCTGAAGGTTTTGTGCCAACAAGGACTGATATTTGGGACTATCCATAATTCCCTCCACCTTGACTGAAGCCTCAGTTTCAGCAGCAGAAAAATAGCTCCAAAGCACAATGCTGCCTCCACTATGCTTCACTGTGGATATGATGTTCTTCTGGTGTTGCACAGTGTTAGCTTTGTGCCAAACATACCCTTTAGAATTATACTCAAAAAGTTCAAGCTTTGTCTCATCAGACCATAACATGTTCTTTCACACACTTTTGGAAGACTTCATGTAGGTTTTGGTAAAACATTGCTGGCTTGGGTGTTTTTTTTTGATAGAAAAGGCTTCCATCTTGCCACTCTACGGCACAGCCCAGACACATGAAGAATATGGGAGATGGTTGTCACATGCGCTATACAACCAGTGCTTGCCAGAAATACCTGCAGCTTCTTTAATGTTACTGTAGGCCTCTTAGTAGCCTCCTAGATCAATTTTCTCCTAGTTTTTTCAATAATTTTTGAGGGACGTCCAGTTCTTGGTAATGTCACTGTTGTGTCAAATTTAATCCACTTCTCGATGGCCGTCTTCATTGTAATCCATGGTATATGTATTGCCTTGGAATTTATTTGATACCCTCCTCTTGACTGATACCTTTTAACAAACAGATCCCTTTGAGGTGTTGTAAGCTCTTTACGGACCAAGGCTTTTCCTGAAAAATGGAATTAGGAAAATGTCAACAAAATCATATTAGAACAGCTGAACTTTATATGGGGGAAATCAGAATCACTTTAAATAATGGCAGCGGAGAACTGACTGCTATTGACCATGAGTTCAAATGGGATCAGCTAATTCTGAACACAATTACATCTCCAGATATAAGTTCACACTAAAGAACCTCATTATTTTAGTTTTGTTATTTTTCCACCCTAAATGATTTCAGTTTGTTTTTCAATGGAATTGTACAGATAATGGGTCACATTGAAGGTGGAAATAAATCTGAATTGAAACATTTTTGTTGAATCATTTAACATGACAAAAGCATGGCATTTTAACAGGGGTACCTTAGCGGAACTGCTGCAGGTTTTCTATAGCAGATAATCCACCATTAGTGACTCGAAATCAGCTGCCTATCCACAGCTGATTTCAGCAGCTACAGCGTTTCCCCTCAGCTCATAATTCTTCAGGCTGTCAGCACAAGCCTTCACCTGGTACCCAGCGGCCTCTGTTTCTGTTGCTGAAATGCTGCAGATTTAACAGTAAGGCAGGGTTCACACAGGGCGGATTCCCGTCGGAAATCTCGCGGTCTGGCCGCAGCAAAAGCCGCGAGATTTCCGCCGGGAGAACCACCGCGGTTTAAGCCGCAGCGGCTTTGAAGCGGTCCGGCCGCATGCTTTTCCGTTGCGGCCGGCTCTCCCATAGAGGAGAGCGCGGTCGTAACATAAATAAACAAAAAAACGACTGTAAACAGACATGCTCAATCTTTTAAAAACCACGGCTGTGGCGGCCGCAGCCGCGGTTTCAACCAGATTTACCGCAGCGGATTAGCCATTCCGTGTGGACGAGGTTTCTGAGAAACCTCGTCCACATGGCTGGCTAATCCGGAGATTAGCGGCCGCGGGCGGTTTTGCTGCGGGTGGATCTGCTGTGGCAGAACCGCGGCAAATCCGCTCTGTGTGAATGCAGCCTAATTGTTTCCAATGACCTGCACTGTGTGCCCTCAACCTTTTGTTAAGGTGCAAATATTTTAGTTGACCTTTTGATATACAACAACAAACTAGAGCATTTAAAGAGAATACATATAGGAATATACTTTTGCAGAAGTCTGAGTAATATATAAAATTAATTGGATTAATAGATAAAAAGATGTTGTTTACATATTGCCAAGATTTCCCCCTTTTCCTTTGCCATCAGCAGTTACACAGGCACTCACATAATATGTGTTTGAACTTTGTTGCCCTATGAAACACTGGAAGCTTAAGATATTTAGACATTTTCATGTTGTACACACTAAAAATATAACTAGCACAGCATACTGCACTGACCCGCTTGTAGGATATAACCGCAAACTTGTTGCTTTTCAGATTACCTGTTTATGAACTGGATAGGCAGCCAAATTATAATTTAGATTTTACAAAATATGTCCCATGTCCTCATCAGCAAGACCACAGTAGTATCCCCTATGGTTAGCAGTAGATACTATAGTATAGCCGTGATGGTCAAGAGTTCATTTACGATGTTCATATCAACTCATTCTCTACCTTATTAATCAAGCTGTGATGGGACAGCATAAAATCTGGAGAAAACAAATGGCAAAATATAGCATTTTCGAAAAGAAAGTCTGTTGAAGCATACTAATGCATGTTTCCTTCAAGAAAGACAAATTTTTTAATGTATTAAAAATCAACCTCTGCTACTTAAGTTGAACTCAAACTGCTTATGCAGCATAGCCTAGATTGACTCCTTTACCCATGGAATTGCTATAAATTCAGCCAAAGGGTATCTAGAAAAAATGAAAGAGAAACAAAAAAAATAATTCCTTACTTCCTCCATTTCTTTGAAGATACAAGAGACTAGACAAGATAAAAAAGGGGGGTAACTACGGAATGATGACATGATGTGGCAACAAGTACAGTGAGTATAGAATATGTAATAATTAGAGATGAGCGAGCACCAAAATGCTCGGGTGCTCGTTACTCGGGACGAAATTATCGCGATGCTCGAGGGTTCGTTTCGAGTAACGAACCCCACTGAAGTCAACGGGCGACCCGAGCATTTTTGTATATCGCCGATGCTCGCTAAGGTTTTCATTTGTGAAAATCTGGGCAATTCAAGAAAGTGATGGGAACGACACAGCAACAGATAGGGCAGGCGAGGGGCTACATGTTGGGCTGCATCTCAAGTTCCCAGGTCCCACTATTAAGCCACAATAGCGGCAAGAGTGGGCCCCCCCCCCCTCCCAACAACTTTTACTTCTGAAAAGCCCTCATTAGCAATGCATACCTTAGCTAAGCACCACACTACCTCCAACAAAGCACAATCACGGCCTGCATGACACTCTGCTGCCACTTCTCCTGGGTTACATGCTGCCAACCCCCCCCCCCCCCCCGCACGACCCAGTGTCCACAGCGCACACCAAAGTGTCCCTGTGCAGCCTTCAGCTGCACTCATGCCACACCACCCTCATGTCTATTTATAAGTGCGTCTGCCATGAGGAGGAACCGCAGGCACACACTGCAGAGGGTTGGCACGGCTAGGCAGCGGCCCTCTTTAAAAGGGGCGGGGCGATAGCCCACAATGCTGTACAGAAGCAATGAGAAATATAATCCTGTGCCACCGCCATCAAGAGCTGCACACCTGGGCATAGCAATGGGGAACCTATGTGCCACACACTATTCATTCTGTCAAGGTGTCTGCATGCCCCAGTCAGACCGCGTTTTTTATAAATAGTCACAGGCAGGTACAACTCCGCAATGGGAATTCCGTGTGCACCCACAGCATGGGTGGCTCCCTGGAACCCACCGGCTGTACATAAATGTATCCCATTGCAGTTCCCATCACAGCTTAGGTAACGTCCGATTAAATGCAGGTGGGCTTCGGCCCACACTGCATGCCCCAGTCAGACTGGGGTTCTTTAGAAGTGGACACATGCAGTTACAACTCCGTGTGGACCCACAGCATGGGTGGGTGCCAGGAAGCCACCGGCGGTACATAAATATATCCCATTGCATTGCCCAGCACAGCTGATGTAACGTCAGCTTTAATGCAGGTGGGCAAAAAATTAATTGGATTACACTGTAGGCGAGGGCCCCAAAAAATTGGTGGACCAACAGTACTAATGTACGTCAGAAAAATTGCCCATGCCCAACCAAGAGGGCAGGTGAAACCCATTAATCGCTTTGGTTAATGTGGCTTAATTGGTAACTAGGCCTGGAGGCAGCCCAGTTAAAATAAAAATTGGTTCAGGTGAAAGTTTCAGCGCTTTAATGAGCATTGAAACGTATAAAAATTGTTTACAAAAATTATATGACTGAGCCTTGTGGGCCTAAGAAAAATTGCCCGTTCGGCGTGATTACGTGAGGTTTCAGGAGGAGGAGCAGGAGGAGGAGGATGAATAGAATACACAGATTGATGAAGCAAAAAGGTCCCCGTTTTTGATGGTGATAGAGAACGATGCTTCCATCCGCGGGTGCAGCCTACGTATTACTTAGGTATCACTGCTGTCTGCTGGTGCAGAAGAGAAGTCTGGGGAAATCCTGGCTTTGTTCATCTTGATGACTGTAAGCCTGTCGGCACTGTCGGTTGACAGGCGGGTACGCTTATCCGTGATGATTCCCCCAGCCGCACTAAACACCCCCTCTGACAAGACGCTAGCCGCAGGACAAGTAAGCACCTCCAGGGCATACAGCGCGAGTTCAGGCCACATGTCCAGCTTCGACACCCAGTAGTTGTAGGGGGCAGAGGCGTCCCGGAGGACGGTCGTGCGATCGGCTACGTACTCCCTCACCATCCTTTTACAGTGCTCCCGCCAACTCAGCCTTGACTGGGGAACGGTGACACAGTCTTGCTGGGGAGCCATAAAGCTGGCAAAGGCCTTGGAGAATGTTCCCTGCCTGCGCTGTACATGCTGCCTGATCTCTGCGCCTCCCCTGCTACCTGGCCCTCGGAACTGCACCTTCTGCCACTAGCGCTGTCGGATGGGAATGTTACCATCAGTTTGTCCGCCAGGGTCCTGTGGTATAGCATCACTCTCGAACCCCTTTCCTCTTCGGGTATGAGAGTGGAAAGGTTCTCCTTATACCGTGGGTCGAGCAGTGTGTACACCCAGTAATCCATAGTGGCCAGAATGCGTGTAACGCGAGGGTCTCGAGGAAGGCATCCTAACATGAAGTCAGCCATGTGTGCCAGGGTACCTGTACGCAACACATGGCTGTCCTCACTAGGAAGATCACTTTCAGGATCCTCCTCCTCCTCCTCCGGCCATACACGCTGAAAGGATGACAGGCAAGCAGCATGGGTACCCTCAGCAGTGGGCCAAGCTGTCTCTTCCCCCTCCTCCTCATGCTCCTCCTCCTGCTCCTCAACGCGCTGAGATATAGACATGAGGGTGCTCTGACTATCCAGCGACATACTGTCTTCCCCCGCCTCCGTTTCCAAGCGCAAAGCATCTGCCTTTATGCTTTGCAGGGAACCTCTCAAGAGGCATAGCAGAGGAATGGTGACGCTAATGATTGCAGCATCCCCGCTCAGCATCTGGGTAGACTCCTCAAAGTTTCCAAGGACCTGGCAGATGGCTGCCAACCAGGCCCACTCTTCTGTAAAGAATTGAGGAGGCTGACTCCCACTACGCCGCCCATGTTGGAGTTGGTATTCCACTATAGCTCTACGCTGCTCATAGAGTCTGGCCAACATGTGGAGCATAGAGTTCCACCGTGTGGGCACGTCGCACAGCAGTCGGTGCACTGGCAGATTAAACCGATGTTGCAGTGTCCGCAGAGTGGCAGCGTCCGTCTTGGACTTGCGGAAATGTGCGCTGACCCCGCGCACCTTTACGAGCAGGTATGACAAGTGTGGGTAGCTTTTCAGAAAGCGCTGAACCACCAAATTAAAGACATGGGCCAGGCATGGCACGTGCGTGAGGCTGCCGGGCTGCAGAGCCGCCACCAGGTTACGGCCGTTGTCACACACGACCATGCCCGGTTGGAGGCTCAGCGGCGCAAGCCAGCGGTCGGTCTGCTCTGTCAGACCCTGCAGCAGTTCGTGGGCCGTGTGGCTCTTCTCTCCTAAGCTGAGTAGTTTCAGCACGGCCTGCTGACGCTTGCCCACCGCTGTGCTGCCACGCCGCGCAACACCGACTGCTGGCGATGTGCTGCTGCTGACACATCTTGATTGTGAGACAGAGGTTGCGTTGGAGGAGGAGGAGGAGGGTGGTTTAGTGGAGGAAGCATACACCGCCGCAGATACCAGCACCGAGCTGGGGCGCGCAATTCTGGGGGTGGGTAGGACATGAGTGGTCCCAGGCTCTGACTCTGTCCCAGCCTCCACTAAATTCACCCAATGTGCCGTCAGGGAGATATAGTGGCCCTGCCCGCCTGCGCTTGTCCACGTGTCCGTTGTTAAGTGGACCTTGGCAGTAACCGCGTTGGTGAGGGCGCGTACAATGTAGCGGGAGACGTGGTCGTGCAGGGCTGGGACGGCACATAGGGAAAAGTAGTGGCGACTTGGAACCGAGTAGCACGGGGCCGCTGCCGCCATCATGCTTTTGAAAGCCTCCGTTTCCACAAGCCTATACGGCAGCATCTCCAGGCTGATCAATTTGGCTATGTGCACGTTTAATACTTGAGCGTGCGGGTGCGTGGCGGCGTACTTGCGCTTGCGCTCAAACACTTGCGCTAGCGACGTCTGGACGCTGCGCTGAGAGACATTGGTGGATGGGGCCGAGGACAGCGGAGGTGAGGGTGTGGGTGCAGGCCGGTAGGCACTCGTGTCTGTGTCCTCAGAGGGGGGTTGGATCTCAGTGGCAGGTTGGGGCACAGGGGGAGAGGCAGTGGTGCAAACTGGAGGCGGTGAACGGCCTTCGTCCCACCTTGTGGGGTGCTTGGCCATCATATGCCTGCGCATGCTGGTGATGGTGGCTCCCCAGCTGATCTTGGCGCGACAAAGGTTGCACACCACTGTTCGTCGGTCGTCAGGTGTCTCTGTGAAAAACTGCCACACCGTTGAGCACCTTGGCCTCTGCAACACAGAGGCAGGAAAGAGTTTTGCGCAAGCCTGCTGTAACACTTAGCTGGCTGCGTATGAATTATGACAACTACCCCCAGCAGAGACCCAGTACACTTGTGGACAGGAATACAGCGGTGATGTAAGAGGCAACACAGAGGCAGGAAAGAATTTTGCGCAAGCCTGCTGTAACACTTAGCTGGCTGCGTATGAATTAGGACAACTACCCCCAGCAGAGACCCAGTACATAGAGGACGGTCACAGGCAGCCCAAACAGATTTTTTTCCCCAAATGTTTTTGGAAAGGCCCACTGCCTATATACACTAAATATGTCTTCTGTCCCTGCCTCACCACTACTGCCCCTGGACAATGTAAAATTACTGCAGGACGCAATTCTCTGCACGGCCGATATAGAAAAAAAAAGAAAAAGTGCAACACTGCAAAAAGCAGCCTCCACACTACTGCACACGGTTAGATGTGGCCCTAAGAAGGACCGTTGGGGTTCTTGAAGCCTAAAAAAACTCCTAACGCTCTCCCTATAGCAGCTCCGGCACCAGCAGCACTGTCCCTGATCTCTGTCAGAATGCATCTGTGGCGAGCCGCGGGAGAGGCCGATTTATATACTCGGGTGACACCTGATCTCGCCAGCCACTCACTGCAGGGGGGTGGTATAGGGCTTGAACGTCGCAGGGGGAAGTTGTAATGCCTTCCCTGTCTTTCTATTGGCCAGAAAAGCGCGCTAACGTCTCAGAGATGAAAGTGAAAGTAACTCGAACATCGCGTGGTACTCATCTCGAGTAACGAGCATCTCGAACACGCTAATACTCGAACGAGTATCAAGCTCGGACGAGTACGTTCGCTCATCTCTAGTAATAATAAAACTGTTTTTTCTATAAGAAATGAATTACATGAATGTAAAAGATGTAACAACCACTAGCAGCTTGTAATATAAGTATGATGTCAACCAAATCAATCTTAAAATATGAGATTACAATATTAAAGGGCTTTTTGAATATTATAACTAACGTTTATAATGAAGTTGATCCAGCAATAAGCTAATTGCTGCAGGTCTGCCTTCAGAAATGCATGATGATTGTAAATTGCAAGCTATTGAAACTAATGTTAGCCCATGTAATACAAGGACTGTCTGGGTCTGTCACAGTCTGGATTTCTGCCCCGATTAATAGATGAACTCTGTGACCTCCATACAGTATGCCCTAATAGGGCTTACTGGTAGGGATTGTTGCAATGGAACAATCTCTTTAAGCTTTCCCTTTAAACTAGAGGTTACTATACATGTGTCTTGGCAAATCAAAAAGCCTTTTCCTTCCCTCTAAAATACAATTTCTTTATTCATGTTGTCATGGAGGGGTCTTCTCTTTACACAGTAGGCTTCTGTATTACATTTCGTATGTATAGCTTTAAAAAGCAGAGTATTTCTTTAAAATAAATATCCAAAATGTTTAGCATAATGCCCGACTGGTCTCAGGTGTTAAGTCCTTAGAGATCACCCACCGCTACCAGACCCTAGGGCCTGGATTGGAGTGCAAGGCTGGTTCTGTCTCTTGCTCCCCCCTTCACCCCCCTTCGCCCTACCCCCTCTCCCTTTCTTTCTCTCTTTCCGCTTTCTGTTCCTTTCTCAATTTTCTCCTCGCTCATAGAGATGAGCGAACGTACTCGTCCGAGCTTGATACTCGTTCGAGTATTAGGGTGTTCGAGATGCTCGTTACTCGTGACGAGTACCACGCGATGTTCGGGTTACTTTCACTTTCATCTCTGAGACGTTAGCGCGCTTTTCTGGCCAATAGAAAGACAGGGAAGGCATTACAACTTTCCCCTGCGACGTTCAAGCCCTATACCACCCCCCTGCAGTGAGTGGCTGGCGAGATCAGGTGTCACCCGAGTATAAAAATCGGCCCCTCCCGCGGCTCGCCACAGATGCGTTCTGACATACTTTAGGGAAAGTGCTGTCTTGGTGGAGCTGCTATAGGGAGAGCGTTAGGAGTATTTTAGGCTTCAAGAACCCCAGCGGTCCTTCTTAGGGCCACATCTAACCGTGTGCAGTACTGTGGAGGCTGCTTTTTGCAGTGTTGCACTTTTTTTTTGTATATCGGCCGTGCAGAGCATTGCGCCCTGCAGTAATTAGACATAGTGCAGGGCCAGTAGGGGTGAGGCAGGGACAGAAGACATATATTGTGAGGCAGGGACAGAACACATATATTGTGAGGCAGGGACACAAGACATATTGATTGAATATAGGCAGTGGGCCTTTGCAAAAACATTTGGGGAAAAAAATCTATTTGGGCTGCCTGTGACTGTCCTCAATGTACTGGGTCTCTGCTGGGTGTAGTAGTCCTCCTAATTCATACGCAGCCAGCTAAGTGTTACAGCAGGCTTGCGCAAAATTATTTCCTGGCTCTGTGTTGGCTGTTAAATCACCGCTGTACTGCAGTCCACAGTGCAACACTCTGCAGTTATTTGACATACTCCAGGGCCAGTAGCGGTGAGGCAGAGACAGAAGAGATATATTGATTGAATATAGGCAGTGGGCCTTTGCAAAAACATTTGGGGAAAAAAATCTATTTGGGCTGCCTGTGACTGTCCTCAGTGTACTGGGTCTCTGCTTGGTGTAGTAGTCCTCCTAATTCATACACAGCCAGCTAAGTGTTACAGCAGGCTTGCGCAAAATAATTTCCTGGCTCTGTGTTGGCTGTTAAATCACCGCTGTATTGCAGTCCACAGTGCAACACTCTGCAGTTATTTGACATACTCCAGGGCCAGTAGCGGTGAGGCAGAGACAGAAGAGATATATTAATTGAATATAGGCAGTGGGCCTTTGCAAAAACATTTGGGGAAAAAAATCTATTTGGGCTGCCTGTGACTGTCCTCAGTGTACTGGGTCTCTGCTGGGTGTAGTAGTCCTCCTAATTCATACGCAGCCAGCTAAGTGTTACAGCAGGCTTGCGCAAAATAATTTCCTGGCTCTGTGTTGGCTGTTAAATCACCGCTATATTGCAGTCCACAGTGCAACTCTCTGCAGTTATTTGACATACTCCAGGGCCAGTAGCGGTGACGCAGAGAGAGAAGAGATATATTGATTGAATATAGGCAGTGGGCCTTTGCAAAAACATTTGGGGAAAAAAATCTATTTTGGCTGCCTGTGACTGTCCTCAGTGTTCTGGGTCTCTGCTGGGGGTAGTTGTCCTCCTAATTGATACGCAGCCAGGTAAGTGTTACAGCAGGCTTGCGCAAAATAATTTCCTGGCTCTGTGTTGGCTGTTAAATCACCGCTGTATTGCAGTCCACAGTGCAGCAGTCTGCAGTTATTTGACATACTCCAGGGCCAGTAGCGGTGACGCAGAGAGAGAAGAGATATATTGATTGAATATAGGCAGTGGGCCTTTGCAAAAACATTTGGGGAAAAAAATCTATTTGGGCTGCCTGTGACTGTCCTCAGTGTTCTGGGTCTCTGCTGGGTGTAGTAGTCCTCCTAATTCATACGCAGCCAGCTAAGTGTTACAACAGGCTTGCGCAAAATTATTTCCTGGCGTTCCGTAAGCGAAGTCAGCCTTCAACCACAGGCCAATAAGCGGCACATTTAATTACAGCGTTCTGTTTCTGCGCTACTGGTAATACAGCATGCTGAGGTGTAGGGGTAGGCCTATAGGACGTGGACGCGGGGTAGGACGCGGAGGCCCAAGTCAGGGTGTGGGCACAGGCCGAGCCAGTGCGGTGGCCAGGGGTAGAGGCAGGGCCAGACCGAATAATCCACCAAATGTTTCCCAAAGCGCCCCCTCGCGCCATGCCACCCTGCAGAGGTCAAGGTACTCAACGGTGTGGCAGTTTTTCACAGACGCCTGACGACCGACGAACAGTGGTGTGCAACCTTTGTCGCGCCAAGATCAGCTGGGGAGCCACCACCACCAGCATGCGCAGGCATATGATGGCCAAGCACCCCACAAGGTGGGACGAAGGCCGTTCACCACCTCCGGTTTGCACCACTGCCTCTCCCTCTGTGCCCCAACCTGCCACTGAGATCCAACCCCCCTCTGAGGACACAGGCACTACCGTCTCCTGGCCTGCACCCACACCCTCACCTCCGCTGTCCTCGGCCCCATCCAGCAATGTCTCTCAGCACAGCGTCCAGATGACGCTAGCGCGACTGTTTAAGCGCGAGCGCAAGTACGCCACCACGCACCCGCACGCTCAAGCGTTAAATGTGCACATTGCCAAATTGACCAGCCTGGAGATGCTGCCGTATAGGCTTGTAGAAACGGAGGCTTTCAAAAGCATGATGGCGGCGGCGGCCCCGCGCTACTCGGTTCCAAGTCGCCACTACTTTTCCCGATGTGCCGTCCCAGCCCTGCACGACCACGTCTCCCGCAACATTGTACGCGCCCTCACCAACGCGGTTACTGCCAAGGTCCACTTAACAACAGACACGTGGACAAGCACAGGCGGGCAGGGCCACTATATATCCCTGACGGCACATTGGGTGAATTTAGTGGAGGCTGGGACAGAGTCAGAGCCTGGGACCGCTCACGTCCTACCCACCCCCCGAATTGCGTGCCCCAGCTCGGTGCTGGTATCTGCGGCGGTGTATGCTTCCTCCACTAAACCACCCTCCTCCTCCTCCTACGCAACCTCTGTCTCACAATCAAGATGTGTCAGCAGCAGCACGTCGCCAGCAGTCGGTGTCGCGCGGCATGGCAGCACAGCGGTGGGCAAGCGTCAGCAAGCCGTGCTGAAACTACTCAGCTTAGGAGAGAAGAGGCACACGGCCCACGAACTGCTGCAGGGTCTGACAGAGCAGACCGACCGCTGGCTTGCGCCGCTGAGCCTCCAACCGGGCATGGTCGTGTGTGACAACGGCCGTAACCTGGTGGTGGCTCAGCAGCTCGGCAGCCTCACGCACGTGCCATGCCTGGCCCATGTCTTTAATTTGGTGGTTCAGCGCTTTCTGAAAAGCTACCCACACTTGTCATACCTGCTCGGAAAGGTGCGCCGGGTCAGCGCACATTTCCGCAACTCCAAGACGGACGCTGCCACCCTGCGGACCCTGCAACATCAGTTTAATCTGCCAGTGCACCGATTGCTGTGCGACGTGCCCACACAGTGGAACTCTACGCTCCACATGTTGGCCAGGCTCTATGAGCAGTGTAGAGCTATAGCGGAATACCAACTCCAACATGGGCGGCGTAGTGGGAGTCAGCCTCCTCAATTATTTACAGAAGAGTGGGCCTGGTTGGCAGACATCTGCCAGGTCCTTGGAAACTTTGAGGAGTCTACCCAGATGCTGAGCGGGGATGCTGCAATCATTAGCGTCACCATTCCTCTGCTATGCCTCTTGAGAAGTTCCCTGCAAAGCATAAAGGCAGTCGCTTTGCACTCGGAAACGGAGGCGGGGGAAGACAGTATGTCGCTGGATAGTCAGAGCACCCTCATGTCTATATCTCAGCGCGTTGAGGAGGAGGAGTAGGGGGAGGAGCATGAGGAGGAGGGGGAAGAGACAGCTTGGCCCACTGCTGAGGGTACCCATGCTGCTTGCCTGTCATCCTTTCAGCGTGTATGGCCAGAGGAGGAGGAGGAGGAGGGGGTGGAGCATGAGAAGGAGGGGGAAGAGACAGCTTGGCCCACTGCTGAGGGTACACATGCTGCTTGCCTGTCATCCTTTTAGCGTGTATGGCCAGAGGAGGAGGAGGAGGAGGATAGTGAAAGTGATCTTCCTAGTGAGGACAGCCATGTGTTGCGTACAGGTACCCTGGCACACATGGCTGACTTCATGTTAGGATGCCTTTCTCGTGACCCTCGCGTTACACGCATTCTGGCCACTACGGATTATTGGGTGTACACACTGCTCGACCCACGGTATAAGGAGAACCTTTCCACTCTCATTCCCGAAGAGGAAAGGGGTTCGAGAATGATGCTATACCACAGGGCGCTGGTGGACAAACTGATGGTAAACTTCCCATCCGACAGCGCTAGTGGACGAAGGCGCAGTTCCGAGGGCCAGGTAGCAGGGGAGGCGCAGAGATCAGGCAGCATGTACAGCGCAGGCAGGGGACCATTATCCAAGGCCTTTGCCAGCTTTCTGGCTCCCCAGCAAGACTGTGTCACCGGTCCCCAGTCAAGGCTGAGTTGGCGGGAGCACTGTAAAAGGATGGTGAGGGAGTACGTAGCCGATCGCACGACCGTCCTCGGTAACGCCTCTGCCCCCTACAACTACTGGGTGTCGAAGCTGGACACGTGGCCTGAACTCGCGCTGTATGCCCTGGAGGTGCTTGCTTGTCCTGCGGCTAGCGTCTTGTCAGAGAGTGTGTTTAGTGTGGCTGGGGGAATCATCACGGATAAGCGTACCCACCTGTTAACCAACAGTGCCGACAGGCTTACACTCATCAAGATGAACAAAGCCTGGATTTCCCCAGACTTCTCTTCTCCACCAGCGGACAGCAGCGATACCTAAGCAATACGTAGTCTGCACCCGCGGATGGAAGCATCGTTCTCTATCACCATCAAAAACGGGGACCTTTTTTCATCAGCTTCATCAATCTGTGTATAATATTCCTCCTCCTCCTCCTGCTCCTCCTCCTGAAACCTCACATAATCACGCCGAACGGGCAATTTTTCTTAGGCCCACAAGGCTCAGTCATATAATTTTTCTAAACAATTTTTATACGTTTCAATGCTCATTAAAGCGTTGAAATTTTCACCTGAACCAATTTTTATTTTACCAGGGCTGCCTCCAGGCCTAGTTACCAATTAAGCCACATTAACCAAAGCGATTAATGGGTTTCACCTGCCCTCTTGGTTGGGCATGGCCAATTTTTCTGAGGTACATTAGTACTGTTGGTACACCAATTTTTGGGGGCCCTCGCCTACAGTGTAATCAAATTAATTTTTAGCCCACCTGCATTACAGCTGACGTTACATCAGCTGTGTTGGGCACTGCAATAGGATATATTTATGTACCGCCGGTGGCTTCCTGGCACCCACCCATGCTGTCGGTCCACACGGAGTTGTAACTGCATGTGTCCACTTCTAAAGAACCCCAGTCTGACTGGGGCATGCAGTGTGGACCGAAGCCCACCTGCATTTAATCGGACGTTACCTCAGCTGTGATGGGCAATGCAATGGGATACATTTATGTACCGCCGGTGGGTTCCAGGGAGCCACCCATGCTGTGGGTGCACACGGAATTCCCATTGCGGAGTTGTACCTGCCTGTGACTATTTTTAAAAAACCGCGGTCTGACTGGGGCATGCAGACACCTTGACAGAATGAATAGTGTGTGGCACATAGGTTCCCCATTGCTATGCCCACGTGTGCAGCTCCAGATGGAGGTGGCACAGGATTGGATTTCTCATTGCTTCTGTACAGTATTGTGGACTATCGCCCCGCCCGTTTTAAAGAGGGTCGCTGCCTAGCCGTGCCAACCCTCTGCAGTGTGTGCCTGCGCTTCCTCCTCATGGCAGACGCACTTATAAATAGACATGAGGGTGGCGTGGCATGACAGCAGCTGAAGGCTGGGCAGGGACAGTTTGGTGTGCGCTGTGGACACTGGGTCGTGGGGGGGGGGGTGGTCAGCATGTAACCCAGGAGAAGTGGCAGCGGAGTGTCATGCAGGCAGTAATTGTGCTTTGTTGGAGGTAGTGTGGTGCTTAGCTAAGGTATGCATTGCTAATGAGGGCTTTTCAGAAGTAAAAATTGTTGGGAGGGGGGGGGCCCACTCTTGCCGCTATTGTGGCTTAATAGTGGGACCTGGGAACTTGAGATGCAACCCAACATGTAGCCCCTCGCCTGCCCTATCCGTTGCTGTGTCGTTCCCATCACTTTCTTGAATTGCCCAGATTTTCACAAATGAAAACCTTAGCGAGCATCGGCGATATACAAAAATGCTCGGGTCGCCCATTGACTTCAATGGGGTTCGTTACTCGAAACGAACCCTCGATCATCACGATAATTTTGTCCCGAGTAACGAGCACCCGAGCATTTTGGTGCTCGCTCATCTCTACTCGCTCACCTTCTAGAGGGCCTGAAAACTTCCATCCTTTCCTCTGATTGCCTTTAATTCTCCTGTACTCTCTTTTAAATCTTTGTTTGGTTAGTTAAATAACTACAATCACAAAACGTAGGACAGTTTTTAGCATGACGCCTATGTGTGAGGGCGAGACATAGAGGGCGGATACCCACGCTCCAACATATATCTGAATATAAGAGAACCCATCAGAGGCCAAATATTATGTTGTCATTACGCTGTATGTCCTAATAAAATCTTATTGAACAAAATGTTTAGCATGTTTTCTATTTTGTTTCCAAAACCATGATTTCTCAAAAAAATCAATGTAAGAAATGTAAAATGTTACATCATACTCCATAACTGCTTTTTTGTAGACAACTTGAAATACAAAGAGCAAGTAAGTCTATACTTATTCATATATACTATACTTGAAACCATTATGTGATCAATATAGAGACAAGGTAGCTGATGATATGTTTAGATGGGGCTGCAATAAACTTTGTACTGTTTCCCCACTGTTCCTATAATATCTTATCTTGATAAATGTTTACAAATAGATTTCAAAGTTTTAACAATAAAAATATAAAACAGACTTCACTATTTCATAATGAATGTTTTGAAAATACCATTTATACAGTAAAAGCAAGGGGAAAATGAAAGTGTGGTGATTTGCAGCTGTGAAACTAACAGTAAAAAAAACGAGTACAATAAAGGGTGTCTGGAAAAGAAACTTTCAACTTCTGAACTTCAGTACAGTTCTTATTAACCTTTTAGGATTCTTGAAGTGTATATATTCGTATAATGGAAATATTTGGTTGCATAGAGCATGACATTGCAGTACAGAATGTAAAAGAGAACAAAGATACACAAACCCATATATACACACATGTATGTTGCGCTATCATGTAATGGTACTGTTGTTTTAGACAGTAGAACATTTCATGACATTTGTTACAGTGGGGCATGCTATTATACATTTTTTATAAGCTAGGGATAAAGTCATTTGAAATCCAACAAGAATTAATGATAGTTTGGGTTTTCAGAGGTGGCTTCACTGCACTGGATCACTATATCAATATTACCCAACCACAGTAGCACCAAGTATATTGAGCCACAATATATAAAATGGTGACCATGAGGAGCTAGATAAAGTCATTACATACATAATCCATAAGAAAAATATTGTATGTGTTCATCAGATGCTGTTTTACAGAGACATTTTATCCTAGAAAGATTTCTTCAAGCAGCACTGTACAGAGGCAATACACAGCGCAAAATGAGCATGTCACAAAATCAAGCTTAGAAAATGTTTGAGGCTGTAAAGCAGAAAAGGGTCACAAAACCACTGATATGGGTCTACTGGATAAAATGAAATCTGTCATCAGACAATACACATTGTTACACTTGTACTTGTCATCAAAGTTAGCATAGTTTCACTAAAATGTGTCATGTGGGTTCATGTCATCTTAGAATTGTTATTACCAGGGATCAAGGCTGTTTGGCAGGTGAGTATGTTCACAGTGAATAAATTCTAATTTAGTTTTTGCCATCTTTAATACGTTACCTGTCTATTAATAAATCAATTCATTTCCATGTGGTTTCTTTGTTGTTTTTAGTTTCCATCAATACATCCTAGTCTATTTCTTTTTTGTGAACAGGATAGTAAAAGAATGGTAGAGCAACCCCAGCAAAAAAATGGAAAACAGGAAGTGTGGCTAATGTCCTATTTTTCAAGAGTGATGGGCTGAAGTTTTTTTAAAAAAAGGCAATAATCCTTATATACAGCAGGTGCAGCCAACCCTTTTAGACAACAATATGCAAAAATGGTTATGACATTGGGGTACAAGACACATCTTTATATATATATATCACATAAGATGGATATTTACTACATTTTTCAGTTTATACGTTTCGCCTTATACCTCACTTTTTAACCATTTTTGCATATTATTCCTTTTTTGTGGCAACTGGAAATTATTTTTTTGTATTGTGACAATGGCATGTTTAGCAAGTTTCTTGATAAGATGAAACACTATAACTCAGTTATGTTCATGCCTTTTGATTCATCTCAGAATATATCTTTACAATGGATGAAGTTCTTGCAAAAATCTCCTGTTTTCCTTTACATAACTTTTGTAGTTCACAGTAAAAATTTCACTGTACAGTACACATGTCTTTCCTAAGTATATATCACACATAGTGGAAATGCTATGGAATTTTCATAGCAGAGTTAACTGTGAAAAATGCACAGCATTCTACAGTTCCAGCACTCTGGAAGAATTTTTTTTAAATCCCATTTATACACTGCAGATAAAATCTGCAGCAAAAATTTCTGGTGCGCTGTGGAATTTCAGTGTGGATTTCACTTTTTCAAATAAGGGATTGAAATCCATTTCAAAATCTGCATGAAATCCAAGTGTTACATGTGGATTTTGACACTCCAAAAATTTGCAGCTGTTTTTATGCTGTGGAAAATCCACTGGATGTGAATGTAGCCTTACTTCTCTTCTTGGCTCAATATGCTCTGATATGTGTATTATCAGATAACTAATAGAGATGAGCAAACACCAAAATGTTCGGGTGTTCGTTATTCGAAACGAACTTCCTGCGATGTTCGAGGGTTCGTTTCAAATAACGAACCCCATTGAAGTCAATGGGCGACCAGAGCATTTTTGTATTTCGCCGATGCTCGCTAAGGTTTTCATGTGTGAAAATCTGGGCAATTCAAGAAAGTGATGGGAATGACACAGAAACGGATAGGGCAGGCGAGGGGCTACATGTTGGGCTGCATCTCAAGTTCACAGGTCCCACTATTAAGCCACAATACCGGCAAGAGTGCCCCCCCCCTCCCAACAACTTTTACTTCTGAAAAGCCCTCATTAGCATGGCATACCTTTGCTAAGCACCACACTAGCTACAACAAAGCACAATCACTGCCTGGATGACACTCCGCTGCCACTTCTCCTGGGTTACATGCTGACCAACCGCCCCCCCTCCCCCCCACAGCGCACACCAAAGTGTCCCTGCGCAGCCTTCAGCTGCCCTCATGCCACACCACCCTCATGTCTATTTAGAAGTGCGTCTGCCATGAGGAGGAACCGCAGGCACACACTGCAGAGGGTTGGCACGGCTAGGCAGCGACCCTCTTTAAAAGGGGCGGGGCGATAGCCCACAATGCTGTACAGAAGCAATGAGAAATATAATCCTGTGCCCCCGCCATCAGGAGCTGCACACGTGGGCATAGCAATGGGGAACCTATGTGCCACACACTATTCATTCTGTCAAAGTGTCTGCATGCCCCAGTCAGACTGGTAATATGCACCTTAACAGTAACCGCGTTGGTGGTAATGTGGTGGTGACTGCGGACCTAGTAGCACGGTTGTATTTTGTTGGTTTTCGGAATGCGGCCAGGATTAAGTGGGCCGTGGCGGGGGGATGGTGTGGGGGCTCTCTTGTTGTGTCGGTAAAGGTGAAATTCTTGGACTGCCACCAGACGAACCAATGCAAAGGCATTTGCCAAGAATGTTTTCCCTGTTGGAGGAGGAGGGGGATGTTTTTGAGGCACTACGTGTCCTCTCCACGTGTCCGTGGTTATATGCACCTTAACAGTAACCGCGTTGGTGGTAATGTGGTGGTGACTGCGGACCTAGTAGCACGGTTGTATTTTGTTGGTTTTCGGAATGCGGCCAGGATTAAGTGGGCCGTGGCGGGGGGATGGTGTGGGGGCTCTCTTGTTGTGTCGGTAAAGGTGAAATTCTTGGACTGCCACCAGACGAACCAATGCAAAGGCATTTGCCAAGAATGTTTTCCCTGTTGGAGGAGGAGGGGGATGTTTTTGAGGCACTACGTGTCCTCTCCACGTGTCCGTGGTTATATGCACCTTAACAGTAACCGCGTTGGTGGGAAATGGCCTCGCCGCCATCATGTCTTTGGGAAGCCTCTGTTTCCACACCCCAGAGACATACCATTAGCAGCGGTATAGGCAGAGCCCAGAATTCGTAACATTTCAGCCGTAGCAGTAGGACAGGCCCCACTAACATATCACTAGCAGCATTATAGGAGGAGCGCAGTCTTCGTTCCATGTCAGCAATAGTAGCACTCAAGACAGGCCCCAGTAACAATTCCGAAGCAGCAGTATAGCGGGAGCGCAGTCTTCGTTCCATGTCAGCAATAGTAGCACTCAAGACAGGCCCCAGTAACAATTCCGAAGCAGCAGTATAGCGGGAGCGCAGTCTTCGTTCCATGTCAGCAATAGTAGCACTCAAGACAGGCCCCAGTAACAATTCCGAAGCAGCAGTATAGCGGGAGCGCAGTCTTCGTTCCATGTCAGCAATAGTAGCACTCAAGACAGGCCCCAGTAACAATTCTGAAGCAGCAGTATAGTGGGAGCGCAGTCTTAGTTCCATTTCAGTAGCCTTAGTATAGCCAAGGCCCAAGTTACATTTATGAAGCTAAAGTGTAGGCCAACCCCACACTCCTTTCTGTACCATGAGTGCAGGCGAAGAACATACAAATTGCTATGATTACACTGTAGGTGAGGGCCCCAAAAAATTGGTGTACCAACAGTACTAATGTACCTCAGTAAAAATTGGCCATGCCCAACCAAGATGGCAGGTGAATCGCTTTGGTTAATGTGGCTTAAGTGGTAACTAGGCCTGGAGGCAGCCCAGTGTAACGAAAAGTTGGTTCAAGTTAAAGTTCCAACGCTTTTAAGCGCATTGAAACTTATAAAAATTGTTCAGAAAAATTATTTGAGTGAGCCTTGTGGCCCTAAGAAAAATTGCCCGTTCAGCGTGATTACGTGAGGTTTCAGGAGGAGGAGCAGGAGGAGGAGGAGGAATATTAGACACAGATTGATGAAGCAGAAATGTCCCCGTTTTGGATGGTGAGAGAGAACGTAGCTTCCATCCGCGGGTGCAGCCTACGTATTGCTTACGTATCGCTGCTGTCCGCTGGTGGAGAACAGAAGTCTGGGGAAATCCAGCCTTTGTTCATCTGGATGAGTGTTAGCCTGTCGGCACTGTCAGTTGACAAGCGGCTACGCTTATCTGTGATGATTCCCCCAGCCGCACTAAACACCCTCTCCGACAAGACGCTGGCCGCAGGACAAGCAAGCACCTCCAGGGCATACAGCGCTAGTTCAGGCCACATGTCCAGCTTCGACACCCAGTAGTTGTAGGGGGCAGAGGCGTCACCGAGGATGGTCGTGCGATCGGCTACGTACTCCCTCACCATCCTTTTACAGTGCTCCCGCCGACTCAGCCTTGACTGGGGAGCGGTGACACAGTCTTGGTGGGGAGCCATAAAGCTGGCCAGGCCCTTAAAGACTGTTGCACTGCCTGGGATGTACATGCTGCTCGATCTCCGCACCTCCCCTGCTACCTGGCCCTCGGTACTGCGCCTTCTGCCACTAGCGCTGTCGGCTGGGAATTTTACCATCAGCTTGTCCGCAAGGGTCCTGTGGTATAGCAACACTCTCGAACCCCTTTCCTCTTCGGGAATGAGAGTGGGCAGGTTCTCCTTATAGCGTGGGTCGAGCAGTGTGTACAGCCAGTAATCCGTCGTGGCCAGAATGCGTGCAACGCGAGGGTCACGAGAAAGGCATCCTAACATGAAGTCAGCCATGTGTGCCAGGGTACCTGTACGCAACACATGGCTGTCTTCACTAGGAAGATCACTGCCAGGATCCTCCTCCTCCTCCTCCTCCTCAGGCCATACACGCTGAAAGGATGACAGGCAATCAGCCGGTGTACCGTCAGCAGCGGGCCAAGCTGTCTCTTCCCCCTCCTCCTCATCCTCCTCATGCTCCTCCTCCTCCTCCTCAACGCGCTGAGAAATAGACAGGAGGGTGCCCTGACTATCCAGCGGCATACTGTCTTCCACCGCCCCCGTTTCCGAGCGCAAAGCAGCTGCCTTTATAGTTTGCAGGGAATTTCTCAAGATGCATAGCAGAGGAATGGTGACGCTAATGATTGTAGCATCGCCGCTCACAACCTGGGTAGACTCCTCAAAATTACCAAGGACATGGCAGATGTCTGCCAACCAGGCCCACTCTTCTGAAAGGAATTGAGGAGGCTGACTCCCACTGCGCCGCCCATGTTGGAGTTGGTATTCGACTATAGCTCTACGCTGTTCATAGAGCCTGGCCAACATGTGGAGCGTAGAGTTCCACCGTGTGGGCACGTCGCACAGCAGTCGGTGCACTGGCAGCTTAAAGTGATGTTGCAGGGTGCGCAGGGTGGCAGCGTCCGTGTGGGACTTGCGGAAATGTGCGCAGAGCCGGCGTGCCTTTACGAGCAGGTCTGACAAGCGTGGGTAGCTTTTCAGAAAGCACTGAACCACCAAATTAAAGACGTGGGCCAGGCATGGCACGTGCGTGAGGCTGCTGAGCTGCATAGCCGCCACCAGGTTACGGCCGTTGTCACACACGACCATGCCCGGTTGGAGGCTCAGCGGCGCAAGCCAGCGGTCGGTCTGCTGTGTCAGACCCTGCAGCAGTTCGTGGGCCGTGTGCCTCTTATCGCCTAAGCTGAGTAGTTTCAGCACGGCCTGCTGACGCTTGCCCACCGCTGTGCTGCCACACTGCGCGACACCGACTGCTGGCGACATGCTGCTGCTAACACATCTTGATTGCGAGACAGAGGAGGAGGAGGAGGAGGAGGGTGCTTTAGTGGAGGAAGCATACACCTCCGCAGATACCACCACCGAGCTGGGGCCCGCAATTCTGGGGGTGGGTAGGACGTGAGCGGTCCCAGGCTCTGACTCTGTCCCAGCCTCCACTAAATTCACCCAATGTGCCGTCAGGGAGATGTAGTGGCCCTGCCCGCCTGTGCTTGTCCACGTGTCCGTTGTTAAGTGGACCTTGGCAGTAACCGCGTTGGTGAGGGCGCGTACAATGTTGCGGGAGACGTGGTCGTGCAGGGGTGGGACGGCACATCGGGAAAAGTAGTGGCGACTGGGAACTGAGTAGCGCGGGGCCGCCGCCTCCATGATACTTTTGAAGGACTCCGTTTCCACAACCCTATACGGCAGCATCTCAAGGCTGATGAATTTTGCTATGCGGACGGTTAACGTTTGAGCGTGCGGGTGCGTGGCGGCGTACTTGCGCTTGCGCTCCAACAGTTGCGCAAGCGACGGCTGGACGGTGCGCTGAACTACACTGCTGGATGGGGCCGAGGACAGCGGAGATGAGGGTGTGGGTGCAGGCCATGAGGCGGTAGTGCCTGTGTCCTGAGAGGGGGGTTGCATCTCAGTGGCAGGTTGGGGCACAGGGGGAGAGGCAGGGGTGCAAACCGGAGGCGCTGAACGGCCTTCGTCCCACCTTGTGGGGTGCTTGGCCATCATATGTCTGCGCATGGTGGTGGTGGTGAGGCTGTTGGTGTTGGCTGCCCGGCTGAGCTTTGCGCGACAAAGGTTGCACACCACTGTTCGTCGGTCGTCAGGCGTCTCTGTGAAAAACTGCCAGACCTTAGAGCACCTCGGCCTCTGCAGGGTGGCATGGCGCAAGGGTGCGCTTTGGGAAACAGTTGGTGGATTATTCGGTCTGGCCCTGCCTCTACCCCTGGCCACCGCACTGCCTCTTGCAACCTGCCCTGCTGCTGCCCGTGCCTCCCCCTCTGAAGACCTGTCCTGTGTAGGCGTTGTACACCAGGTGGGGTCAGTCACCTCATCGTCCTGCTGCTCTTCCTCCGAATCCTCTGTGCGCTGCTCCCTTGGACTTACTGCCCTTACTACTACCTCACTGCAAGACAACTGTGTCTGATTGTCATCGTCCTCCTCACCCACAGAAAGTTGTTGAGACAGTTGGCGGAAGTCCCCAGCCTCTTCCCCCGGACCCCGGGAACTTTCGAATGGTTGGGCATCAGTGACGATAAACTCCACTGGTGGGAGAGGAACCGCTGCTGCCCAATCTAAGCAGGGGCCCGAGAACAGTTCCTGGGAGTGTTCCCGCTCCTGAGCAGGTGTCATTGTAGTGGAGTGAGGAGGCTGGGAGGAAGGAGGAGCAGCAGACAGAGGATTCGGATTTGCAGCAGTGGACGGCGCAGAACTGCGGGTTGATGATAGGTTGCTCGAAGCACTTTCTGCCATCCAGGACAGGACCTGCTCACACTGCTCATTTTCTAATAACCGTCTCCCGCGTGGACCCATTAATTGGGCGATGAATGTGGGGACGCCAGAAACGTGCCTCTCTCCTAATCGCGCAGCAGTCGGCTGCGACACACCTGGATCAGGAGCTCGGCCTGTGCCCACACCCTGACTTGGCCCTCCGCGTCCTCGGCCGCGTCCACGTCCTCTAGGCCTACCCCTACCCCTCAGCATGCTGTATTACCAGTGATTTGATTTCACAGCCAGGAAATATATTGGCGCAAGACTGCAGGCCAAATATAATTTTTTGCCTTTTTTGAAAACGAAAGGCCCCACTGCCTCTAGTGAATGAATAATCTAAGTTTAATAACTGTGCTGTGGCCCTGCTAATGTGTCACAGAACGTGAGGGTAGCAGAGTTATTATAACTCTGGCAGAGCAGGTATTTTTTTCCCAATTAAGGAAAGCAAATGGCGAAGCCAGCAGTAAAACGTAGCTGGGTGCGTCTGATTTTTAAACGTTGCACACGCAGCCGACACGTACACACAGCCCTTAGGACGGACAGAGGCAGGACAAATAGATTTTTTTTCAGTTTTTTTCCACCAAAAGGCAGCACTGCGTATATTCAATGAACATGAGAAGTTTAATAACTGTGCTGTGGCCCTGCTAATGTGGCACAGAACTTGAGGGTAGCAGAGTTATTATAACTCTGGCAGAGCAGGTATTTTTTTCCCAATTAAGGAAAGCAAATGGCGAAGCCAGCAGTAAAACGTAGCTGGGTGCGTCTGATTTTTAAACGTTGCACACGCAGCCGACACGTGTCCACCGCCCTTAGGACGGACAGAGGCAGGACAAATAGAATTTTTTTCAGTTTTTTTCCACCAAAAGGCAGCACTGCGTATATTCAATGAACATGAGAAGTTTAATAACTGTGCTGTGGCCCTGCTAATGTGGCACAGAACTTGAGGGTAGCAGAGTTATTATAACTCTGGCAGAGCAGGTATTTTTTTCCAAATTAAGGAAAGCAAATGGCGAAGCCAGCAGTAAAACGTAGCTGGGTGTGTCTGATTTTTAAACGTTGCACACGCAGCCGACACGTACACACAGCCCTTAGGACGGACAGAGGCAGGTCAAATAGAATTTTTTTCACTTGTTTTACAAGCAAAAGGCCGCACTGCGTATATTCAATGAATAATAACTGTGTTGTGGCCCTGCCTACACAATTCTTTCCCTGCAGTATCAATGGAGGGTGCAATGCTCTGCAGAGGCGATTTTGAGAAGAAAAAAAATATGCAGCACAGCTAACAGCAGCCAGCACAGTACTGCACACGGTTAAATATGGCCCTAGAAAGGACCGTTGAGGTTCTTGAAGGCTACACTCACTCCTAACACTCTCCCTGCCTATGCAACACTTCTGTCCCTAATGCCGAGTGCAACGCTCTGCAGAGGCGATTTTGAGAAAAAAAAAATTGCCACTGCTAACAGCAGCCAACACACAGCTATCAGTGGCCCTAATAAGGACCTTTGGGGGTCTTGAAGCCTACACTAACTACCAATTCTTTCCCTACAGCAGCTCCGGTACAAACAGCACTGTCCCTCATCTAACTCACAAGGCATCTGAGGCGAGCCGCGGGAGGGGCCGACTTTTATATTAGGCGGACACCTGATCTCGCCAGCCACTCACAGCAGGGGGGTGGTATAGGGCTGGAACAACACAGGGGGAAGTTGTAATGCCTTCCCTGTCTTTCAATTGGCCAGAAAAGCGCGCTAACGTCTCAGGGAAGGAAGTGAAAGTAACCCGAACACCGCATGGTGTTCGTTACGAATAACGAACATCCCGAACACCCTAATATCCGCACGGATATCAAGTTCGGACGAACACGTTCGCTCATCTCTAATAACTAACTTTTCAAAACAACATAATTTTTCAATTTTTCTGACACACTTGTGCTGTGACCACCCAGTCATTGTGTAAGAGTTGCCTTTTGTTAAGGGTTTTGCTAGTGTTAGTGCAAATATTGCTAATTGATATGTTTTTAGGTATCCAAATTAATTGGATACAAGAGACATAGATACAAGTTGTATACAAGAGACAAAATGGATACACATTTACTGCTCTAAAACTAGCATGTTGTGGCTCTGAATAAGAGTAGTGTTTATTGTAATATTACAACGATGCTCACGATACTGGTAAATGTTTGTTAATGGTGCGGCGTCTCAGCGGAGGCTGGGCATTGCGGGGGAGACCATGTGGTTCTCAAGATGGTGGTCATGGGTGGCTCTGCGATCTCTCCTGACAGTGGCAGAATGTGGCCTGGCACGCTAGCGCACAGTGCAAAAAGAGGCAACAGCAAATGGTGGTAGTAGTCCTTAACAGTATGTCATATGACGCCAGTGCCACTGCTCCAGCAAACAGTCACTCATTGCAAATAAAAGAGTCCACAGTCAAGAAATTAGTTTCAAACTGGAGGCACACGGTTTATGTTTACTCATATAATTGATTTTGATTTTCCAAGAACAGATTGCATTAACAAGATTCTTCTGGCAAATGTCCTTCCTTTTTAAACTCTGTTACACACACACATGTTTTTCAGAAGTAATTCTTCCTTCCCATTGTCTAGGTGTCCTCAGTCTAAGTTATCTGATAGACGATCCCTGGGAGAACACTCCTGACACTGTGAATAACTCACAACTTTGCCTTTCTTTGCTTGCTAGGTACTTCCTCAAACTACTACAGCAGGATACAAACTCTGAGCTTTAGTCCCCTGAGGGGATACATCTCATGGCAAATGAGATAGGCCCGTGGCTGTGCACAGGCAGAAGCACCAGAGCTTCAGCCTCTCACTGACACATCCTCCTCCACCGACTACATATCTCAACTCTTTCTTTTCTAGTCTCGACTCCGCCTTCCAATTTGGCTAACCTTTTCAATCACAACGCAGACAACAAGTTAGAAAAGACAGACTTGCCACCACAAAGCTTGTTAGCACATACACAGAACACAGACTAACATGAATGCACAAAACAACAAAGCACACATGGGCTTACACAACTCATCCAAAAACACCCCAACTCTGGGCCACTACAATGGAGTAAGCAGGCATTGCAATATATTGTACATTTAATGCCTTCTTAATAAACTCTGCCAAAAACAGAGTTTAATAGCAAGCAGCAATGGCAGGCATGGGAGCCTTCACTAGGCTTCAGGAATAGAGATGAGCGAGCATACTCGTCTGAGCTTGATGCTCGTTCGAGTATTAGGGTGCTCGAGATGCTCGTTACTCGAGACGAGCACCACGTGGTACTCGTCTCGATTAAACGAGCACTGACCATTGAATTCAATGGAGCCGGCAATACAGCTGGCTCCATTGAAAGCAATGGGCTGCCGGCGATCGCGGGATGAATTGTCGGGAAGGGCTTAAATATATAAGCCCTTCCCTGCAATTCATCCAGAAATGTGTAAAAATAAAAAAAAATATATACTCACCTTGTCCCGGCAGAACGATGTTAGCCCATTAAATTCAATGAAGCCGGCAATACAGCCGGCTCCATTGAAAGCAATGAACTGCCGGCGATCGCGGAATGAATTGTCGGGAAGGGCTTAAATATATAAGCCCTTCCCTGCAATTCATCCAAAAAAAAATATATATATACTCACCTTGTCCCGGCAGAACGATGTTAGCCGGCAATACAGAGGCAGCTCATTCAGCAGGCAGGGATTTTAAATCCCCGGCTGCTGAATACTACTCACAGCTGTTCAGAGCAGTTCAGGAGGACTGCCGCCGGCCGCGCTGAACTCCGTCTGCCGGGACCAGGTGAGTATATATATATATATTTTTTTTTTACACATTTCTGGATGAATTGCAGGGAAGGGCTTATATATTTAAGCCCTTCCCGACAATTCATCCCACGATCGCCGGCAGTCCATTGCTTTCAATGGAGCCGGCTGTATTGCCGGCTCCATTGAATTCAATGGGCTAAAATCGTTCTGCCGGGACAAGGTGAGTATATATTTTTTTTATTTTTACACATTTCTGGATGAATTGCAGGGAAGGGCTTATATATTTAAGCCCTTCCCGACAATTCATCCCGCGATCGCCGGCAGCCCATTGCTTTCAATGGAGCCGGCTGTATTGCCGGCTCCATTGAATTCAATGGGCTAACATCGGTCTTCTCTGCCACAGCTGTTACAGCTGTGGCAGAGGAGAACGATCTTTATGCTGACAGTGCGGGGGGGGGGGGTCTCACTCTTGCCACTATTGTGGCTTAATAGTGGGACCTGGGAACTTGAGATGCAGCCCAACATGTAGCCCCTCGCCTGCCCTATCCATTGCTGTGTCGTTCCCATCACTTTCTTGAATTGCCCCGATTTTCACAAATGGAAACCTTAGCGAGCATCGGCGATATACAAAAATGCTCGAGTCGCCCATTGACTTCAATGGGGTTCGTTACTCGAAACGAACTCTCGAGCATCACTGAACGTTCGACTCGAGTAACGAGCACCCGAGCATTTTGGTGCTCGCTCATCTCTATTCAGGATGCCATGGTAACCAAATGGCATTTCACTATCTTGTTGCAGGGGCTATTTGAGAGACAGATGGAGCCATTTCAGTATTGTTTTTGGTACTAACAGCAGCATCTAAATGGTTAAATGGCTGAGATTGAAATTAACTCCGATTGTAGCTGTTGCAGCGAGGTGTCAGCTGTCAAATACCTCAATACCTGCTATGTATTAGGCTGAGTACATTCCTTACAGCGACACCCGACATCCACTATACATAAATGCTAATAAGAATCATAAGTGGTTAAAAAGAATTTCCTTTTTTGGACAATTTGTTATTGTTAAAAGAGTCCCCTTATGAACAGTTGATTACAAGGAGCCTAGTTACTGGAATTCCCAGCAATCATTTATGATTTATGAGGGAACTCGAAATCAAGTGTTCAGTTTCTGTTATGGCACTCTTTCTAGCCATTCTCTATTCTGGCTAAGTCAGTGATTATAAATGTGAGGGATATCTCCTTCCTAATAATGCAGGATTCCCTAAAAACATATTTGTGACGTGTTCTTGACTAAACAATCTCCTTAAACTGCATGTCATTTTATTAACATTTTGCAGATTTGGTCTACTGTGAAATTCAATAACATTGATATTATAAAATATAATGCAATCACATATAACAAGTTAAATATATACCATACAGTTCATTTCAATTTTCTGTTCAATTGAGATCAATCTTCGGTGGTTCTATACAGTACAGTGGTTAGCAAAGACTTGAACTAGTCAATCACATATTCAGCAATGAAAGGTATCAGATTGAGATGTGATAATCAGCAACATAATTTTCATGACAGCTCATCTGGAGCCTGTCGTGTTGCTGAATTATATGCCAAACAGTTTTAAACAGTAGTTCTTAACATTTGCATTGTTAGAGGAATAGTGCTGACATGGTGCTAAGTTGGTGAGTTACTTTGCAGATTCTGTTTCTCGTCACGTATAAGTGATGAGACAGCAAATCTTGAATGTCACAAAAGAAAAAAAGAAAAAGAAGAAGCTTTGTCAATCTGGCATTTAGTGTTCCCTGTGGACAACATCAGGTTATCTCTCCCGTGCTTCAGGGGAACAAAGGATGAGTAAAGTTGGCATCTTTAATTAAATCAGATCACAGAAGATGGTTTTGAGCTATTGAAAAACACTTCAAAGCAACTTCAAGTTGACAACATATTAGTGACCACAAACCATAAATTGCCAATGTTTGCATGTGCATACTTTAATTAAGGATCCATGTATTTCAGTGGCAAGAGTTTCATGCTTTTACTTACATTAATTCAATTATGAATTGAGGTTGCTGAGTTATATGAAAATCTTTTCTTAAAATATATTATGTAAAGGGGTTAATGTCATTGCTTTCTTTTATATTTTCTTTAAATAAATATACAGGATCCGAATCATGTTTGTGAAAGTTATTGCTTATAAGATCACACTGCACAAAGCACCCGCTGGGAAACTATATAATTTACAAATAATATTTCTATGAAAATGGAGTAAAAATATACAAGATACATTATATACAATTTACCAAGAAATACCTTCACCTATTGGCACCCTTTTAGATCATCATTAGAACTTAACCTTTCATAGTAAGATTAGGGTGTCAAGAAAGAAAGATGATATATTAATAATAAAAATAGCCTAAGAAAAAAACCCAATAAGAAATATGCATGAAAACTGTGATCCAAAAGAAACAGAATAATATAAACAGCCATAGTGTATCAATCGTACAGTGGATATATAGATTATACTGTATCCATTAGGAAAAAATGGGGTTCTATTTCTCGCACAAATAATGGGTTCATCAGGGAACTTATATCTTAAATATTATTCTTACAAAATATATATTTAAAAAATCCTGCATGTAGATACTGCACAAAGAAGAGGAATTAATTTATAGGCTTTACCAGAATATAATCAAAATTAGTATTAGACTATTTGCAACAAATTTGTGTGCTTATATTTCTTTACCTCTTTTTCTTCTTAGGCCATTTTGATTATTGTTCAATGTTCATCAATTAATCGTTGGCAGTTTTTACATTGAATAGTTATCATCACCATGATCCAACAATTTTTTTTGCATGACAAGCATTTTGTGTAAAATGACCCTAATATCGCATTTAGACACAACGATTATCGCTCAAAAGCCATCTTTTGAGTGATAATCGTTGTGTCTAAACGCGCAGCCATCATGCACTGTTAGTGCGCTATTACTTCAAGCTAGCAAGCTAGAAATCACTGGTGACTGTTATCAGCGCCACACGCTGATTTTCTCAGCGAAAGGCGCTGATAGTATTCTTTCAGCTGGTATCCCACTGGCAGTTCTCAGCAGGAAACCAGTTGAAAGCTCCAAGAACAATGCAGCTGTTTGCATATGCAAAACAGCTGCTTTGGTCTTGGAGCTATTGCGATGGTATCCCGCTCAGCCTGCATTAAATCTTAAGTAGCTAATTAGCTACTTAGAGTTATGCAAAGATGATCACTCAAAACTGTCACTCAAACTGTTGTTTGAGCGATTTTTGAGCAATAACTAGAGATGAGCGAGCATACTTGCTAAGGCAAATTACTCGAGCAAGTATTGCCATTTTCGAGTACATGCCCGCTCGTCCCAAATGATTCGGGGGCCGGCGGGGGAGAGCGGGGAGGAACGGGGGAGATCTTTCTCTCTCCCCCCCCCGATCCCTCATGCTCACTCCCACAACTCACCGCTCAACCCTGCCACCCCCCAAATCTTTTTGGCACGAGCGGGCATGTACTCGAAAATGGCAATACTCGCTCAAGTAATTTGCCTTAGCGAGTACGCTCGGTTATCTCTAGCAATAATCTTTTAGTGTAAATGGGCCTTAACTCATAACCGGCACCAGATTATTTTTGTGATGTATTTACAAGGTTAAAGAACAAATGTTATGTAGATTATATGCACTGCATATAATGGCCGTATGCTTTAACTAGCAATAAGTGAGACATTTTTAAAAATACTTTTTTCAGAGCCCTTTTTTCAGTGGAGGCTGAAATAATTTTAAACTGATGCTGATTTAAACCTCTTTTGTCTAATACAAGGAAAATATGGTTCTATAATAGCAAAGGTGTCCATGGGCGACAGTTTAATTTAATCACAATTTAATCCTTAACTATTTATTCTTAAATGGGTTGGTCTATCTCTTATATATGGCATAAAGAGACTCTGTCAACATCTTTTTGCACCCCTGTCTGAGGACAGCATTGGGTAGTGACAGTGACACTGATTACACTGATATGTCTGCAGTAGTTTTGGAGAAACTTGCATTTTATCAGTTTCAGCACATGCATAGAGGACTACTTAAAGTAGTCTTAGATACTCATACAGGCACTATAATATGCTGCTCTCAGTGATGGATGCAAAAAGATGCAGACAGATTCCCTTTAAGCAATTTTTATTGTTGGCATTTTGGAACAACATCATGGTGCTCAGTGATTGGATAGGAATCCTTTCCCCAGTTTCGGCTCATGCACCCATCGCCAAAATGGCAGACGCAAACGTGGAGGGCCAGAAAGCTTTAAAATCTCCTTGCTCCTGGCTACAAACAGTAGCCGAGAGCCTGGAGCAGTTACCAAGGGCTGCAGTGAGCGATCCCCGGTAATGCGATCGCTGTTATCTAATGGATAATGGAGATAAGATAAAAGTTAAAAAACAGTAGAAGTTTAATGCTCCTTTCGGTTTTGGCCCTGTTGTACATACAGACATAAGATTAGGGCAATGGGTATGTTTCTGAACACAGGACAAACAGAAGGAACCATTTTGGGGCGAAAGTCTTCATTTATGTGTGTGCTGTACAAAAAAAACCTGTTTTTAAAATGACACAATAGCCAAAGAAAATGAAAATCATTTTTTTTTTCCTTCTATTTTGCTTAGATTCCTTTTAAAAACTGTGTGGTGAAAATACACAGTACACCCCTCGCTAGGGGGTCTGGTTTTCAAAATGGGGTCATTTGTGGCAGTTCTTTATCATTTTGGAAGTGTGCAAGTGTGTAATGGGGCCTAAAAAGCCTTCAAGCAAAATTTCTGTTCTGAAAGCCACCGGCTTCTCCTTTCGGTTTGGGCCCCATTGTGCATACGGACATAATATTAGGGCCATAATGGATAGGTTTCTGAACACAGGACAAACAGTAGTATCGATTTTATGGTGTAAGTCCTCATTTTCATGTGCAATATAGAAAAAGATATGTCTTTAAAATGACATATTTTCCTCTAAATTGCATTAACTCCTGAAAAGAAACTATGGGATCAAAATACTCATAACACCCCTCAGTGAATACATTAAGGGTTTAATATTGGGTCATTTGTGGGGGTATCTATCAATCTGACACCTATTATACTTTGCTATCTTGGCTTGGTGTAGGAAAACAAAGTGTTGCTCAAAATGTTGATAAGTAATGTTAAATTTGTACGTCTCCTAAATGGTTAAAAAAAAGCTAAAGTTTTTTTAAACGTGCATCCTAAATAAAGTAAACAAATGAAAATATATATCTTATCAAAAATTTTTACAGTATGTTTGCAAATATTTGAGATAACAATTTTTTCAAATTTTTGGCATTTTTAAGAAATATACACAAAATTCTATCGGTCTATTTTTACCACCTAAATGAAGTACAATATGTGGCGAAAAAACAATTTCAGAATCATTTGGAAATGCAAGACCTTTATGCAGTTATTATATATTAAAATGACATGTCAGATTTCCAAAATGTGGCTCCGCCACTAAGGCACAAACAGGCTTCGTCACTAAGCTATAAACTATTGTATAGTGTAGAGTTTTGATTTGTTATAAAAAAATAGTGCAGGGTGGTCATCCGGTTACAACTCCACCATCAAAAGCGAGATTGTTATTGGCTTGGTGAAAATTGTGGGTTGGGGAGTATTGATAGCATCGAAGAAATCCATGTACTTAAACTGGGTGCTGCTCCATAGCAGGAGGGAGTAGTATGAGAGTGGACTCATTTGCTGTAAATAGTATGTTTGCTGCCGTGGAGTTCTTTCAAACGGTCTGCCAATGAGAGAGATGCCAGGGCTTCCAACCATCTCCTTCTCTGTGTTTTGGTGAACCTGTCAGGTCTAAGAGCTGTTCTGTACAATTTCTGGGAGAATGAGAGACTAAAATCTCCTGCCCACACTAATTTTGCCGATATGAATTGTACTAGTTTATGGCTCAGGAGAAGAAGCCTGGGCAGTGGATTTTCTGAGGGGGCGTAAACATTAATAAAGACTACTTGTTGTTCATATACGAGTGTTCCTAAGTACAGACAAAATCGAACCTGCTTGTCTGTGTCTGTTTGATTTATATGGAAAGGTAAAGAGTTATGAAACAAAGTCAATACCCACCTATGTTTTGTAAGGGCGAAAGCAGTATAATATCTTGCCTATTGAGGGTGGAAGTAACTAGGTGAGGAGAATTGAGAGAAGTGGGTGTCCTGGATACAAATAACGTCTGGACTATATGTCATATAGGATAAAAAGGTTTGCTTTTTTACGGGGAATTAAATTCATGTGGACCATGAGTAAGGAGTAAGTAGTGCAATAGTAAACCATGGTACTGTAGCATATCAGTGGGACATTGTGGTAAGGTAGATTCTGTGGATGACTTAACTGAGGATAAATAAAGCAAAAACTTGTGGTTCAGGTAGAATGCAAACAAGTAACATAGAATAGTAAGATGGGTTCTAAAAACCCACTGATGGTAACTAAAGACGTTCCCCAGTGATGGGTGCTCAGCAGTCATTTTAAGTATAACAACATGTATAGCCAGGCCAAGCCTGCACTGGCCTTTTCTACAAGCAAACTTTAGGGCTTTGCTATTTCTATCCATGAAAGAGATTAGGGATCCCTCCCAAATATGTATTGGCTTTAATTCCACCTGCTCTCTGCAGATTATTTTTAGCATGGCAATGGGGCCTCCTGGTCCTAGGCCTCTTCCACACCAGCGCCCAGTGAATTACTTGGTCTAAAAATGCAGCACCCTACATCGGCCTCAAGCAGTGTGCGTGACAGTGACCCCAGAGCAGTGTATGCAGAAATTGGGTCAACAATGTAACAATTAATGTAAACTTGGTTCTTATAACATAAAAGCTTCTTCAGGCTCCGGGTTGGCCTGGTCAAGTGACCCATGTAGGTCTTCCCCGACTCTGCTCAGTTCATGTACCCGTGTCCGCTTGGGCCCGAGCAGGAACTGAAGTCACTCCAATCATTCTTCTGGTTGAACCTGGCACAGACCAAGTTTGTCTCAAACATAAAGGTAGCCCTCTTGGGATAAAAGTCGTCATTATTGGGATTTGCATAGTCTCCACAGCTTAGTATGCTTTTTCCAGGGTTTTCATTGATTAGGATCTGCCTTGATGGTGAAAGGTGAGGTCAAAGGGAAAGCCCAATTTGTATTTTATATTGGTCGATTGAAATGCTTGGGTGATTAGTCGCAGCATTCTGCATTTGGCCAATGTGGTAGGAGCAATGTCTGCAAATAGTTGGACTGATGTTGGAAGTCCTGGAAGATGGGCCAGCTGTCTAGCTGCTGATAAAAGCTGATCCCACATTTTGCTGTAGTGTAGCTTCAGAATTACATCTCAGGTTAGGTTTGGATTAGGTGGTGGGGCAAGGGCCCGATGGATCCTGCAAATCCTCAGTAAATTCTGGTCGACCGTGGGTAGAAGTGCTGTAAACATATTAACCGTTGTCTCCTTCAGCACTGTCTCAGGAAGTCTCTG
This sequence comes from Eleutherodactylus coqui, assembly GCF_035609145.1. Classification (NCBI taxonomy): domain Eukaryota; kingdom Metazoa; phylum Chordata; class Amphibia; order Anura; family Eleutherodactylidae; genus Eleutherodactylus; species Eleutherodactylus coqui. Next base: position 188,493,655 of record NC_089837.1, on the reverse strand, counting down.
GATGATAATGTTTGCTCGCTGAGATCTGTTTTCGAGATGTTCATAATTGGCTACTAGGGTTTCTATTGTGCACTTTAATTCATCGCTTATCTTCTTCCAGCGCCACAACAACAACAACAACATCAACTGTTTTGTGTTCCAGATCATCTGTTCTATGGTCCAAATCTTTTATTTGATCAGCGAATTATTTTACTACTGTAGCAAGTTCTTCCTTAAAGATAGACTTCATATGGATTAGCAAGGCTGTTTGGGGCCCCGTAAGAGCAGGGGATGCTGGATCTGGATTTTGTTGAGAGGGTGATGTCATCCCCAGACAAATGTGTCACATCTGTAAAATGGGGGGTGGGCAAAGCTTATGGGATTTGGCAAATGTTAACGGACACTTCTGTCATGGGGCACAGCAGCCTTGCAGACTTTATGCATATATAGCCCTTGGAGTTCGGTCAACCCCAAGAGGAAGGAGCTGTTAATTCAGAGTATGCTGTTCCAATAAATTTCCACTAGATGATGACAGAACACCAAGAAAGTCCTGCTCTCCTACTATATCCACTAGTGTAGCCCAACTCTCTTTTCATCTGTGGGCTAACGCACCTCTGTCTCTCCAGTCTTACAGGTAATGTTCGTCTGCATGCAGGGGAGATCCAATGAGTCCCACTGAGTTCTCCTTCAGTTTGTGCCACTGCTACTCTGGCCAGGATTATGGAGTCCCAAGCCCTCAATGCTGGTGGAAAGTGGGGTACTTCTGGTGTGAGTATAAGTTGTCCCAGGTACATGGGAAAACAGTGGACCCTCCTCCCCTCTCAGGGAGCCACTCTGTAAGCGGCACTCAGGGTCGCAATTTTGGGCCCTCTAGCATGCTGGAGAGCCTCCTGACCTCTCCCCTAGTCTCAGGGGGTACTGTGGTTCTTTTCTCTAGCTGACTGTTTCCTGCTGCTGTGGATCCATCCTGCGATCCACCAAACATGTCAGCCCAAAAATTTAGGCCACGGTCTCACAGGCTTCACTAGAAATATACAGCAAAGACCAGGCAGCATCAGATGGATTTTCAAGACAATTTCCCAATCTTTATTCCTCCAACAAAGGAAAAACCTGCGACGTTTCGGTCACTATCGTGACCTTTCTCAAGCATGGTTAACCAGTACAAACTGACACATATAAATGCATCAACTATACATTAACAAACACAATTCAGGTGTGGACAAACCAACCCACCATTTAACCCCATAAGTGCATATACATACCTCACAGTGTTGTGGACTACTCCAAGTCCATGCGGAGACATCATAAAACCATGCACAGGTTAAAAAGGGGTTGCGACATACAAAAGATACCTCGTTCCAGGCATCAGGTGATATGTAAATTAGCCTGCCTGGAACGAGGTATCTTTTGTATGTCTCAACCCCTTTTTAACCTGTACATGGCTTTATGATGTCTCCGCATGGACTTGGAGTAGTCCACAACACTGTGAGGTATGTATATGCACTTATGGGGTTAAATGGTGGGTTGGTTTGTCCACACCTGAATTGTGTTTGTTAATGTATAGTTGATGTATTTATATGTGTCAGTTTGTACTGGTTAACCATGCTTGAGAAAGGTCACGATAGTGACCGAAACGTCACAGGTTTTTCCTTTGTTGGAGGAATAAAGATTGGGAAATTGTCTTGAAAATCCATCTGATGCTGCCTGGTCTTTGCTGTATATTTCTACTGATTATTGGGTCGTGATCCTGACCAAGCTAGGCTGCTGCATCCACCTGCTCCTCACTGCATTTTTGCGGTAGAACGACTGGGACTGGTCTGGAGTGAATCCATGTGAGTGCTGCTGTTGTCTTTATTATTTACTTGCATCAGAGGCTTCACTAGGCCAAAGTCTCCCACGGTCTCTAATCGGGCTGAAAAGCCCTTCTTTCTGCTCCTACCACTGTTCTGAGGTCGACAATGGTGCAGATGGAGGCCCTGGATGCCATGGGATCTCAGATGGCCCTGGGATTTGCTTTAAATTTAGTGGAGCTCTCCTACTGTACGTCCGCTCTTGCTGGCAGTTAGCCATGCCCCCTCCCCCCATTACTGTTTTAGCATTGTAATTCAATAGTACTTAAATAAGTAAAACCCAATATATTGAATATCAAGTATATATATATATATATATATATATATATATATATATATATATATACCACTCAAATGGAGATGTACCTCCTAGCTGGTTGGTATATGTTAAAAGGCAAAACTATCAAGTTATTGAAATCCTACCTATTTTCCTCCTTCCCCTTGCACCAGCTAGATCTAATTCTTGTGGATATCTGTTTGGGTGTGTCTTTCTCAGTCTCACACAGCTGTCAATGGTAAACGTGAATCATATAGCTTATACATGTAGGAACAAATCACATTTGACCCAAAAAGTATATCCTATATTTTATGCAGTAACTCACACATTTCTCGTACACTTTGCAGTCTGGCTATAGTGTAGGCACCCCTCCCACTGCAATGCAGCTTATCTCTTGGAAAAAAAGGAAAATAATTAACTGCTTCTAGGCAAGTAGTGCAATTGTATAACAAGTTTCACTGTTTTCTTTCTAATTTCCACATGCGCTGACTATAATCTCACATCTTCTATATGAAGCAATTCATTCTGCCTATACAATCATTTGCAAACATTCTCTAGCTATCCACATCCAAACATCTAGTCCTCAGTGTACTCTTTCTCTTTTGGCACTCCCAGAGTGTCCATAATTTCTAAAATAACTGAGCATGACCTACACTGGTTTTCTCTGTCAGACATTTACATATGAGTGGACTATAAACACCATTGATTGAGCATAACGTCCGCTGGGTCACCACCTCTGTCCCTTGAACATTTCACTTATCTCAGCTTATCTGCAGCTCCAAATATCATTCACCGAATTACATACTTTAACCCCTTCCCGCTCCAGGACGTAAGGGTACGTCATGAAGCATCGGGGTATGTATGAAGAGAGGTCGCGGGGCGACATCTCTTCATACTATGCGGGCGTCAGCTGTTTATTACACCCGCGGGCAATAACTGCTATCGGCTGTTCGGTTGATTGTAGCTATTAACTCTTTAAATGCCACTGTCAATTCTGGAGCCATGCAGGTGTCACGGCAACCGAGGACCTTCTGAAAGGCCCCAGGGTTGACTTAGCAGACTGCCTATCAAGCCATCCCCGTGGGGTGGCTTGATAGACTGCCTGTCGAATGGTAGTATGATGTAATGCTATAGCATTACATCATACTGGAGGAACGATCAAAGCATCGCTGGTTGTAGTACCCCAGGGGGACTTTAAAGTATAGTAAAAAAAAAAATAAATAAAGTATTATTCATGCATATATAATATAATCCATGACATGCGCCATGACAGAAGCTAAAGCAGCAGTAAATAATATTAACAAAACAAATTTTGTTACTTACCGTGACTTTTAATTTTTTGGTACTTTGCCTCTGCCTGTATTTGGGAATTCACTAGATTTTTTAGTCTGCCTATTATTCTTAACCAAAAAATGTTGTAGTAACCCTTTGGGCTTTGATTTGGTAATAAGGTTACCAAAGGATCTGAATTCTCTTATGTGTCTAAATTAATTAATTATGATCATCGGAAAAAGAACAAGGGACGTCAACTATGTGAAGTCACTGCTGGGCTCTTTCTAAAGAGCCTAGCCTAGTTTAAACAGTATTTATAGTGCAAGCAGACAAAAAGATTATAGTGGCCTATCATGGTGGACCACCTTCCCGAACTTAACAAATCATAACAAAGTTTAAAGAATAATTATGTGACTCGTTTTCCACACTATTCTAGTAAAGGAATAGAGACGCGATGACAAAACATGGTCTCTAGGGAATGTCCAAATCCCCCACTACCAAGAATAGCTCAGTCAGGTCTGTGCTGCTTTAAAAATTTCAGATTTTAAGGTGTATTAACCCACAAATGACAAGTGTAGCAATCATCTTAATACTTTCACACTGTATATTATTGCATCTAAACTCTTTTTATGTATGCAGTGTTTACAGACATGACAGTTTTACTTTAAGGAAATTGTATGAACTTTTCATAGTCCAAGCACCCAAGTGTAACCCTTGCCATAGTTATCATCCCTTCCTGGAATAATTTTATTGGATGAATAACACTGCAAATTAACTTGTCACCCTGAAGCAAAATGTTCTTTTGCTATACAGCTAAATTATGTCACGATTTCTTTTTTCAATTAGATATTCACTTTTTAGTTATTTACACTTTAAACTAATCTTTCTTTTGAGCTGTCAGCGGTGCCATTGTATCAGTGCCAGGAATTCACATTATTTATGCAAAAAGTCAAAATAGATATTACACATAGTCAAACAGTTGTTTAAAAATAAACCATCTACAATCTCAGCTTTGGCTTCTAAAGTAAAATAGGGCTAACTAAGGAGGTTGAGTTTAAAGATCTCATTGTTTGTGTGGTTTCAGCATTTCCCATTTATAAAGGACCTAATATCTAAGGTCTGTGGTCCTGAGGCAGGCTATTAACAGGAACTGACAGAATAACTGATGCAACTTGTCTTAAAAATTTTAAATGACAACCAGGTTCAATTTTACTGACATAGGAGCTATTTTATACGGCAGTCCTGTGCTACATGGTGCATGCAGTTCTATTTGACTGCTATGACAGAAAGATATGTGACCACATTTTCAATTTTCTGAAGGCCATGCATTAAACAGGTTTTATGAACAGAGGGTAGTTGTTTTCAACATGATAATATGACTTACCCAGTTGTCCTTGAGAATAGCACATTTAGGACATGTCGATACTATCATATGTCTTTTCATCACTACACACAAAGAGGAGATTTATCAGGGAAACAGTGGCTTTAATATGCCACACATTTTGGCACAAATCTGTCTTGCACAAAAAATTTGTGATTTTTCCTGCTTAAACCATTTTTATTTAAAAAAAGGGGTGTGGCTTATTGAGAGGGGTAATGGCCATCCAGCCGAATAGATATATCTACGATTTACACAAGAAGCTGGTGTAAACTATACCAGAAATCTACTCCGGCTCATAGCGTGCACCTCTCCATTCATAACGTGCATCTTATACTGTCGGGAATCATATTAAGACCAGTGTCTCCAAAAGTAGACTTAGTAAATTCCTCCCTGAATTCAACAGGTTCCGTTGACTGATCTATGATGAATTGATGATCAGTTCTTTTCACACAAACATTTAGTGCAAAAACTGTGAGTGTGAAATTGTCCTAAGGCTAAATTTATGCAATTAGTAGAGGGGTCTGAACTACCTCACGTTCATTTTCAACCTAAAAATTTGAAGATAACGTGAGTTAAAAAACAATAAAAATATTTCACAATTTTCTTTCCACATTCCCATATTAACAATAAAAATAACAGAACGTGGACCTTTATATTACTATTTTAACACATGCTTGAAATCAGTACCCTTTATGGCTGTATAGTGTGGAGATAGGTCCACTCTCCTATTAGCCAAAATTGCACAAAATATTGCGTCATTGGGCTAATAAGAGCAATCAAAGCATGCATCAGTTATGAGTTTTATGTATCCAAGAGGGGTGTGCATACCTCAGCACGCATAAACTACCCCCCGCCACAATTAGTGGTGATTGATGGCTGTCTGCTGTGCATCTACATATATAGGAGCCCATAAAAAACTATATAAAGAACAACATGAATAATAAATAGATAGTGATCAGGGTAATAGACCAGCGATAAATAAGCAGTGCAGAATAAATAAAAAAACATTTTAACCCCAGTGTAGTACCATGGCGTCTATTTAAAATAGGTATCAGAGCTCAGTCACACGAGGGGAGGTCCGTGCGTATTTCCGCACAGAAAAACGCCCGCAAAGCAGGTGCGGATCTGCACCTGCCTAAGTAAGAACATGTGGCTGGCAATAAAGCTCGGCATTTTCGTCTGCACATTGTACGGGCGTTTTTCCGCGTGGAAATATGCGCTGATCGCCTCACGTGTGACTGAGCCCTCACACAAGAATTAAGAACAAAGCCAATTTTCCCCTTGATACCTAGAAGAATTTAATCTTTTCTTCTTTGCATTCTGCTATATTTTTTAACATAATAGATTTCATTTTACGACTTTTTTGCTACATCCCGGGCTCAAAAAAGAAAACACTAATATGAAACCATTGTTCTGTTTCTGGTAAAAAGCAGCAATATGCCAGTTCTTTAGAATAATATGCTCAGATGATTTCAGAGCTGTATAATAAGCATTTCAATGAAGAAATATACTTTTGTCATTGTAATCCTATGTAATTTAGAAGAATAACATATTAATTGCTTTTTAACATTCAGCAATATAGTCACCTTTTATTATCTCTATTAATTTCCAAGTTCACTAATGACTGATCTCCTTGTTCAGTTAGAAAATAGCAAAAACTGTATATTTGATAAAAAAGAAGATCAAAAATACTTTATATAGGTAGGTAAAATGAGGATAGCACCAAAGTACACATCATGTTACTTGTTTTTCATAGATCAGTAGTACATGTAAAAACATGAAACACTGTAATATATTTTACTAGGGGAAGCAATATTTTCCCAACTTTCTAGTGACCTGTAGTTTCCCTTTCTCTGGCTGCAAACTCTTTGTAAATGTATGTTCACAAATTGCTGATTTTCTGCAATGTATTCTTAGTGGGAAATCTTCACCACATTATGTGGATTTTGGCGCAGACTCACTTGCTTAGACTATAAGTTAGCATCCTTTTAGATGAGATGAATGTTGGCTTATAAGAGCCCGAAAGTCGTCCTAGCGATTATCGCTTCTGTGCTTTCACACAGGAGCAATAATCACTCAGTGAATGGCGGCAGAGTGGCTGGAGGTCACTTCCAGCAGCCTGTCTCCATTCACAGTAAACAGGCAACTGTTCACAGATGAACGACTGCCTGTTTACACAGGCAGATTGTCATTTGTGTAGTGATGCAGAGGGTACTACAGGGTAGTTATGCATTCAGAGGTGTGTATACCTATCTATGACTTCCTCTGGAGAGATAGAAGATATCGTATGGGAGAGAGACACTATTTATCCCCTTAATGCACAGGTTAAATCTATTCTGCTCAGCAACCGCTTGCTTTGGATTGGCTGGGTGTCACTAATTTCCCTAATTGGTTGAGAGGAAGAAGTTGTGAGAAGCCCGAGAAAGTGAGCAGGGTCAAGCAGGAAAAGAGTCAGAGCCTGGGAGAAAAACTGTGGGACATGTCAGGAAGTGAAGGAGGAGTTAAGAGGAGTTATTGCCGAAAGGTGGACGAGTGAGGAGGTGAGGATGCTGCAGCGCATCGCAGCAGGTCTTAACAAGCTAATCAGGATGGAGTACAGAGAAAACAAACCAGAATCAGCACAGAGTGGAGGAGAGGATCCAATTACAGTCTCAACAACAGTGAGTGAGATCTGCCCCTGGGAATCTCAAGTCAGTAACAGTACAGTTGGTTGGGTCTAAACTAATTTCTACTTCTACAAAATAATCTTTAGGAAAATCCTTAGATAACTAAGACTTGTGGGTTTACTTCTGATAACTAAAGGAGAGAGCATTGAAGAGAAGGAAATGTACTATAATGTTGCTCAAATGCTTGGTAAAGAGGATGCTAACTGAAATCTGCAAACAATGGACAGTATTTTCTCATTTGTTTAATAAGCGTGGAGTAAACTGTGTACCTTCGGTTTACCACAAAACTAATTGGACTCATCTCAATTATTTCATCACCATCCATCTGGGTTCACCCCCTCAAAGGTAATGGTACCACGTGACATTTTATTTTCGAACATTTTTCCTGTTAGTTTTGACATTGCTTCTGAGTGGGACCAAACTAGGCCTAACACAGCCATTAAGGGGAGGGACCGCAGAGCCACTGTTGACCGTCATCTTGTTTTCCCCAGAGGTCTCCCCCATAATAGCCAGTGCCCCCTCGGATGCCACATTTGATTTTTATGTCTGCAGAAACTGTCATAAGCAAACAAATTATCATTCATTGTTCAGTTGCTTTCAGCATTTACACCGAACAATTTGCATTCAGATCTGCATGATCCAGCTATAATGAGTTAGAAAAAGTGTCCAAAAGTGTCTAAAAACACATAGAAAATCTGGTGCAAAGCAAATAAGATGGAAAACTTGATATATTGAATAGTAAATCTGCCGCACTGTCTACAATCTTCACAATTTCTGCCTCTCCTGCTGTTATATATATATATATGTTTCTTTAGGCTTACTAACCATTTGGTCTGAATGGCTTTGGATCTTTTATTCTCAATGTTTATGATATGTTAATGATCTGGTCTCTTTAATTCTCTCTTAGTTTTCCCAATATATGTGTGGGGACAAGGGCATGTACACATATAGATTTCCCCCCCTTTTGAGTGGCAGTAGGCAAATCCCTGGTTTTATAGACAGCACTTGTTGCTACAGCATGGAAAGTAGTAGTCTTTTTGATATAAATATAAACTAACAAAATGTTACTTTGGGTTTGCTAACCATTTGACCAGAATGGCTTTGAATGCCTGACTTCTATAATTGTCCTGGGCCAGCAGTGGGGTGGGCATTCAGAAACTGTCTACCTGCAGATTGGTTCAGAGACAGAGCAATGCAGCATGGGTCATTAGGGAGGGGAAGTACAGGACAGTGAAGAATGGTTAGCTTGCAACACACCCCTGCCAAAAAATAGATTGCAACCACCAGTGTAGCAGAAAAATATAGACCACCTGAAAATCATAACTTGAAACCATAAAACAGGGTGCAAACAGCAACAAATGGGTGAATATGGAGAGCCTGCTGTATTTTAGAAAACTAGATGAAAAGCCAGGTACGCTTTAAGTAAATAAAGTTAAGCTTTAAGTAAATTCTCTTTCCTTTAGTCCAAGCGACAGCATCAATGGGACTTTCCTTCTCCTGTAAAGAAGGACAGACAGTATCAATCAACAAATTAATGAATTAGACATCCTGTAAGGCATGTCAGCTACCTAGCCACATTGTGTTATATCAAGTAGTAGACAAGACACAATTTTTTATTGAGAGGGTAAGCTGTGCTGCTTGGACGAAGCAAAAATAATTTACTCTGCGTAGAAATGATACTTTCCTTGTCGCTTGCAGCAGCAATGGGAGTTTAGCAACAAACCATTTCAAGGCAGGTTCTTCGGAAGTCTAGTCTATAATGGTTTACAAACTGTCTTGCAGATCATTCCAATGTATTTTTTAGCCCAAGATGTGGCAATTGCCTGAGTGGAATGGGCTGTAATAGGCTGTGGAGTCTGAAAATCTACTTGGGGCTTCCCTTATCCATATGGACAGAGTTGCCTTAGAGACCTTCTGGCCTCTACTTCTTCAGTCGTACTGTAGGAGATGGAAGATGCTCCGATCTCCTAAATTCTTTAATGTATTCCACAAAGACCTACAAAGTTCTACCTACGTATAAAGTTGTAGTTCTTCCACAGTAGAGAGATCTGGGTGGAAGACAGAAACTGTATAGCCCTACGAAGTTCTGCTAAAAAACCTTTGCTCCTGGCATTTCTGTGGATCTTACTTTGATATTTATGATCTACCTGAACACTGTTGAAGACCAAGTAAACCCCTTCATGACATTAGTATTTTCTAATGGTAGTAACGTCTTTCAGCAAGATAAAGCACTCTACCACACTGAAAAATTGTTCAGGAATAACTTAAGGCATTTGAAAACAGTTCAAGGTGTTCATTGATCTCCAAATTCAAAATTGAAAATCTGTGGGGTTTTCTGGAAAATAAGTCAGGTGTGTGGAGACTCCACCTCCCAACTTGCAGGACTTATATGATCTGCTACTACTATTAGTGTCAGATACCACAGGATGCCTTTAGAGGTCCTGTAGAGATCACGTCTCAAGGGGAAAGAATTATTTTTCTGGCATGAGGAGGACGTACACAAGGTAGTTTGAATGTTATGACAAATTGAAATACAGTGCGAATCCAAGATGGATCCCACAAACATGGCTGACAGACACTACCATAGCGCCAAAAAGTTTCTCCCTACCCATCTAAGTGTTATACAAAATTTTCTACTTAAATCTCTTTTTGTTTAGAAAATATTCTGGGTGGCTCTGACTTTTGAATCAGCATGTATATCTTCTTAGGCCTCATTCAGATGAGTGTGTTTTACAACCACGCTTCTATAATAAACAATAGGTTGCTATGGAAGTGTTCACACAGACCCTCTTTTGAAGCGCAGAATCTGTGCTTCTAAAAAAGAACGGACAGCAAGTGCTAACTTGCCTGTCAGTTCCGTGGCATGCTGCTGTCCAGGGTGCTTACTATAGGCTTCTATGGGAGCCATGGAAGCAGGCTGCCTGCACCACTGTCGTGTGAATGGACGGCTCCACGGAGCTAGGGGCAGCCCATTCACGCAATCTTTTCTTGCATGTCAGGAGCGTGGTATACACGTTGCTTAGCAGCGTGTAAACTACGCTCATCTGAATGAGGCCTTATAGAGTAATTTATAGGGTAACATAACCATTTTTATTGTACATAACATATCATTAATTAGATCAAATGCAGACTATTTACTGTAGCTCAATATAGTGCTGTGTAATTTTTAATAAACAAACATTGTATTGAAAATCATTTTTCTAGTTCCTATTGTCAATACTATGCTGTGTTTACAATAGGACAAGGAGACATTACCTACATCTCTCCTGTGCGTAGTTTAACACATTTCCCATTTAACTAGTATTACTCTGTGTGATTTACTGAATGTACAACTACTATTTCAAATAAAGATCTATACCACAGATGTGTCTTTATTACGTGCTGGAAAAATTACAGCACGTTTTAAGAATATTAGTACTATACATTTCAAAAGTGTGATGGAAAGGAAATTAACACTGTTGGGGTCTGTAAGAGGTGTCAGCTGAAAACATGCAGTGAGCAAATTAACATGGGAAACTGAAACTGCTGGAAGTGCCAGGAACATTTTTAACAGTAACAAGGAAGGAAAACAACTTTCAAATACTCTGTCTTATGTAATCCATGAAAAGTAGTGACTAGTGTGTGAGCTTCAGAGCATGGTAGTTCTGTAGAAACTGTTGTGGCAAGAATACAAAGAGAGAACAACAGAAAGGACACCATTGTAGGTATTTACTATAGGCCACCTGGACAAGCAGAAGATATGGATGAACTCTTTCTACATCAGATGGCCAAGTTCTCAAAAAAGTATGATATAGCTATCATGGAGATTTTACCTATCCGGATATTTGTTGAAAATCTCAAGGAAAAAGAATTTGGCTTGATAGGCATTCTGCCATGACAGCCCTGGGGCCTTCCAGAAGGCCCTGGCTGAATGACACCTGCACGGCTCCCTGCGATCTCATTGCGGGGGGCCGTAGGGACTCCTGAACATCGTTCAGGGGATTTAAATGCCACTGTCAGAATTGACTACGGCAATTAAAGGGTTAACAGCCCCGAAGAGCAGTGCGGCTTATCAGGGTTGTTGCCCCCAGGTGTCAGCTGTAAGAAACAGCCGACACCCACGATGTATGGAGGGAGATCGCCCCCTGATCTCCATTCATACATGTCCTTCAGTGGCATGACGTAAAAACACTGTAGGGCTGTCACTAAGGGGTTAAAACCCCATTCACTTACATGGTACTATACACTGCTGTGGATGTTTTTCTGAAATCCGCAGCTTAAATTCCACAGCAAATCCCCAATATGTGACCTCACCCTTATACTTCTTCCTCCTGCTTGAACCACTTCTGGTTTTGGCTCAAAAACCTGCATATAAAACTGCCACAAAAACATGTGTGTGAAAGATTTCTTAGGGTGCTTTGAAATGCAGTGGAATCATTCGCCATGGCAAAATCCATAACGTGTCAATTTTGATGCAAATTTTCAAATGGCAATATCCACTGCAATTTTGCTACAAATTCAAGTCAAAATGTAAGGGCTCAGGCACACTTGGGTTTTTATTGCGCGCTTTTTTTCACACAATATATCTCCATTTTTTTCACGTGATTGTCAATGGGACTTTCTAATGTTAAACACGCATCGCAAGTTTGTGCCTTGCAATTTTTGTTTTTTTTTAACATTAGAAAGTCCCATTGACAACTGCGTGAAAAAAAATGCAGCGATATCGCGTGAAAAAACGCGCAACAAAAACGCAAGTGTGCAGGAGCCCTTATACACGCAGATTTTGGTGTGGATTCTTTTCCGCAAGCACCCTAAAGACAGTTTTTTTTCACATATAGCTTTTTTTTGTGGCAGTTTTTCGAGCAGTTCTTTGAGCCAAAGCCACAAGTGGATTTAAAAGGGTCAGGAATAGAGATGAGCGAGTATACTCGCTAAAGGCAATTGCTCGAGCGAGCATTGCCTTTATCGAGTAGCTGCCCGCTCGAGATGAAAGGTTCGGGTGCTGGCGCATGGGAGCGGTGAGTAGCGGCAGTCAGCAGGAGGGAGCGGGGGGAGAGAGAGATCTCCCCTCCATTCCTCCCCGCTCTCCCCCGCAGCTACCTGCCCGCCGCTGGCACCCGAACGTTTCGTCCCGAGCGGGCAGGTACTCGCTAAAGGCTATGCTCTCTCGAGCAATTGCCTTTAGCGAGTATACTCGCTCATCTCTAGTCAGGAAACGTAAAGAAATGGACTTATACTTCTCCTTCCTGCCGGATTCCTTTCTGGCTTTTTTTGCGAAATATCACTACTTTACGTTTTGACACAGTTATGTTCTTTTTCTGGCAAAAAATGTTTGTTGTAAATCAATAATAAAATATGTCCTACAAAATTACATTTTTTCACTTTTGGCGCATTTTCTGGATCCGTGTAGTTTTTGCAAGTTGAGGCACGCTCTGAGTTTTTTCTGGCATATTTCCATTAGTATCTCCATGGGAAAAGAACGACAAAGACAAAATACATGTATAAATAAAAAGCACTATCAGAAAAAAGGCTTTGAAAAAAACAGGCATCATCCAAAAAACTCTTGCGATTTTCCTGTGTATTTTTTTCATTCAGAAAAAAAGATTGTTTATGGTATCCTTAGGCTAATTTTACATGGGCGAGTGAGATATCGTGCTGTGAAACTCGGCCCAATATCGCTCTTGCCAACATGCGATTTTCTCGTGGATTCGAGACGTTTTTGTGCTTTCCCTGTACAATCTTTTGAAAACAATGGGCAATGCATTCTGAGGCATTTCGTGGGATCTCACAAAGAAATTACATGCTCCGATTCTTACCCATGCTGTGATGCAATGTGGGGAAAAAATGCTCATGTGTATGACCCCATTCAAAAGAGTGGAGTTCATATTCATGCGAGATTTGCGCATCTCGCAACACACAAATCTAGAGCAATTTTCTCAGATGTGTGAAAATGGCCTTAGGCTGGTTTTGCAAACAGAATTTTTCTGAAACGTAGTGGTTTTTGTCGCATGTTTTTATAGAGTTTTTAAAGACGGCTTCAGATGACCTTATGCACAGCTACGCTCACCGGCACAGAGTGTACTTGCACACGAACGAGGTATTTGACCGTCTGTCTTGGTGAAAAAAATGGTGGGAAGATACGTCCTGCCCTATCTTTCCCACATGTGGTTAATACTAAGTGCATGAAAGATAGGGCAAATCCTATCTTTTCTCGCCTGTACAATTAACAAATGAGAATCCTGATAGTGACAGCGAAACCACTGCAATCAATTGAAATTAGTGGTTTCATTTTGTTTCAGCAGCATAATGGGAGAAAAACGTGTTCATATGTTTACATTGTTTTTCCTTTGCATATTTTTAGAAACCAAATGTTGCTTTTAAGGGCGAGCACCCACTGGCGTTTGCATTTTTCGCGGGAAAAAAACGCAGCGTTTTCGCCGCGTTTCCCGCGATTTTTCCGCGCGTTTTTCGCGGCGTTTTTCGCGGCTTTTCCATTAATTTCCATTGACTTTCATGGGTGCATTAGGAGAAAAATAAGGACACATATGCAACTGACAGTTCCTATGTTAAAAACGCAACGCAAAAAAAACGCCAGTGGACAGGAACACATGTTATCTCTATGCCTGTGCAGGAAAAACGCAAAACGCAAAACGCAGGTAAAAAAACGCCAGTGGGTGCTCGCCCTAAGTCTGTAGTGCAAAACAAAGCACTTCATACGATGGAGCAGACTTACTAATGCTATCTAATATTTAGACAGTGTAAGCATATGGCTCTTTTATATATAACGAATGTTGGCCAAACGATGCCTGACACTCATCCCTGTGATGCTTGCTCTGCACTGGAGCAAGCATCACTGGATTGCTCACAGTGTGACCAGCAGGGGGCCGGCGTGGCATGAGGAGAGCTCTCTGCCCACTCTCACCCTGCCCCTTTCCATTCACTGTAAGCAGTGGCCGTTCAGTACTGAACGGCTGCTGTTTTGCACTGAATTATGTGTCTTTGAATTTTAGGCTGCTTAAAAGTGAACGACTGGACGATTCTCATCTGGTCGTTTAGTTTCAGCATGCTGTTACATTGGACGATTATTGTTTAAAACTCTGCTGGAGAGCAATAATCGTCTTGTGTAAAAGGGCCTTTAGATGAGGCAGTCAGGGGATGTGCCAAAATGCATGTTATGCAATTGATTTGACACATCTTTTGTCTAACTTGATACCACCTCTTGGCTGACATTTAACCATTGTGTAAAAACTGGCTCACAGCATTAATAAAATTGGTAAATTTTATGACTCTACGAAACCACAATGTTTTTATGACATTGCTCAAACATTTATTCTTTTTGGTGCATTTTATTGAATAATTTGTTTAAAATTATTTCCATTAAAATCCTGACTCAACTTGGACAATAATTTTGAAGCAGCAATAGTAAATCAGGCCCAAAGTCTATTGGGGACATTTTTTTTGGTTGGCAGTATTTTTTCAAAACACAGCATGCCCTTGATATAGTGTTTTTTTTATGCCATTTTGACCCATAGCCTTCTCTATTGGACTTGCTTTCTCTATTGGAAAAATGCTAGGAAAAGCACATACAAAAGAACAGTAAAAAATCTGCAGTTGTTGCAATTGGTCAGATGGAAGCCCGGAATACTTTTGTTACAGGAAAACCATTTCAACCACTGTGTTGCCCGTTATCACAAACGTGGATGTGAGGTCTTAGACATCGATACCACACTGCTTTGTTCTCCCCAACCATGATTTTTATTTGCCTTTCATAATAAATAGAGATGAGCGAGCACCAAAATGCTCGGGTGCTTGTTACTCGAGTCGAAGTTCCTGCGATGCTCGAGGGTTCGTTTCGAGTAATGAACTCCATTGAAGTCAATGAGCGACCCAAGTATTTTTGTATGGGACCTATCCTCCGCTAAGGTGTTCATTTGTGAAAATCTGGGAAATTCAAGAAAGTGATGGGAACGACACAGAAACGGATAGGGCAGGCGAGGGGCTACATGTTGGGCTGCATCTCAAGTTCCCAGGTCCCACTATTAAGCCACAATAGCGGCAAGAGTGCCCCCCCCCCCAACAATTTTTACTTCTGAAAAGCCCTCATTAGCAAGGCATACCTTAGCTAAGCACCACACTACCTCCAACAAAGCACAATCACTGCCTGCATGACACTCCGCTGCCACTTCTCCTGGGTAACATGCTGCCCAACCGCCCATTTCAGTAATAGTAGCAGTCAAGACAGACCCCGGTAACAATTCCGAAGCAGCAGTATAGGGGAGCACAGTATTAGTTCCATTTCAGTAGTAGTAGCAGTCTAGACAGGCCCCAGTAACATATCACTAGCAGCAGTATAGGGGGAGCACAGTATAGGGGGATCATGTAACGGACACAGCAGAGCCAGGAAACAATTATGCGCAAGCCTGTAGTCAGACCTAGGTGCGTATGACTGAGCTACAGGAATTCACAGGGCAGAACCAGATAAGTGGGCAAAGGCCAGTGTTAGACCTTAAGTATTTTGCTTCAATTTTTTAAAATGGTGAGGTGAAAAACCAGACAGACACCGTATGCAGCGTATATATGTATACTCTTTCCCTCTGGCGGGATGACGGCGATCATGTAACGGACACAGCAGAGCCAGGAAACAATTATGCACAAGCCTGCTGTAACGCTTAGCTGGGTAACAATGAGCGACTACTACCCCCAGCAGACACGCAGTAAACTGTACACGGTCACAGGCTTGGCTGGGTAATAATGAGCGACTACTACCCCCAGCAGACACACAGTAAACTGAAGACGGTCACAGGCAGCCCAAATATAGTTTGTTTTTTTCCAATTTTTGGGAAAAAGCCCACTGCCTATATAGCCTGTATATGGATTTCCCTGTTGGAGGATGACTGTGGTTATTGAAAGCACAGTGCAGCCAGAAAAAATTATGCGCAAGGCTGGGTATTAATGAGCGACTACTACCCCCAGCAGACACGCAGTAAACTGAACACGGTCACAGGCAGCCCAAACATTTTTTTTCCCAATTTTTTTGAAAAAGCCCACTGCCTATATAGCCAGTATATCTCTTTCCCTGTACCACTGTCCCTGCCTCACCAGTACTGCCCCTATACTCAGTAAAATGACTGCAGACTGAGGACGCTATGGTCTGCACGCCCGATATACAAAAAGAAAAAAAAATGTGCAAAACTGCTAAAAGCAGCCTCAACAGTACTGCACACGGTCAGATGTGGCCCTAAGAAGGACCGTTGGGGTTCTTGAAGACGAAGATAACAGCCTAACACTCTCCCTATAGCAGCTACAGCAGGACGGCACTTTCCCTAATGTCTCTCAGCGTGCATCTGTGGCGAGCCGCGGCCGACCCCAGTTTAGATACTCGGGTGTCACCTGATCTCTCCAGCCACTCACTGCAGGGGGGTGGGATAGGGCTGGAACTTCACAGGAGGAAGTTGTAATGCCTTCCCTGTGTTTCTATTGGCCAGAAAACGGCGCAAACTTTTCTGTGAAGAAAATGAAAGTGACTCGAACACCGCGTGGTGCTCGTCTCGAGTAACGAGCATCTCGAGTACCCTAATACTCGAACGAGCATCAAGCTCGGACGAGTACGCTCGCTCATCTCTAATAATAAACCACTCTTGTGATTAAAGTGTTACTATTATTGCCATCGAGATGTTGAGATTTCACAGGGATCATGCTAATGTTTTTCCTATAAAAATCTAAAATTCTTATTACAGTATAGCCTAGATGAATTACTGTATTTAAACCTCCAGATAGGATCTAGCTGCCTAGATGTTCAGCAACTTTTAGGGTATTTCCAGGCACACCGTAGTTGCTAAAGATTACAGTGCTGGCCATGTAAATGAGATTTTTACTAACCTCATTTTTATTGTGTGGACTTTTTAATGCAAAGAAATTGATCCCTGGTGTGGATTTTTTTAAATCCGTGGCATGTCAACTTTTTCTGCAGATTTTTAAAGTGAATTTTACTACTTTTACATGCAGCGGTGAAATGTACATCTTACAAATGTGGATTGTGACACAGATTCACCATAGATTTATGGTGAAGTACACTGCCAGATTTAGGCTACTGTCACACTCACTGCTTTTAACTGCAATGAGCATGGCATCCCGAGTGCTGCACTAATCACGGTACAATGCTCCCATGGATTTAAATACGGCCTTGCAGATTTTCAATTTTGTTCTATTTTTGTGCGTTTTTACGTTTTTTTTTTAAAGCACCTCATCTCCCATCACAGTGATATAGTGTGTTAAAATCATTATCAAACCCTGCAACATGCGTTCAAAAATGCTGCTCAAAATCATCATAAACTGCCACGATTTCGAACTTGGCGTTTTGTGAATGGATTTGTGTGAAAGTGGCCTTATTTGTGGAAAAATCTGCAAGAGCTGCACTTAGTCTTACAGAGGAAGTAAGATGTGACCATTTCTTGTTAGGCCTTAGTCAGACGGGCGTTTTTTCGCGCGATTTGCGCATGCGATTCGCGCATATATAGAACCAATGGTTCGCTATGGTATCGGTCACATGTCCGCTTTTTATGCGGATATGCGATAAATTATAGGACACGACGATTCGCAGATCGCGCCTATCTGCGTTCGGCGTTTTATGTGCGCACCAAAATCATTTACTGCAGCTAGCTGCGTTTTTTTCGCCGGCCAGTCTAAGTTTCATGCGCATTTTGATGCGCACGGCAATTTTTCTCCGGTCAGACGGGCGTTTTGCTGCGACGATTAGCGCGGCTAGGTGCAGATTTTTCCCGCGATTTTTCGCCCCCGGTCACGCGATTTGCGCATGCGCATCCGACATGCGATCCGCAAATCACGCGAAAAAACGCCCGTCTGACTAAGGCCTAACTTGGCTGAAAATACAGGGAATCCAAGCTATTATAAATATGTCCAAAGGAATGAGAAAAAAAAATCAAGTTTTTACATTGCTGTGTCTACCTTCATAGAATTGGGTATCAGTACACGATAAATGGATTATGTTACAAAATAATTTCTTATTCATTTCGTGATTCAACAGCCTTATTTATAAAAATGAAAGTTTACAACCTCTTTATGTTTTTTATTGACATAATTAGTTATCTGTGAGGTAGATTTATGTATACACTGTGTTGTGCACACTGAAGAAATTGTAACAACCAGGCTTCTATCATGTTCAGCAGCCCATAAACACTAGCTTAATACTAGCACATACAGTATATTCCATGGGGGCATCAAAACCTCTCTATACCTCAGCAAGTGATTTTGAACTAGAACATTACCACAGTGTATACTCGGATTTCAGCGGAAATTTGCAAATATATCAACCTGTAATTAGCTAGTGCTTCAACATCTAGTAACACGGTGGCTGATTCTAAGCAATACAAAATCCAGCTAAATATACAAGTCCCTTATATATTGGTTCTTCAGATTCTCTTCTTCTTATATATCTTCTCTGTATTTTTTCTGAATATTACATAACAGAACAAAAGACTGATATGTAATTTTGTTCAATGGTGAAGATAGCATTTATCCAAACTCATGCTGATGAAAATCTAAGTCCTACATAGAGAGGGATTGCTTGTCTGGAGAAATAAATCACACCATAGTCTTTCATATTATGAACCCAGAAAAAGAGTTATTGCTTTGTGAGCCTTCTGGATTTAACAAAAATTGACTTTGTGTCACCTAAATTCAAGGGTGGGGTGCATGGTCGCACTTTTTATAACAGTTGCCTGATGTATGCATGATTTAAAAACTTTTTTAAACCTGCAAATCCCTGAAGTAATTTGGTGCGGTTTATTTACTTTATTCATTTCTGTCTAATCCATTATTTAAGACATGCTATTTTAGTAAATCTGAAATTATGAGAGCAGTTAGATTGTGAATATGCAGACATATCTTAGATAACTAATAACAATGTGTAAAAAAAAAATACATAAAAATAGAATATTAACCCCTTAGTGACCAAGCCTGTTTGCGCCTTAATGACCAGGCCAAATTTTGCAAATCTGACACGTGTCACTTTAGCATGGAAAAACACCAGAAAGGTTTTGCATATCCAAGCGATTCTGACATCGTTTTTTCACCACATGTTGTACTTCATTTAGGTGGAAAAAAAAGACCGATAGAATTTGTGTTTATTTATTAAAGCGCCAAAATTGGGAAAATTTTGAAAAAATCATTATTTTTTCACATTTCCAACTGCAATATCTCAAATATGTGCAAACATAATATAGAAATTTTTGCTAAGATTTATATTTCCACCCGTTTACTTTATTTTGGGCACACATTGGAAAAACTTTCGTTTTTTTTTAACCATTTAGGAGACATACAAATATAACATTACTTTTCAGCATTTTGAGAAACACTTTGTTTTCCTACACCAATCCAAGATTGGAAAGGCTCATAGGAGTCAAAATGATAGATACCCCCACAAGTGACCCCATTTTAAAAACTACACCCTTTAACGTATTCACTGAGGGGTGTCAGGAGTATTTTAACCCCACAGTTTTTTTTCAGGAGTCAATGCAATTTAGAGGAGAAAAACAAAAATTTCATATTTTTGCAAATATGTCATTTTAAAAACAGAACTTTTTTCTATAGTACACATGAAAATTAGGATTTGCACCGCAGAATGGATACCCCTGTTTGTCCCGTGCTCAGAAACATACCCATTGTGGCCCTAATCTTACGTCTGGATGCACAATGGGGCCCAAAATGAAGGGAGCAACCGGTGGCTTTCAGAACAGAAATTTTGCTTGAAGGAGATTTAGGCCCTATTGCACACTTGTAGAGCCATTGTGTGACCAAAAAGATGGAGAACGCCCACAAGTGACCCCATTTTGAAAAGTAGACCCCTTAACGAATTTATCTAGGGGTACGACGACTTTTTTGACTTCACAGTTTTTGAATGAATCTAAGCCAAGCCGAAGGAAAAAAATTACGATTTTCATTTTTTTGGTAATTCTGTCATTTTAAAAGCTGTTTTTTTGTACAGCACATATATGAATGAAGACTTGCACCCCAAAAATGGATACCCCTGTTTCTCCTGTGCTCAGAAACATACCCATTGTGACCCTAGTATTACGTATATATGCACAATGGGGCCCAAAATGAAAAGAGCAACCGGTGGCTTTCGGAACAGAAATTTTGCTTGAAGGAGATTTAGTCCCCATTGCCCACTTGTAGAGCCATTGAGTGACCAAAACGATGGAGAACCCCCACAAGTCACCCCATTTTGAAAAGTAGACCCCCTAACGAATTTATCTAGGGTTATGATGACTTTTTTTACTTCACAGTTTTTGAATGAATCTAAGCCAAGCAGAAGGAAAACATTATGATTAGAGATGAGCGAACACCAAAATGTTCGGGTGTTCGTTATTCGGAACGAACTTCCCGCGATGCTCGAGGGTTCGTTTCGAACAACGAACCCCATTGAAGTCAATGGGCGACCAGAGCATTTTTGTATTTCGCCGATGCTCGCTAAGGTTTTCATGTGTGAAAATCTGGGCAATTCAAGAAAGTGATGGGAATGACACAGAAACGGATAGGGCAGGCGAGGGGCTACATGTTGGGCTGCATCTCAAGTTCACAGGTCCCACTATTAAGCCACAATACCGGCAAGAGTGGCCCCCCCCCCCCTCCCAACAACTTTTACTTCTGAAAAGCCCTCATTAGCATGGCATACCTTTGCTAAGCACCACACTACCTCCAACAAAGCACAATCACTGCCTGCATGACACTCCACTGACACTTCTCCTGGGTTACATGCTGCCCAACCGCACCCCCTCCCCCCCACAGCGCACACCAAAGTGTCCCTGGGCAGCCTTCAGCTGCCCTCATGCCACACCACGCTCATGTCTATTTAGAATTGCGTCTGCCATGACGAGGGACCGCAGGCACACACTGCAGAGGTTGGCACAGCTAGGCAGCGACCCTCTTTAAAAGTGGCGGAGCGATAGCCCACAATGCTGTACAGAAGCAATGAGAAATAGAATCCTGTGCCACCGCCATCAGGAGCTGCACACGTGGGCATAGCAATGGGGAACCTATGTGCCACACACTATTCATTCTGTCAAGGTGTCTGCATGCCCCAGTCAGACCGGGCTTTTTAATTCATAGACACAGGCAGGTACAACTCCCTATTGTGAAGTCCCTGTCGACCCACAGCATGGGTGGCTCCCTGGAACCCACCGGCGGTACACAGAAATATCCCATTGCATTGCCCAACACAGCTGAGGTAGTAATGTCGTGCTTAATGCAGGTGGGCTTCGGCCCACACTGCATGCCCCAGTCTGACTGGGGTTCTTTATAAGTGTACAGATGTAGTAAAAACTCCGTGTGCACCTACAGCATGGGTGGGTGCCAGGAAGCCACCGGCGGTACATAGAAATATCCCATTGCATTGCCCAACACAGCTGAGGTAGTAATGTTGTGCTTAACCCTTTCCAATCCAATTTGTATATGGTTTTCCTAGGGGGCTTACTCTTTTTCTGCCGTTATACAACGGCGCTATATGCTGGCTAAAGCCAGTACTGCATGAGCTGACACGTAGGATAGGCTCCGACAGCAGAGAGGCTGGCAATATACAGTAAGAGAACCCCGACGGA
Source organism: Eleutherodactylus coqui (assembly GCF_035609145.1). NCBI lineage: Eukaryota > Metazoa > Chordata > Amphibia > Anura > Eleutherodactylidae > Eleutherodactylus > Eleutherodactylus coqui. The sequence continues at coordinate 188,471,636 of NC_089837.1, read as the reverse complement.
CGTCTACCAACAACGGAGCTGTACAGCCTTAAACCCTAATGTCTTCACAGGTCACACAGTGGACTGGAAAGGGTTAATGCAGGTGGGTTTCGGCCCACACTGCATGCCCCAGTCAGACTGGGTTTCTTTATAAGTGGAAACAGATGCATTTATAATTCCCTGTGGACTCACAGCATGGGTGGGTGCCAGGAAGCCACCGGCGGTACATAGAAATATCCCATTGCATTGCCCAACACAGCTGAGGTAGTAATGTCGTGCGTAATACAGGTGGGCTTCGGCCCACACTGCATGCCCCAGTCAGACTGGAGTTCTTTAGAAGTGGACACATGTATTAAAAACTCCGTGTGCACCTACAGCATGGGTGGCTCCCTGGAACCCACCGGCGGTACATAAAAATATCCCATTGCATTGCCCAACACAGCTGAGGTAACGTCAGCTGTAATGCAGGTGGGCTAAAAATTAATTTGATTACACTGTAGGCGAGGGCCCACAAAAATTGCTGTATCAACAGTACTAATGTACATCCCAAAAATTGGCCATGGCCAGCCAAGAGGGCAGGTGAAACCCATTAACCGCTTTGGTTAATGTGGCTTAAGTGGTAACTAGGCCTGGAGGCAGCCCAGTGTAACGAAAAATTGGTTCAAGTTAAAGTTCCAACGCTTTTAAGCGCATTGAAACTTATAAAAATTGTTCAGAAAAATTATTTGAGTGAGCCTTGTGGCCCTAAGAAAAATTGCCCGTTCAGCGTGATTACGTGAGGTTTCAGGAGGAGGAGCAGGAGGAGGAGGAGGAATATTAGACACAGATTGATGAAGCAGAAATGTCCCCGTTTTGGATGGTGAGAGAGAACGTAGCTTCCATCCGCGGGTGCAGCCTACGTATTGCTTACGTATCGCTGCTGTCCGCTGGTGGAGAACAGAAGTCTGGCGAGATCCAGCCTTTGTTCTTCTTGATGAGTTTTAGCCTGTCGGCACTGTCGGTTGACAAGCGGCTACGCTTATCTGTGATGATTCCCCCAGCCGCACTAAACACCCTCTCCGACAAGACGCTAGCCGCAGGACAAGCAAGCACCTCCAGGGCATACAGCGCTAGTTCAGGCCACGTGTCCAGCTTCGACACCCAGTAGTTGTAGGGGGCAGAGGCGTCACCAAGGATGGTCGTGCGATCCGCTACGTACTCCCTCACCATCCTTTTACAGTGCTCCCGCCGACTCAGCCGTGACTGGGGAGCGGTGACACAGTCTTGGTGGGGAGCCATAAAGCTGGCCAGGCCCTTAAAGACTGTTGCACTGCCTGGGATGTACATGCTGCTCGATCTACGCACATCCCCTGCTACCTTGCCCTCGGTACTGCGCCTTCTGCCACTAGCGCTGTCGGCTGGGAATTTTACCATCAGCTTGTCCGCAAGGGTCCTGTGGTATAGCAACACTCTCGAACCCCTTTCCTCTTCGGGAATCAGAGTGGGCAGGTTCTCCTTATACCGTGGATCGAGCAGTGTGTACACCCAGTAATCCGTCGTGGCCAGAATGCGTGCAACGCGAGGGTCACGAGAAAGGCATCCTAACATGAAGTCAGCCATGTGTGCCAGGGTACCTGTACGCAACACATGGCTGTCGTCACTAGGAAGATCACTTTCAGGATCCTCCTCCTCCTCCTCAGGCCATACACGCTGAAAGGATGACAGGCAATCAGCCGGTGTACCGTCAGCAGCGGCCCAAGCTGTCTCTTCCCCCTCCTCCTCATCCTCCTCATGCTCCTCCTCCTCCTGTACGCGCTGAGAAAAAGACAGGAGGGTGCCCTGACTATCCAGCGGCATACTGTCTTCCCCCGCCCCCGTTTCCGAGCGCAAAGCAGCTGCCTTTATGGTTTGCAGGGAATTTCTCAAGATGCATAGCAGAGGAATGGTGACGCTAATGATTGTAGCATCGCCGCTCACCACCTGGGTAGACTCCTCAAAATTACCAAGGACATGGCAGATGTCTGCCAACCAGGCCCACTCTTCTGAAAGGAATTGAGGAGGCAGACTCCCACTGCGCCGCCCATGTTGGAGTTGGTATTCGACTATAGCTCTACGTTGTTCATAGAGCCTGGCCAACATGTGGAGCGTAGAGTTCCACCGTGTGGGCACGTCGCACAGCAGTCGGTGCACTGGCAGCTTAAAGTGATGTTGCAGGGTGCGCAGGGTGGCAGCGTCCGTGTGGGACTTGCGGAAATGTGCGCAGAGCCGGCGCGCCTTTACGAGCAGGTCTGACAAGCATGGGTAGCTTTTCAGAAAGCGCTGAACCACCAAATTAAAGACGTGGGCCAGGCATGGCACGTGCGTGAGGCTGCCGAGCTGCAGAGCCGCCACCAGGTTACGGCCGTTGTCACACACGACCATGCCCGGTTGGAGGCTCAGCGGCGCAAGCCAGCGGTTGGTCTGCTGTGTCAGACCCTGCAGCAGTTCGTGGGCCGTGTGCCTCTTATCGCCTAAGCTGAGTAGTTTCAGCACGGCCTGCTGACGCTTGCCCACCGCTGTGCTGCCACACCGCGCTACACCGACTGCTGGCGACATGCTGCTGCTAACACATCTTGATTGCGAGACAGAGGAGGAGGAGGAGGAGGAGGGTGCTTTAGTGGAGGAAGCATACACCTCCGCAGATACCACCACCGAGCTGGGGCCCGCAATTCTGGGGGTGGGTAGGACGTGAGCGGTCCCAGGCTCTGACTCTGTCCCAGCCTCCACTAAATTCACCCAATGTGCCGTCAGGGAGATGTAGTGGCCCTGCCCGCCTGTGCTTGTCCACGTGTCCGTAGTTAAGTGGACCGTGGCAGAAACCGCGTTGGTGAGGGCGCGTACAATGTTGCGGGAGACGTGTTCGTGCAGGGCTGGGACGGCACATCGGGAAAAGTAGTGGCGACTGGGAACTGAGTAGCGCGGGGCCGCCGCCTCCATGATACTTTTGAAGGACTCCGTTTCCACAACCCTATACGGCAGCATCTCAAGGCTGATGAATTTTGCTATGCGGACGGTTAACGTTTGAGCATGCGGGTGCGTGGCGGCGTACTTGCGCTTGCGCTCCAACAGTTGCGCAAGCGACGGCTGGACGGTGCGCTGAACTACACTGCTGGATGGGGCCGAGGACAGCGGAGGTGAGGGTGTGGGTGCAGGCCAGGAGACGGTAGTGCCTGTGTCCTGAGAGGGGGGTTGCATCTCAGTGGCAGGTTGGGGCACAGGGGGAGAGGCAGGGGTGCAAACCGGAGGCGCTGAACGGCCTTCGTCCCACCTTGCGGGGTGCTTGGCCATCATATGTCTGCGCATGGTGGTGGTGGTGAGGCTGTTGGTGTTGGCTCCCCGGCTGAGCTTTGCGCGACAAAGGTTGCACACCACTGTTCGTCGGTCGTCAGGCGTCTCTGTGAAAAACTGCCAGACCTTAGAGCACCTCGGCCTCTGCAGGGTGGCATGGCGCGAGGGGGCGCTTTGGGAAACACTTGGTGGATTATTCGGTCTGGCCCTGCCTCTACCCCTGGCCACCGCACTGCCTCTTGCAACCTGCCCTGCTGATGCCCTTGACTCCCCCTCTGAAGACCTGTCCTCCTGAGTAAGCGTTGCACATCAGGTGGGGTCAATCACCTCATCGTCCTGCTGCTCTTCCTCCGAATCCTCTGTGCGCTGCTCCCTCGGACTTACTGCCCTTACTACTACCTCACTGCAAGACAACTGTGTCTGATCGTCATCGTCCTCCTCACCCACAGAAAGTTGTTGAGACAGTTGGCGGAAGTCCCCAGCCTCTTCCCCCGGACCCCGGGAACTTTCGAATGGTTGGGCATCAGTGACGATAAACTCCTCTGGTGGGAGAGGAACCGCTGCTGCCCAATCTAAGCTGGGGCCCGAGAACAGTTCCTGGGAGTGCTCCCGCTCCTGAGCAGGTGTTATTGTAGTGGAGTGAGGAGGCTGGGAGGAAGGAGGAGCAGCAGACAGAGGATTCGGATTGGCAGCAGTGGACGGCGCAGAACTGCGGGTAGACGATAGGTTGCTCGAAGCACTTTCTGCCATCCAGGACAGGACCTGCTCACACTGCTCATTTTCTAATAACCGTCTCCCGCGTGGACCCATTAATTGGGCGATGAATGTGGGGACGCCAGAAACGTGCCTCTTTCCTAATCGCGCAGCAGTCGGCTGCGACACACCTGGATCAGGAGCTTGGCCTGTGCCCACACCCTGACTTGGCCCTCCGCGTCCTCGGCCGCGTCCACGTCCTCTAGGCCTACCCCTACCCCTCAGCATGCTGTATTACCAGTGATTTGATTTCACAGGCAGGAAATAAATTGGCGCAAGACTGCAGGCCAAATATAATTTTTTCCCTTTTTTGAAAACGAAAGGCCCCACTGCCTCTAGTGAATGAATAATCTAAGTTTAATAACTGTGCTGTGTCCCTGCTAATGTGTCACAGAACGTGAGGGTAGCAGAGTTATTAACTGTGGCAGAGCAGGTATTTTTTTTCCCAATTAAGGAAAGCAAATGGCGAAGCCAGGAGTAAAACGTAGCTGGGTGCGTATGATTTTTAAAGGTGTCACACGCAGCCGACACGTGTCCACCGCCCTTAGGACGGACAGAGGCCGGACAAATAGAATTATTTTCCGTTTTTTGGCACCAAAAGGCAGCACTGCGTATATTCTATGAACATGAGAAGTTTAATAACTGTGCTGTGTCCCTGCTAATGTGTCACAGAACGTGAGGGTAGCAGAGTTATTAACTCTGGCAGAGCAGGTATTTTTTTTACCAATTAAGGAAAGCAAATGGCGAAGCCAGGAGTAAAACGTAGCTGGGTGTGTCTGATTTTTAAAGGTGTCACACGCAGCCGACACGTGTCCACCGCCCTTAGGACGGACAGAGGCCGGACAAATAGAATTATTTTCACTTGTTTTACAAGCAAAAGGCAGCACTGCGTATATTCAATGAATAATAACTGTGTTGTGGCCCTGCCTATACAATTCTTTCCCTGCAGTATCAATGGAGGGTGCAATGCTCTGCAGAAGCGATTTTGAGAAGCAAAAAAAAATGCAGCACAGCTAACAGCAGCCTGGACAGTACTGCACACGGATAAATATGGCCCTAGAAAGGACCGTTGAGGTTCTTGAAGGCTACACTCACTCCTAACACTCTCCCTGCCTATGCAGCACTTCTGTCCCTAATGCCAGGTGCAACGGTCTGCAGAGGCGATTTTGAGAAAAAAAAAATTGCCACTGCTAACAGCAGCCAACACACAGCTATCAGTGGCCCTAATAAGGACCTTTGGGGGGTCTTGAAGCCTACACTAACTACCAATTCTTTCCCTACAGCAGCTCCGGTACAAACAGCACTGTCCCTCATCTAAATCACACGGCATCTGAGGCGAACCGCGGGAGGGGCCGACTTTTATGTTCAGGTGACACCTGATCTTCCCAGCCACTCACAGCAGGGGGGTGGTATAGGGCTTGAACGTCACAGGGGGAAGTTGTAATGCCTTCCCTGTCTTTCAATTGGCCAGAAAAGCGCGCTAACGTCTCAGGGAAGGAAGTGAAAATAACCAGAACACCGCATGGTGTTCGTTACGAATAATGAACATCCCGAACACCCTAATATTCGCACGAATATCAAGCTCGGAAGAACACGTTCGCTCATCTCTAATTATGATTTTCATTTTTTTGGCAATTGTGTCAATTTAAAAACTGGTTTTTTTGGACAGTGTACATAGGGATGAAGACGTTCACCCCAAAATGGATACCCCCGTTTGTCCCGTGTTCAGAAACATACCCATTGTGGCCCTAATCTACTTAAAGGAAACGTAGCAAGGCCTATAATGGAAGGAGCACCCATTGGATTTCAGGGTACAACGGAATAAATTCCAGTCCCCATTGCCCACTTGTAGAGCCATTGAGCGGCCAAAACGATAGAGAACCCCCACAAATTACCCCATTTTGAAAACTAGACCCCTTAACAAATTCATCTAGGGGTGTACTGCATATTTTGACCCCAAAGTATTTGAATGAATCTAAGCAAAGCAAAAGGAAAAAATTACGATTTTCATTTGTTTGGCAATTTTGTTAATTTAAAAACTGTTTTTTTTACATAGGAATGAAGACATAGGAATGAAGACGTTCACCCCAAAATGGATACCCCCATTTGTCCCTTGTTCAGAAACATACCCAATGTGGCCCTAATCTACTTACAGGACACATGGCTAGGCCCATAATGGAGGGAATGCCTGCTGGATTTCAGGGCAGAACTGAATAAATTCCAGGCCCCATTGCCCACTTATACAGAAAAAAAATGGACTTCCTAAAAATAATCCCTCCCTCCTCCCCCCCGCCATCCCCATTTTTTGGCATTCCCTAAATATTAGATAAAGGTAATAATATAAACTGCGTTTTATGTCCGAAGACAGGGGTAATTACGGAGGCTGCTTGGGATGGGCACATGGGGCAAGAAAACCGGGTATCCCCGGCCTCCTCTCATGTATTTTGGGTGGTATTTCGTAACCTCAGCGGCGGGTATGGGGTGTAAAAAGTGGCGCTCTGTGAGGCTTTGTAATTTTACTGCGGTGCAGCGGTCTCACAGAGAAGGCGCTCAGCAAGCTGCTCCTGGAACTGCAGGAAGGCGAGCGTTCCCGGGGCTTCTTGTAAATTACAGATTACAGGTAGCAGTCTGAATAACGCCGGGCTCACGTAGCCGTAGGCGGAATCTGCTTGCGGAGCTGTGAGCCTGGCTGTGACCCTGCGTACGGCCGCGTAATGTACTGCACATAACAGCCTACTCACACAGGCGGTTTTTTGTTTATATTTCCCGTGCTGTCGCTTAGAGATGACCCGGGTACCCGCAGCTCGTACACAATGTGTTTGCATATGGGCTGCGGGTATATCCGCGGTCATAGAGCACAATGGGCTCTAGGTCGCGGATATTCGCGGTAAAATATAGCATGCCGTGTTCTGTTTCTGCGAGTGGATTACGTAATTCCGACCCACTAATTGGGGGGAATTGTGTAATCCAATGCATGCGATTGATCCGTGGATTACCGCTGATCAAGCGCATGCAGAACCTGTAATTCCTTTCCGGTCATGTGTGACCGGCCTAATGTTAGTTCGCTACTTTATCACGTGACCGGGGACCGCTCAACGAGGCCACCCGTCACTGCTCCAAGCACTCAGCAACCGTTGGTCGCTGGGAGCAAGGAGATTTAAAATTTCCTGGGCTCCCCGGCTCCTGCGAATGTGTCCGGCATTTTGCCGGTGGGCACATACCCAGTAGCTGGCAGGATCCATGGAGGATAATCGCATCTGGATTTAAATGCGGAAGCCTCCGAGAAGATGTTTCATCTCCCCCCACCGATCGCATCGGTGAGGGGAGATGAAACTGCCACTTTTTAAAGAACTTTTACGTGATCGCCATTATGCATTGGATAACGGCGATCACGTGACCAGTAACCGCATATCGCGGCTCTCCGTGACATCTCCAGGCTCTTGGCTACCTTTGGTAGCCAGCAGCAGGGAGATTTTAAATTTCTTGGGCAATCTTTCACTTTTGCGCATGCGTCCGCCATCATGCTGACGGGCGCATGCGCAGAAGCTGGGGTAAGGTACACGGATCAACATCCCACCAGGGAACAAATCCTTGGGTACGTAATTTCATCCCTCCTTACGGATACGATCCGTAAGGGGAGATGAAACTTTAACTTTTTAAACTTTTTTAACTTTTAATTTTTTTTGTTTTACTCTTTAACTTTATATGATCACCGCTATCTGATGGATAACGGTGATCATATGACTGGAAACCGCATACAGCGGTCCCCAGTCACATCTCCCTGCACTCGGCTATCTGTGACAGCCAGGTGCAGGGAGATTTTGAATTTGCCGGGCTCGCCACATCGGCACATCGCAGAAGCCAGCGGGGGGGTCCCGACACCGGCCGGAGGACATCGGCGGACCTGAGGTGAGTATTTTCACCTCCTCTCATGGATCGGATCCATGAGGGGAGGTGAAACTTTTCTTTTTACACTTTTTTGCACTTTTCCGCGATCGCCGTTATGCATTGGATAACGACGATCGCGGTACCGGGGACCGCTCACCGCGGTCCCTGCTGACATCTCCTGCCTCCCGGCTACCTACAGGAGCCGGGAGCCAGGAGATTTTAAATTTCCCGCACCGCCGGGCCTTCTGCGCATCGGCTGACGTAATGCCGCCTGGCGCGCATGCGCAGAAGGACGGCTATGGGGCCCGAAGCATCGGGACAGCGGGGAGCCGTGCCGCGGACCTCGGTGAGTAATTTCAGCTGCTCCGATGGATCCGATCCATCAGAGCAGCTGAATCTTTAACTTTTATTGCAGTTTTATTAACTTTTTTGCGATCGGCGCTATCGATTGGATAGCGCCGATCACAATGTCGGGGGGGGGGGTCTGAACAGCCCGGGATGACAGCTCCATGCTGTCAGCTACTTGCGGACACCGACAGCATGGAGCTGTCACGTCCACAGCCCGAGGGGCTTTATTCTCTGCAGGACACATGTTTTTACGTCCTCAGAGAATAAAGCCCACTTCGGGAGGACGTAAAAACACTATGGGCTGGTCGTTAAGGGCTTAAAGCATAGGTTATCAATAAAACAATTCTTAAAAACCCCCTTAGCTAGCCTAATATGGAAATGTTAGCATTAAAGGGGTTTTCAGAATAAGTCATTAACCCTTTCCAATCCACTGTCTGATGTCAGAAGACATTCTGATTGAAGTCTGTACAGCTCCGATGTTTGAAGACGTCTGGCAGGGTATTCATACTGTATATTACTGGCCGCTCTGTTGTCAGGGGCCTCTCTAGCATGTTCCATACCGCAGACGGCACCATTGTATAGTGGCAAAAAAGAGAGAGCCCCCTAGAAAACCCTAAATCCAAAATTGGATTGCAAAGGGTTAATAGTTGATCAGTTTGGGTCCGCACTCAGGACTCTGAGCAGTCAGCTGCTGTCACCCCTGAGTAGTGTCCAGCGCTTGTAACTGCAAGTGCAGCTCCTATTTCAGGTAGCACCTGAAATTACAAGCGCCAGACACCGCACAGGTGTCAGAAGAGCAGCTTAGACCTAAGCTGATCAACTATTGATGACTTATCCTGAAGATAGATCATTAGTATTATTTCCCCATAAAACCTCATTGTCACGTCACTGCCAACACACTTTTACTACAGTTGGTTTTATCCTGACTAGCTAGGGTTAATATCTCCTGTCCTGTCTAGTTAAGGTTAATTAGTGCTGCAGCTGTGGTAGTCGTATCAGCTTCTTCCCTTTCCCTATACAATCCAGCTCTTCCTTGCTGGAAGTGCTGGTTATATTTCAGTACTTCTGGTCAAGTCAGCTTGGTCAGTTTACCTGTCTATTATCTGGCTCCTGACTTCTAGTTAGGCCCCTGTGTTTCTGTTTGTTTTGTATCCTGTGTATTTTCGTCTTTTATTTGTTGTCAGACACTGTTTGTCCCCTCTGACTTTGGACCTTGCCTCATGCAAGTAGTGGGGTCATCCTTTTCGGGACGGGGGCTCCGCTTCGAGGCAGGTTCTGCCAGAGAGGTTCAGAGTGCCCTGCTCTGATCGTTACCCCTTGGTTCTGTCTGTTCCTGCGTCTAGCCATCTTAGTAGCAAGCATCAACTGATTGTTTTGTCAGCAGTCCAGGATGGACGTGACAATAATTTTCCCAGTCATTCATCAGTTATATTAATATGTATTTTTTTTGTACACAGAGCCAGTGTAACTCCTTTAGTACAGAGCTATACAACTGCCATGCACTGCCATATACATCTTCATTTATAATGCTTCTAGGCAAGAATGTACATCTAACTACTGTTATGTATGTGCAACTTCTGTGATCAGCCATACTTCCACTGTGACAACCAGCATCAATGGAAACATCTATACCAGCCATTTCACCCTTTGGATGACAAGAAATGATTACAATATCTACCTTAGTAGCCTAGAGTCTAAGTATGGGTAGCCCTACATGAGCGCTACTAAAGTGGGCAAGTGGAAGTGTTTCTTCCACGACGCAAGCTGGCGGTCCCATGACCGCCAGGATCCCCTGGCACAGCAGAGCTACAGGGTCTCAGACAGGGGGAAATTTCCCTGTAAATGGGACTCCTATGGATGCTCCAGCTCCAGTGTGAAATTGTCAAATAATATAAAAACAACAACAAAAAAAAAGACCACATGAATGTACCCCAGAGGTCTTATATGATGCCATGGGGGACATAGATAGTACAAGAAAGAATTACATACATAAGTAAAACAAAATTACAAATTAAAATAAATTATATATATATATATATATATATATATATATATAAATATATACATAAGAAAGTAGTAGTGGGTAGTCACCCTAAGGGTACCCTTCCACTAGCCTTTTTTATCACTGCGGTTTTTTTTTCACGCGATTGTCAATGGGACTTTCTAATGTTAAAAACACATTGCACAAAAATCACAAAGCACAAACTTGCAATTTCTGTGCAATGCGTTTTTAACATTAGAAAGTCCCATTGACAAACGCGTGAAAAAAAAAAGGAGTGATAAAAAAAGGCTACTGGAAAGGCACCCTCAGGGTGGACGCTCACTGGCGATATTTTCTTTCTTGCGCTGCGAGAGCACAAGAAAACTCTCGCCTTGCAGCCCAAGAAATACACCGGTATAAAACCGGCATATCACTAGTGCTCTCAATGGGGCCAGCGCTAGTCCCATTGAAAACATAAGGAGAATGCCGCGGACTTCTGTCACAGCTTTGACAGCTGTGGCAGGAGTTTCCTTCATCCCCGCAAATAGTGCAGAGGGGCGAAGAGGGGGTGGAGAGGAGGCAGAGAGGGGGGGGAGCTCAGTTCCTGCTCCTGGCTCTTCCATCCTCCCCCCCCTGCAGATGAGGACGACGTATATCGGCTCGGCGTGAAAACCGAGCCGATATACGTTCGTGTGAATCCAGCCTTACAAAAGTGTTTTTTCTTCTAAGATACTAAATACATTTTTATTTTCATTCAATTTCTTTTATATTACCACTGCTTTGAAATCAGGAAAGTCTATAATTGGAAAGGAAATGGAATGAAGATATTGAAGATGATATGCAGATAAACAACATTTTTACTAGGATACACAAATCCACTTCAAGTTTTTTTGGACATGTTTTTTTTTAATTTGAAAATGAGTATTTGTAGTTTATGAAATGTTCAAAGAGTAAATGCACTTTTTTATGCTGAAGCGCTTGTGCTCCCTCAGCCATTTTTGACTCCTCCCAACAGCAGCAAAGGCCCCATATAGTGCTATATAAGCGCTATATGTAGCCATATGGGACCATCTTTGGCTGCTGGAAGGAGCCGAAAACTGCCGCCGGAGCAGAAGCTTTCCAGCATGAGGGTGGCTTCACATGAGCGTGTTTATGTGCGTGCCTATTACAACCACTGCATTCCCTATGGTGTGTTCACATGTCTGTGTTTTACAGGCGTGTGCCTGTAAAGATAGGACATGCGTGCACCGAAGGGAATCCATAGATTGCCTTCAATGGAGATGTGGCGGCAATGGTCTGACGGCACCCCTGAAGTGATTTTTCAGGGAAGAGCTTTAAATATAAGCTCTTCCCTGAAAAATCTTCCCTTTTAATGTAAATATATATATATATATATATATATATATATATATATATATATATATATATGTGTACCTGTCCGCCGCTGCGGCAGTTGTTTTCTTTATCCCCGCAGGGAATAAAGAATTCCCTGCTGCACCTGTCAAAGATGTGACAGATGCAACAAAGGAGTTCTTCATCCTCGTGGGCAATAAAGAATGACAGCTGCGCTGGAGGATCCAGCTGCGGGCACCCCTTAATTGTTTTTCAGGGAAGGGCTTTAAATATAAACCATTCCCTGAAAAACAAGCCAAATTGGTGTAAAAAAAAAACATACTCACCTTTCTTCAGCTGCTGGGGTTCAGCCACATCCTGTCTCCACTGTCCCTGGATCTGCACTTAAGTTCTTTTTAGCAGGCAGGGAATTAAAATCCCCGTCTGCTGAAAGAGCTGCTTCTGATTGGCTGAGGCGGTCAGCCAATCGCAGGCAGCTCTCGCCTGTCATTCATTAATTCTGTTAGACGCAATCTTTTCATATAATGCACTAAAACCACACTCGTGTAAACGAGCCCTAAATAGCAAACACCAGCACTCTCCACCCACTGCTTCCTGCATCCTTTCCAACCTGTTGTATCAGTGTTAGTGCAATTGTACTTAATCCCGATACATGCAATAATAGCAATTTACACCTCCATAGTGGAAAACATTCCTCAGTGGTCTCACATGGACATTTTATTACCTTATAGTCCAATCCATATACAATCTTGTGTAGCCTCTTCCTCAGTGGCTAAAGGTTCCAGGGTATTCTCTATTTTCAACTTATAGCCAGTTTGAATTTTACCTAAAACCCTAAGAGGATCCAAGGAATATATAAAATTAATTTCACTTTCCTCTAAATAACTCCAACTATACTTTACAGCATTACAGTGCAATGCATATCTTGTTGAATATAATCATATGGACAAGAAATGTGCAAACAAGAAATATGTACAAATTCTTGTCTGTATGAATTATATTCCAGAGGTTATGCATTGTAATTTAATAATGTACATTATAGTTGGAATTATCTAGAGGAAAGTGAAATTAGATTTTATATATTTCATGGATCCATTTAATCTGTGAAACAGTTGTTAACTGTAAACTGACATACGTTAATCTCTTGAGAGTGTCGGCTCAGCAATATACAGGTAATTTGTGGTATTCTGGAGTTACATTCCTACATATACAGGTAGATTTATTGAAGTTTCCTTTGAACAGCCACATGTGGAGATTATCTTACATTGCGGGACCTGTGAATGCTAATTTTAGCTGTGTATTATTATATACCGGTAGCTGCATTGTTTGATATAGCTTTTGGTGGTCTATGTATGCATTGTCATTTTATATGATTTAATTAGATTCAAGTATGTAGACTACATATAACATATTTGATCTTTAAAAATTGTAGCTATTCTTTATTTTTAATACTTTCCCGGGGAAGGCCATATTATAGACATACAAACTTAGGGTCATTTTACAATTGTTTGGGACTTAAGCACCCGACAGTGTTCCCAATGATTATCGCTCCTGTGTCTTCACACAGGAGTGATAATCGTGCAGTTAATGAAGGCGGAGCGAGCCAGAGATCACTTCTGGCCTCCCACATCCATTTACAGTAAACGTAGTCATTCATATATGAACGGGCCGATTGCCATTTGATTGTTAGGCTTGCATAAACTGAATGATGAATGCCATAACAGGTCCTGGACTTTCATTTACAGGCTGATCGGACACCGCTGCAAAGGTGAGGAGAGTGCGGAGTGTAATTAAATATGTATAGCTGGTATATATACCAGCTGTGCATATATAATTATTTACAGGAGATCTCCAGGTTACATCAGGATGCTCCATATCACTATATACAGGGATACAGGGGAATATACTGTACATCTACTCTATATAGTAATATGGAGCATGCTGGTGTAACCTGGAGATCTCCTGTATATATTGTAACAAGTCCTCCAGGGGCTGGGGGTGGCAAAGACACTCTGGACTAGAAGTTTGCATAAAACTTACGTCAGTTTTATTTCAGGAAAGCAGATTTCACGCAAAGCAACAAAAGTCCTCTCAAAACAACACAAAAGTCCATGCAATGTAAGCGGTAAAATGCTGCACCACGCAGGGTGCTCAGAGGGTTTCCTCCTCAGACTGGCAGACACTGACTCCCTGCGAGCTGCAGTATTTATGCCCCAGTAATGGGGTCAGTGCCTACAGCTGCGGTTCCTGAGTACTAGGGTCAAGTTGTGGACTGGACCGCTACCCTGTCCAGACTAAGAGCCTGGGAGGGAGATATACTCTATCCACAACTTCACCCTTTAATTGCCTACAATATTTATATATGTACAGCAGGTATGACTTATACATTCGTATATAGTGATATGGACAATGCTGGTATACATTGGCACAGGTTATATCATCATGGTTGGTATCACTAACGTGTTTCCTCGAAAGTAAGACAGTGTCTTACTTTCTTTTTATCCCCAAAAGCCCCACTATGTCTTACTTTCGGGGTATGTCTTATATTGGAAAAAAATTGTCGAATTTTTTGTTTTAACCATAAAATTTACATTTATTAACAACCTGAACAGTATTGTATTCACCGCAAAACATTTTTATAAAAGGAAGTGCCAAGAATGTCTTGTTACAACATTGCATAACATGTAAAACAATGAAAAATGGTAAGAACGAACAGTGGAATACTGGAAGATAAAACAGATTTATTCCATGACAACCATGTCATCATCCTCAGGAATATCATCATAAACATCCACACTCTTAGGTTCCTATAAAACCCCCTTTTTTTTTGGAAATCTTTTTTTTTTCTCTATAGCTGCATTCAAAGTCCTGTAACTTTTTTTTTTTATGTACGGAGCTCTATGAGGGCTTATTTTTTGCGAGGCGAGCTGTAGTTTTTATTGGTACCATTTTGGTGAATGTACGGCTTTTTTGATCACTTTTATTGCACTTTTTGGGAGGCAAAATGCTAAAAATTAGCATTTTGCCTCTGTTTTTTAGCTTTTTTTTTTTTACGCTTTTTGTCGTACAAAATGAAAAGTGTGTTCAACTTTTTGTACACGTCATTACGGACGCGTCAATACCAAATATGTGGGGTTTTCATTTTTTTCCCCTTTTTTTATGCTAATATTAGAAAAAGCATAAAAAAGGGTTTTTTTTTACATTTTTCTTTTTTTTACATTTTTCTTTTTTTTTTTTACACTATTTGAGTCCCTCTGAGGGACTTGCAACAGTATGCCTATGATCGCTGTGATAAGGCATGGCAGAGCTACTGCTCTCCCATGCCTTATCGCCTATACAGCGATTATAGGCACAGGCAATACAGGACGCCAGTGTCTGGCATCCTGTTGCCATGGCGACAGGCCGGGCTCTCGCGATGACATTGCGAAAGCCGGCCGGAGACACAGAAGGATCGCGATTCCTCTGTGAACTCTTTCCCTGCCGCGATCTACTTAGATCGCGGCAGGGAAGGGGTTAACAGCGGGGTGATGCCCCCCCACTGTTGCAGCGGGACGCCGGCTGTGAGTGACAGCCGGCTCCCGCTGCGGGATAGCACGGGATCTTATGTGATCCCGCGCTATCTCCAGGACGTACCGGTACGTCCTGTTGCGGGAAGTACCAGGCTCCCAGGACGTAACGGTACGTCCTGGAGCGGGAAGAGGTTAAGATCAGAGGGAGGTGGCAGACGCGGCGACGTATGGAGAGGGGGACGGTGCAGACGTGGGCAGGAGGTGGCGCGCAGCTAGATGAGAGGGAGGCGGCAATACCCCCGTGTTTCCCCGAAAGTAAGACATATGTCTTACTTTCGGGGTACGGCTTACATTGGCCGACCCCCCTGAAACCCCCGATACGTTTTACAATCGGGGGTGTCTTACTATCGGGGAAACACGGTATATATAGGATGTATAGCTTATATCAGCTGTACATACATAATTTTATACAGAAAATACCGAGTTTTGGGTGGTTTCACATCTGCACTGGGGGATTCCACTTTCCTATTCCGTTTGGGGAGCAACAAAGGGAAATCGTTGCGGCTGAACGGATCTGTCGCTAGACAAAACTGAACAGTGCCGGACAGACTCCAGTGACTATAATGGAGTCCGTCCACTTTCCATCCAGCTGCCTAGCTTTTGGATGAAAGAAAAAGCGATGCTTGCAGCGCTTTTTTCTGGTATTTGGTGCCAGATCAGGGACGTAATCTCCGGCCAAAGGTTCTAACGCAGTTGTGAACCCGTCCTTACACCAGCATGGTCAATATCATTATATACAGGAGATGTACATACTGGTGTAATCTGGAGACCTCCTGTATATAATTATATATGTATAGCTGGTATAACCTGGGTGTGTAATGTATATGATTGCACACTTTACACATAACTAAAAAACGCATCAGAAATCTGCATGCAGTTTAAAAAAAAGCATACATTGTTTGAATCCACATGCAGTTTTTAATAGTGTATGCAGTTTTTTTGATGTGATTGTAATTGTGTTTCAAAAATGCAACAAAAAACATGAACACAGCCTTAGGCCGCCTGCAGACAGCCGGGTCGGATCCCCTGCGAGAATTCTCACAGTGGGATCCGACCTCTGTCCCTGCAGGGACCAGTACGGCGCTCACCTGCTCCTGCGGCTCCAGCTCTGTGATGTGACGGCTGCCGCCCGGCCAGCACATGCGCAGAGCAAGGCAGGCCTGTCACTACTGACATTTCTGTGCGAGCTTCTGCGAGACCCACACAGAAATATAACACAACACGATTTGTTTTCTGTGTGGATTTTCACGCGGACAAATCACGTACGTCTGCCTAGGATTGCGTTTTGTAATGCAATCCTATGCAGGTGGGCGTGGGCGGAAATTCTGCGGGAAATCCCGCCGCGGAATCTCTGCCCGTGTGCAGGGGGCCTTAGGCTAATTTACCGGGGCAAGTCAGTAGTGAATGCAATATCGGGCCGTGAAACTCCACCCGATATCACGCTCGCCAACATGCAATGTTCCAGCGGATACGAGGCTCTTTTATGTTAAAACCAGCTTGCATCACATCAGGGAAGTAACAATGCTTTTATCCGCAGTGGAGGATCACAGAGATTTTTCCTGTTGTTTTCAATGGGTAAACCTTGTATCGCATCACACTCACTTAAACACAATGGGTGATACGAGGTGTTCCAAGGGAACGCCCAAAGATAGGACATGCGGCAATATTTTCATGCAAAAAAATTGCTCATGTGTATGACCCCATTCAAAAGAATGGGGTTGATATTCGTGCAAGTTTTTTTGCATCTTGCATTGCACAAATCTTGTGCGATTTTCTTGGCATTGTGAAAGCGGCCTAAAGGGCTACAAGCAGATTTTCACACAGTCCAGGAAATTAGTCATGTTTAAAAAGCTTGCGCCAAGGGGCTAGATCATGTATGTAAATTTCTTTTGCAGCTGTATGCAGCACGGTTTAGGTATGGGTACGGGTAGAGGTGGAGTGGGGGGCCCAACTGAACTTTTGCATCTGGGTCCCTGAATCTTTAGTTACGCCCCTGTCTGTGGACCAATTCCTACGTGTATGTAAGACATATTTACGTAATGCATCATTTAAGAGACATGCTCTTGAGCTTCATGAACATTTTTTGAAGCAAGGTTATAGTTACGCATCTATCCAACGTGCACATGATTGTGCAAAAAGGACCGACTGTGTTGCTCATCTTCATGAATGACAGCCTCAGAAACAGCAGTCTGACCAGGTAAGATATACCTCTCCTTACGCTGGGTTTACACACGGCGTATTCCTGGTGGAAATTTCTGGGTTTGGCCGAAGCGAAAAAACACGAGATTTCCGCTGAGAAAACACTGCTTCAAAACCCATGGCACCTAGCCACGGGTTTTGAAGTGGCTTGGCCGCACACTTTTCTGTTGCGGCCGGTGCTCCCATAGAGGAGCGCTCGGCCACAGTGGAAGTAAAAAAGAATGGACGTGCTGCAGCTGACAAATCCGCGCAGCAACGCCAGCTTCTGCCAGCTTTGCTGCGAAGGATTCGCCATGCCGTGTGGACGAGATTTCTGAGAAATCTCGACTGCATGGCTGGCTTATCCAGGGATTAGCAGCTGCAGGCGGACATGCGCAGCAAAACTCTGGACAGAATTTATGCGACAAATCTGCCCTGTGAGCCCTACTCTTCCAGATCCTTTGAGATAAGAAAAGACTTAGATAAGCACCAGGATATTCTTACCTCTGAGGGCTCAGTCACACGGGCACATCAGCACCCGTACACCGGCGCCGATTACAGAAGACGGGCGTACCTGAAGACAGCCGTCTCTCTCCAGCACTGATGAAAGAACACATGACCGCCAATGAAGCCGGTCACATGTTCTTCCTCCCGGCGCTGCAGAGAGACGTCCATCTTCAGGTACGGCCGTCTGCTGTCTGCAGTAACACGGGCGCCGATGCGCCCGTGTGACTGAGCCCTGATGAGGCTTTATAGTAGTACTTACTGCAGCAGTCTGCCGTTACATTTAGAAGATCAAGAAATTTGAAAGATATGTTGGTGCATAGTTTATCACACAGGAAAATGTTAAAAATGCATGTTTGGACCCAAGAGGCCTAAATGGGGCTGCTGTCCATGTTGTTACAAATATTGAAATAGTTACTTTCTTTTTATTTATTCTGCAGGTACTTGGGAATATAAGATCACTGATACGATTACATATCTCACAAGCTAAGTCATCTACTGTGTGAGCTGTTCATGTCGTCTTCTATAAGTAGATAAAACGTCTTGCTAATTATGTTGGTGGACGAGGGAACATGTCTTGGGCATACAAGTCACAAAGGATAAAGTTGATCTGAGTGCCTTAAAAACCATTCCAAGGCACTTCAAGGTTCATCATAATTCTGACAATAGTGCACTCTTTGTGGGGAGTATTGATTGTATCCCTCTAAATGCCAAAGACAGTGATTTAAAAAAGACATTTGCACATCATGAGTCAAAATGGATATTTTTATAGGATACTATACTACTGTTCCTTACGGTCTAAATAAAAATGTTAGTTTGGTCTCCTTCTCGTGATCTTGTTTTCTTCCGATGTGTGCTGTTTCTGTTTTTAATAATATATTTTAAATAATGCTTTTCCTTCTTTTATCTTTTTTTCTACTTATTTTTTTCTTTTTGAATTTTTTCTCTTTTTTCACAAGAGAGGTGAACAAGGCATTGCCCCGAAACGCGTTCTTGTTTGTATTATGTACCTGATTGTACGAGCATAAGGAAAGAATAAAGCAAAGAAAAATCATCTGATGTGTCCGTATTCCCATGTATCCACTATCATTTGAACAAGCTATAGGACCGAATGGCAGAACGGATGTGAGTATGATTTTCTCTGCATGCACAGACTACAAGCACCGCAAGCAGCTAAGAAGGTGAGATAACTCCTTATTATTTTCAAGTAAAGACTCATGTCAGAAAAAGCAGACCAAGCATCCTTTTCTATAGTTTCCATGGTATTAAGGAATTCTCTGTCTTTGATTATAAGCCTTATTTGCAGGCTATCAAATATGCCAGCTTTTAACTTCTCATGTGAAAGAGCAGGACAAATTGCACAGATGTACTTGAAGCACTCACCATCTTGATCCAAAGCCCTAACGAACTGTTCCATATCATTCAGATTCCCGCAATCCAGCGATAGTTTGAACAATTATCATTCAGTGTAAAAGTTCCCCAAGCTTACTTTACCCTAGCTGTTTCAGACCCTCTGTGATCAT